>NW_020622270.1:2185774-2785774 GCF_003573695.1 Papaver somniferum | reverse complement strand
ATTTATCCAACCTAGTCCCTTAGAACATCATTTGTTCACTACCAACAAGTTCTGTAACAGATCCAGCAGAGATCCTTTAGATACAAGAGCTTCAGACAACAAAGTGTCTTGTCTGAGTCCACACAAAGACTAAGAGAAATAAAGAGAAGTTGTTGTGGGGAAGAAAGAACAATTTCATCCAACAGAGAAATTAGAAGATCTATCATCACTAATCGGCTGGGAATCGAAACTTTTCTTCCTATCTCTATCACTTTTGCTCTTCACAATCAGATCTACAAGTTTTCAGAGAAACATATCATAGAAATTTAAATTTGATTTTCATAAAAATCTGAAATTTCTTTCAAAATCTGTATTGAAAACAAGTTTTGGAAACACAAAATTGGTTAAAAAGATCAAAATCAACAATTTTTGGGTGAAATAGACAGTTAGATTTTGATACCGTGATTTAAAAATATTTGGACAAATGACCCATTTTCCGTTTTGGAAATAGATCCATGTTTATCGAACCTTGTTTTACAAACCCATTTGGGGATTTTTTCTACTCGTATCGATTCACTTAAACGATTTGTTATTGCAGCTCTACTGCTAACGCTGATAGAAGAAACTACGTCGGGACCACTCGGAGAAGAGAGCTTCGAATCTGCGTCGTGTTGCCAATTGAAGTCGGCCACCAGTTCTTATCGTCCGAACTCACATCGGAATGATTCACGACCAAGCCTATCATCAGCATCACGAGCTCAGAGAATCCCTCAATATCTCGACCTGATTTAGGGATTTTTTTTTTTTACAATCTCTTCGCATTGTTACGTAGCAGTGACCAAACGAGTTTATTAACATCGTGATCACTCACGTAGTCGACTTGTTGTTGCAGAAAAACAATGATGGAAGAAATCACGTCGGAGTGATTCACCAGCCTCGCGTTCACCTCGAGACCATCTCGTATAGGATCGCTGATCTAATTGAATCAATTATCTCGTATAGCTCAACCAAGAGCATCAACCTCGGACGAACAATCAAAGCTCAAACGATGTCGAGCCACGAGCAATATCGGAACAAAAGCAATCGTTACAATAACGCTCAACCCGAGCTCGGACAGAAGTCATATCGTGACAGTGATATCAGACTGATCAGTTCATCTCCGAGAATCAAAATCGGACAGGCAATCAACAGACAACCAGAGCATGAACTCGGATGTCTCAGCATCTTAGCCTTATTCAGGGTTTTTTTCTTCAGTCTCTTCGTGCTGTCTTACATAACAATTCTTAAACGAAATCAACACATACTGTGATTACTAACATAGTGGACTTTTTGTTACAGAACAATGACGATGGACGAAAAACCATCGGAATGATTCACCATCTCGTGAAGAATCAGAGTTCGGACTGCAAGCCAACCAGAGCATGAACTCGGACTGACCAGGCCATCGGAGCAACCATCTCGTACTGGCAATACCCCTTGTTGGGATATATGTTTTTAAAAATATTAATTAATTTCCAAATTTTTATTCTCTCCATTAAATGACTTTAAATGTGACCATTATTCTTTCCCTTGAAGAGTGAATTTATTTTGTTTTAATACCAAAAACATTTTTTTATTGAGTGAGTTAATTAAGCTAATTAACATCCTAATAATGTCTTTCATTTACTCACATTTATCTCCTTGGTTTTTAAGCAAAAATCAGAATTTTTTTATAAAAAGGATTAGGAGAATTTTAGAAGACTTTTCTAATGAGTGAATATTCTAATTTATTTCATGAGTTTAAAATCAAATGAATGTCTTGTGAGAAAGAAAAACAAGCGTGTGATCATCCTTGGTTTTTCTAAAGAGTTCTGAGCAAGAATGAAGTGTAGAAGTTTCACATCCTCTCATCGTGCAAGAGTGATTGTGTAAGAGATTGAATTAGGCTGTTTATCCTGGAACATTGAAGAACTGCTTGCACAATCTTGGGCAGATCCGCGAAACGTCTTAAAGAAAGCGACCTAGTCCGCGACTCAGTCATACTAATTGTTTCTTGTTTGATTTTTATTTTTTCCGCAGGCATAATTCAGCAATTGTTCCAACAATTTTAAGACGTTCTATTCTGCCGCGGATATCAAAAGAAACGATTTCTGAAACGCGATAAGTATCATTGTTTAATTTGTTTTATTAAATTATATAAATGGTATAATTCTTCTTTAGCAATTTAGCAAGATTCTTGGAATTAGTTTACTTAATACCTAAAGTAAATTTATGTATGATCTTTATGGACTAGGAATAACATGGTTAAATATTTATTTTTTTTGTGAATTTTTGACATAGAAAAATATTATTGATGATAAATGGGTGTTTTTAACATGTTGTAGAGTTTTATGCGCATCTCTTTAACGAAAGGGAATTGGGTCTTGAAATTTTAACCGAGTATATGAGAAATCATGAGGATCAGTCCTGTAAAATTTCATAATTTTTGGAGTCCGAAAAGTATTTTTAGAGTATTTTACGAAACTGAATAATGTTGTTGAAAATTTCTGACGATTAGAAATTTAGTATTGATTAATTTAGTATTTCTGATCATTGTGCTGATATTTTGGGTTTGTGTGAAACATGAAACTTTTAAAATATGAACTTATCTTCGAAACTCATTTTGAAATTTCCTGCTTGGATTTTTAGATTGAGAGATGTGGTGATTTCAAAATCGTTGTGTACGTTTGTCCAAAATAGGAGATGATACTTGACATTAGAAATTAAAAAGATTGAGATGTAATAAATTATATTAAAATTCATGTTTTGATTTTGTTTTGATTATTATTACTTCATACTCTTGTTTTGGAAATGAAAAAGAAGATCATTGTTAGAGATTAAGCTAATGCACCACATGTGCTTGATAATATGCTTAGTGGAAAGTTATAACTATATGTTATAACTATATAACTTTGAATCTTTGTTTGAAACTTAAGATAAACATGGAGTGCTATGTTTTATTTGATTTTCAAGTAATTATGTAAGTGCATACCTTACATATTTTTTTTTTGGTTTCAAATGCTCACATGTACATGATTGTGACAGGTGAAAATTCACTTACTTGAGGAAATTTTATTTTCTAATGAAATAAAAAAATTCGGGAGATTAATCGATGTGTGGAGCAATGGAGTTGGTTATTTCTTTGTTAGTGCGCAAAGAATGGACAATGGTTTACAACCAATTGAGATTTAAAAGCAATTGAGGTATGTTTGATGAACTATTTGTAGTTATTGTAGTGATCAAATAATGACTCTCTAAATTGAATAAATTGATTGTTCAATCTTAGAATAAATTTTAGGGAAACAAGATGTTGAGAATTATTGTGTATGACAATAAACATGTGACTCATATGAGTTTGGAACTTATGAGATGGAATTTTATACGAACCCAAAATCGAAATAATTAGAAACCTAGTCAAAACTAATGTGAATATCAACTCTCACCAAGAAATGAATATAATATTGATTATGAATTTATTTGTTATTCTTGCAATACATTGTAAGGATATCAAATATTATTAACAATGCTTTTCAAGCTAAGTTAATGCAAATTTTGGATACGGTGAGAGATTGGTATATATTGTTGTTTTACACCATGTTTGTTTTGATAGGTTATGGATCAAAAGTTGAACCAAATCGTTTGAAAGAAAGTGGTGTTGAGATATACTCGCATCACTAGGATTTTCGGTATTGGTACGATCTCAAAGTTTACTTTGGGTAGAACAATCTTGTTAAAGATGTTCATACTTCCGAAATGAGAAAGAATTCTACTTTCCGCCTATCTTGTTATTTACAAGATTGAGATTAGAAATTTGTTGAGTTTGATCAATGCAATACTACAAATGATATGTTATGGATAAAATGTTTGAGCATAATATTGCAATTTTATCATAACATAAATTGAATTTTTAATATTTGAAATATGAGATTTTGTCATGCTTTTTAAGAAATCAGTGAGTTAGTGATGAATATGAGCATGTTATATTTCCTTATAAACTTGGTGAATTTTTGAATAACATGTATGTAATATTACCTAACTCATAAAAGCATGTACCCTTTCAAATCTAACGCGAGTTGCATAAGTTTGAAATGAAATAAAATGTTGGAGAATTTTATAAAAACATGTGTGATGCTTTGAGTGGCCTGTATTGATATCAAATATGACACTTTGAGTAGTTAACTAGGTGATGTTGTCTTCAGGAAAATTGTTTGAATTTTTATCCGCTATCTTGTACAAAACGTTTTGGGTTTAGATCATTGGTTTATTAGTTTTTCACAATTTTTGGGATCTTTGGATATTGTTTTGAAATTCTTGTTTGAGTCAAAAATAGTGGGGGTTCCAAATCCTATACTTTAACACATTTGATTTAAATTAGAGGAACTAGAAAAATGAAGGTGACAAGTAATTCACTAAAAATGAACCTAGAAAAGCATATATAGTGAGACTAAATTTTAGTCATGAATATTTTGTTGCTTATAATTTGAAAGATATATAACTTCTTATAGAGAGTAACTTTGTCTTCAAACTATTAAATCTTTGGCAAAAAGTTTTTATGAGCCTATTGTTTTTAGACAAGCAAACAGAAAATTGTTGACTCTTGCATTGGTGTGACTAAATAACTTACATGCTTGTTTTGTTGATGTTGTTTCTACAATGTATGATTTGTTATAGTCATAAGTAGAAATATATACTTTTGTGTAAGTTAAGGATGAGAATCTATGTAAGCTAAGCATGGAAAACTGAGTAGTTTCTACAATAAAAGAAATCATATAAGTTAGATAAGTTATCTTTTATATTCTGGAAAAAACTTTAAAACAATTTATAAAATAAAAATTGTTTACTTGATTCATTCGAATGATTTCAGAATTGATGAAAGTGAAATTCACAATACTCTTTATTTTTTATGCATAAGTGATTTTTTGAATTTTTATTCTAACTTATAGGATGAAAATGAAATTGAGAACATGCTTAGTTTGCTATTTGACATGAAATACTTGAGTGAATATGGTGTATATTTTTGAAATGAATTTTTTCTTTCTGTGGATCATTTTCATTTCGATGAAAATAAAATTTTTTAAAAAAACATAAATATATATAGTCTGACTGTAAATAAGTTTTCACTCATTTGGTTTAATGCTAATGCTTTTGAGATTGTGTGTGATTGCACTAGACATGAGTATGGTAGCTCAGTATGCTTCTTTGCTACGTGATTGACTATATATATAAGTATTTTTTTGTAGTGGGGGTGTAATATATTGCTTCCATAGTGGGGGTTTTATATTTAGATTTGCCAATACTAGTATGGAAAATTGGTAAAATATTGAGAAGGTTATGAGGTGTTTCAAACACATGATACGCATAGAAATACACAATCTAAATGGTTACCGCAATCCTTTAAGGATATTGCGAAGCTGATTGGACATCCTTTCAGTTGAATCCTTTAAGGGATGGAGCGATTCGATCCTCTAATAGATAGAGGAACATACATATTAATCCAATGTGATAGTACCGCGGCTATTGCATGAATTGAGAATGTAACGACAACTATAAGAGTTGATTTTATGAGAATGTGGAATATATAATGTCTGAAACCAGTTTCCATTAGTCCTTTGACGAAAGTATTGATAAGAAGATGTGAATACATCTTAGGGATGAGGTTGCACTAGTGGAAAATGGGATTTCTGTGACTCACATCCGAGACCCTCAGTACCGGTAGTTGGACCGTTGACCAAAGATATCCGTCTCTGATATGATAAAAAAAAAGGAAAAATTCCGAGAACTTAACTAGCCGTCTCTGAATAAGAAAATTTATTTACCATCCTGCCATCAAACAACTACTGATTCAGCGACCCTTGACCTTCGATGTAGATCTGATGAACAATTCTGGGCCCCACACTTTATATGGTCAGGATTTACTAGACCGAAAAGAATGACTGGATTGTACCAATCTCTGTTCGTTTTTATCGATGTATCTTATACCTCTTTTCTTTATCTTCCATTATTATCTTTATTCTCTCTTACCTCTCCACTAGCTCACAGCGGAACTCATCACTTGTTTTTTTTCTCTGTAAGTTTAGCCATTTTCTCTCGATCGACCTCCATCACCTTCTTATTCTTCAAAGAATCTGTTTAATCGATTTCTTCTTCTCGATCCAGATCCGTAAGTTGAAATAAAAGTCAATACCCTCAAGCTAAAAATCGATTTCATCGGTAGTTTGTGTTTTCAATGATGAAATCCTTCTTGCTATTCATTGGGGTAATTATCTATGACTCAATCTTCTTCATCATCTTCAATTTCAGAATTTAATTTTTATATTAGGGTTAGGGTGAATTTTCAAGATCTTGATTTTCCTAGTAATAGTTTCGATTGAAGTGTTATTTTTCTTGAGTAGGGTTGCGGTTTACTTCTTTAATGATTCCTGATGATGATGGTGTGGTGGTGGTGATGAAGCAGAAGTTGGTCAGTTACACTACTTATTTTGGTTCTTCAATTTGGGGTATAAGGGATTTTTTGATTTCATGATTTTATGTTGTTTTAGTTTGGGTGGCAGTTTATGTTGAAATTTTCATTAGTACTAGAATTATGTTAATTGGTTTTGTTTCTTTTTTCCTTTCTTTCCCACTTTGTTTGGGCTAATCTTACTCATCATTTTGATATTTCAGGAGGAGATACCTATTGAAGAAGTGCTTGAAAGTTTGAGATGTAACAAACGAGGGCTTTCTAATGAAGATGCTCAACAACTATTAGCGGTGTTTGGTTACAACAAACTCGAAGAGAATGAGGTATTATTGATTGGGTTCCTCTCCGTTTTTTTTGTTTCATCTAGAGTTTTTATTTTTGCTTAATCTTTGTTTTGGTGTGTAAGAGAGAAAGTTGTTGAAGCTCTTATCGTTTATGTGGAATCCGTTGTCGTGGGTAATGGAGGCAGCAGCTATTATGGATATAGGTCTTACTTATGGAGGAGTAAGTAATCTGTATATGTTTTCCATTAGTACTACTTTCTTTCTGTGGTCATATTTGGATTTGGATTTGTCTTGTGTGTTAATTACTACTACTTGGGGTTTTCTTGCAGGGTAGACAACCGGATTGGCAAGATTTCGTAGGGATTACTGTACTTCTTATAATCAACTCAACTATCAGTTTAACTCAAGAAATGTTGCTGCTAGTTTGATGGCTCACCTTGCTCCTAATGCTAAGGTGAAACTCATTTACGCCTCTCTTGGTTTTTAGGTTTTATATGGTGTTGATTGTGTTTATTATTTCAATAGTAGTTATAGTGGTGAAGAAGATGCGATTCTGGTTTTTTTTTTCATTTAATAATTCCCAGTTTTGAACTACTACGAAATCTGTGTGTAATTAGAGATTTGATCTCCAATTCAAAGGTTAAATTATCAAAAGTTCGGTATTGATTTTAGTTAGCTACAACACCTATTTCTTGGGTCTGTCTTTTTTACTCATTTATGAAACCCATTTTTGATTACTTATAATGTGAATGATGTTAATTTTCCTCAAGGTCTGTCTTTTTTGCTAAGTATTTGAGGAATTGGGGTTATGGTGCATATTTTATTTGCGATGATTGTGCTCAAAATTAGTATGCGATTGAACTTTTGTTATAGCATCATCATTTGATATGGCATTCTAGTCAGTGTTAATTTGGTATTTTTTTCTTACGGTTCGATAAGTTATGTATGGAATTTTAACCTTTATTATTTCATTACCATGGATTTAAGGTCTCTCTTTTGTTTTCAGTGAATGATTTTAGAGAATGAATGATCTGTGTAAACCCTAAACCTCATTAAATTGCAGTTTATCGAAAACTTTGCAAATCTTGTTTTTTCTTTTTCCTTTTTAATGCATAAATTAGTAGTCTTTTCCAATTTTTGATTAACACAGTTAAGATAATTATCTAGTGGAATTATAATTATTATGAGACAAAGCATTGTTCTTAGTGCCCAATTCTGATAAAAGTTAAGGTCTTTGTATGTTAATCATGATAAATATTCATATCTGATGCCTAAACATCCTTAGCTTATACCGTGTGAATGTTTTTCTGGATCTTTATTACAGGAATTTGATAATAGGTAAGTGTGCACACAAGCAACATATTTCACATCTTATAGCTTAGTTCAATATTTTACTATTTGTAAGGAATGTTATTTGCATCATGTGAACTTTTTTATACTTTAACTTGTTCACAAGCTGAGATTTTTGACAAGTTCCTCGATGTGAAAATCCTTGAGCAAGGTTGATAGAATCGATTCCTTTGGATTTGATGTTTGATGAGGAGGAAGATGAAATTGTTTTTAAATTATTGAGTTGTGGTTGTAAAGTGCGTCTTACTGGTTTCGATGATGGGAACGGTAATGTTGGAGATCAAGGTGAATCCTATTTACCAATGTGAATCTTTTTTTTCCCTTTTCTTTTGTCTTTATCTTATATCTTGTATCAAGCATGAGTATTTAGGGCTTGTTATTAGATTTTTTCCACTTTTACATATGGATAGGCATGTTGGTTTAGGATAAGCAGAATCATTCTCATGGTTAGTGTCATATTCTGGTTGCAGAGTGATGTAGCAACATCTGAGGCAAACAAGGAAAGTGATGATCCCAAAGTAAGGAGGAGAAGGAAGTCGAGGCCAAGAAATACGATTACGACAAGGTACCTGGTTCACCACATTTTCATTGAACTCAGAAGGCCATCGCAATGAGCAGCCACTTCCAAGGCTTACAACACCATAATCATCTCGTGCAAACGGTTAGATTTTCAATCTTTTATACCCTTTAATCTGATGCTTATGAATTGTACACTTCCACATTGGGGTTACTGTGTACAGTGTACCAGGTGGTTCGAAGTTCCTGCATTTGGACAAGTACCATGGATACTGCCTGTACCTACAACAATGATTATTGGTATAGGTGAATAGCTTGTCCTTGACTGGTAGCGTTTAAAGTTCTGCAAGTTTCGCATATAGTGTGTATTCTTGTTATGTTTACTAATACCAGATAGTTTCCATTGCAGGAAATCGTAATAGGAGAAGACACTTGGACATTGTGGAGTGACAAGTGACAAGAGTCTACATAAGCAGCAGAAATCTCAATGATAAACAGTAAGTTATGTGCCTAAAATTCCATCTTAATCTTTACCTAGCTAGAGCCTTAATTGTACTTGCTTAGATTTTATCATCTTGTTAGTCATTGTAGCCTTATTCAACCAACCTGCACCTGGTGCTCTAAATGGCACAAGTTTGGTGTATCCTATTAAACATATTTTATTATATTAAAGATTTGCGAGTTCATAATTCTGTTAAAATGTGAATCTTTAGTCCTTAGAGGTACCCAAGTGTTGGCATTTTTCCGATTAATGATTACTTGCATGAGTTTCATTATGTGTTTGTATTGCAATGGTTACTTCAGTTTTCATACTTAGATTCTGAACTTCATAATGTAAAAGTTTTCTTGGAAATATATTTCGATGCAACTCGTCTTGATAATATCACGCTTAGATTTTGATGCCATTATGACATTCTATTTCTGTGTACAACATTGTATGTTTTAAGCTGAAGGAGTATCAAACAACTAAAGCATCCTTGTAAAGTGCACCTTACTGGTTACCATGATGGAAACGGTAATGGTGGAGATCAAGGTGAATCCTATTTATCAATGTCAATCTTTTTTTTTAATTATTTTCTTTTGTCTTTAGCATATGTCCTGTATCAAGCATATGTTATTTGAGATTCATATTTGTTTGGAACATTGCAGGTTCATTATCCACTGAAGGGTCATATAAGCAACCATAAGCTACAAGATGTCTCCTAAGTTCATCGTCATCGGAGGAGCTTATCGTTTTGTTGTTTAACATGTTGTTTTTAGCTTATTTTCTATTAGTTTAGCATCTTGTTGTTAGAACTTACTAGCTGGCTAGCTTGGACATGTATTATCTTGAACCAGAATTTCATTTTTTTTTTGTGTAATTTTAAACCCAATGGATAAAATGAATGAATGAATGTGGAATTCTCAAGTTTGAGTTTAAATTTGAATTTCAGTTTGAGTTTATTTTGAGAATTTGAGTTCCATTTGACTTGACTTTGACTTGACTTTTTTTGAGTTCCATTTGACTTGACTTTGGCTTGACTTCTATTTGACTTGACTTGACCTTGATGCAGTCAGATTATTTCAGATTTAACCATTCAGGCATTTCAGCAAATCTGAGTCAATATTTTTTTTATATTATAATTTAAATCTGAGATTCACGGCTTAGGGTTTGTACCTCGTTACCCTTAAAATTAGTCGTTATTTTGAGACACACGACTAAGGGTCGTACAAAATAGCTACGCTTTATCAAAGACCCCAACAGAGACGGTTAAAACTGGTCGTATAACTCGTATATATGACTTGTCCTGACGGTCGCGAAACTTCTGTTTTCCACTAGTGTTGATGCCCATTGAGATTGAGTCATCTATGATAGATACCCAACCTAGAAATAGGTTCAAAGGGACTAGACGAAGTCATAAGTGATATGGAGATGCGAGAATCATGCTTTTGAAGAATTCATCCCACGGCATGACATCCTGAAACGAGTAAAGGTTGAGTTTAATTTTTAATTTTAAAATTTTAAACTCTTAACGATGTTTATATCTCTATTTAGAGTGGGGTACTTTCAGGAGTATTCTTGATAAACTCACCTATGTGAATGTGAAAGTGTGGCCGCTTTCTATGAGAATATGGGCAGTTCTCTAGATCATTCATTAAACTGGGATACAAGCACAGGGCCATAATGTGCTGGCTTTAGACTTTACACTAGTATAGTCGTGTGTGTTAAGTAATATTTTATCTCCTAGAGTTCAAGACTTATGTTCACTCTATGGTCAGATTATAAGAGAGCCTATTAACACTGTGTAAGGGTTCAAGTCGCGAGACACCTTTGCTTATGCACAACTCTGTATGTTCTTTCTCAATATTTTGAAAAAAAATACAAGTTGGGGATTGTTGGGATATATGTTTTTAAAAATATTAATTAATTTCCAAATTTGTATTCTCTCAATTAAATGACTTTAAATGTGACCATTATTCTTTCTCTTAAAGAGTGAATTTATTTTGTTTAATACCAAAAACAGTTTTTTATTGAGTGAGTTAATTAAGCTAATTAACACCCTAATAATGTCTTTCATTTACTCACATTTATCTCCTTGGCTTTTAAGCAAAAATCAGAATTTTTTTATAAAAAGGATTAGGAGAATTTTAGAAGACTTTTCTAATGAGTGAGTTTTCTAATTTGTTTCATGAGTTTAAAATCAAATGAATGTCTTGTGAGAAAGAAAAACAAGCGTGTGATCATCCTTGGTTTTTCTAAAGAGTTCTGAGCAAGAGTGAAGTGTAGAAGTTTCACATCCTCTCATCGTGCAAGAGTGATTGTGTAAGAGATAGAATTCGGCTGTTTTATCCTAGGGACGACGCGACATTGAAGAACTGCTTGCACAATCTTGGGCAGAGCCGCGAAACGTCTTAAAAAAAGCGACCTAGTCCGCGACTCAGCCATACTAATTGTTTCTTGTTTGATTTTTATTTTTTGCGCAAGCATAATTCAGCAATTGTTCCAACAATAAAATATGTATAAGTTGGGAGTCGAACTCACAACACCAAATACAAGTGGGGGATTGTTGGGATATATGTTTTTAAAAATATTAATTAATTTCCAAATTTGTATTCTCTCAATTAAATGACTTTAAATGTGACCATTATTCTTTCCCTTAAAGAGTGAATTTATTTTGTTTAATAACAAAAACAGTTTTTTATTGAGTGAGTTAATTAAGCTAATTAACATTCTAATAATGTCTTTCATTTACTCACATTTATCTCCTTGGCTTTTAAGCAAAAATCACAATTTTTTTATAAAAAGGATTAAGAGAATTTTAGAAGACTTTTCTAATGAGTGAGCTTTCTAATTTGTTTCATGAGTTTAAAATCAAATGAATGTCTTATGAGAAAGAAAAACAAGCGTGTGATCATCCTTGGTTTTTCTAAAGAGTTCTGAGCAAGAATGAAGTGTAGAAGTTTCACATCCTCTCATCGTGCAAGAGTGATTGTGTAAGAGATTGAGTTCGGCTGTTTTATCCTGGGGACGACGCGACATTGAAGAACTGCTTGCACAATCTTGGATAGAGCCGCGAAACGTCTTAAAGAAAGCGACCTAGTCCGCGACTCAGCCATACTAATTGTTTCTTGTTTGATTTTTATTTTTTGCGCAGGCATAACTCAGTAATTGTTACAACACCCCTCAGTTCGGAGCATCAACCACGGACGAACAATCAAAGCTCAGTCTATATCGGACCAGAGCAACATCGGAGTCAGAGTCAGCCAACACGATCTCGGACTCATCAGCTTGTTTCCGAGCACTAACCTCGGACAGCTCAATGGCAACAACCATCTCGTGCTAGCAAAACAATCAGCAAAACGATGTTCAACCATCACTCGGACTCGCAGTTCAACTCCGATCCCCAATCTCGGACGAAAATCATAGTTCAACCGATATCAGACCAGAGGCGATGTCGGAACAGAAATCAGCCAGCGCGATAAGAGCCAACTAGAGCATGATCTCGGATGGTACCTTGACATCGGACAACAGGTGCAACAAAGGGACTCAACTGTTGCGCCAATATTAGATGGTTCATACATGCTCGCCAGGCTTATCTCAAGAGCAGCCATCTCGGACAGATCCTCACGATTAGGATCGGACAATCAACTCCCATCGGCTTGTGCAGACATAGTTCACATGATGAAGTTCAACCTATATCACTAGTGGAAAAGAGGCTATTTGAGACATAATGTAACGACACAAAAGCCTAATGTCTCAAAACCACAATACGTCTAACTCGTCGTTGTCTAAAGTCAAGTTGTCGTTATAATTGGACTTTATAATTGACTTTTACAACGACACATATGATTTTGTTGCTGACTAAAGTCAAGTCATCCTAATGGTTTGACTTTGGTTGACTTAGACACCAACACTTTGATTGTATGGTTTCCGTGGTACTTTTTTTTATAGGCATCCTCGTTCTTATCGCCCCAATCTATTAATATTTTCTCTTCATTTATCCTTTTTATTTTCTCTTTCTTATCTTCTTCTCTTCTCTCCCTCCTTCTGCTTTTTTCTTTCTTTCGACTTACAAATCGGCCATGGCTTCAACAAAAATCATTGGAGTCTCTTCGTTTTATTTTGAATACCCTAAATCTTGAATTTAAAACAGCAGCTGAAAACTTTTTTTCTTAAATTCTTTTCCGTTTACAGAAACCTAATGTGATAAATTGATTTTCATCTGAAACTTTACTTATTCTAATTTTTTTTTGCTGTACGTTGTAGAAAAAGATGATGATGAGGAGTTTCAAGAGAAACTTTCTCTCTGATTTTGGGGTGGTAATGGTTTAGTTATTTCTGTCTCTTGAGGAATTTTTTTAAGTAAGTTGGAAACTTTATTTCTAAATTACGGGCGTAGATCGATAAGACATTTGTTATGCTTTTGTTTATGTTAATAGATACAGGATTTCACGACCAACTTTTTATTACTTCATTAGCTTAGATTTCAATTTCGATTACAAAACCCTAAGTAAATCTTTCTTAAGATTTCAGTTTCACTTATAAACCCTGACTAAATTTATTTTTGATTTTAATATCAGATACTTCCAGTTTCAGATACGGCTTCTTTAAGATATATATTCAGGTAAATCAATAAATCATTATTTGTGATTTTAATTTCAGACACCTCTTAGTTTGAATCTCAATTCTTCTTTCAATTTTATCACCATTTTTGGATTTTGGCTTGTTTGCTTTAGAAGATTGTTGATATATCTCTTTTTCTTTCAACCCGGATTGTATTCCCCTCTTTCAACTGATTATTGATATCATCACAAGCAAAGAGGAACTTTTGATTTTTGGGCACAGCCCAACCTAGTTCTGACTGAATAGTTGGATTGTGAAAAGATAGAGGTTTTTTTTCTTTTCTTTCTTTAATGTTTCTTTGTCTATTTTCTTTTTCTAATTTCTATCTGTTCTTGACATTTGTGGTTGTGATTTTGTAGGTGGCAAGCAATTAATCATGCTAGGCTGAATCTCAGTACAATTTCTTACTTTTATGTACCTGAAACACCTATCTCAAGGTGGGATCGAGTTGCTTTGAGAATGCCTCCAAGTTTGTTTTTGTTTGATTTTAGAATTTTATCGAGGAAATTGTTGAATTTTTTCCCCAGAAGTTGGAATTTTTACATTTTATATGGTTTGTGCAGGTTGGGAAAGGAGCAACTACAGATGCAAAAGCAAGGAAATTAGCTTTCCAACATTGGATTGAAACTGTAAGCATGAAAATTCATGAAAACCCAGTAAATTTGTAGCTTTTATTTTTAATCTTGATTTAATTTGGGGGATTTGTTGTTTTTACTGTTAGATTGATCCACGACATCTATATGGGCATAGTTTGCATCCAACATTCCAGCTCACACGTATCTTTACCAGAATTAGTTTGATTAGATGATTGTATTGGAGGCATCAATCCTTCCTAATCGATAGTATTTGCCATTTACTTGGATTAGTGTTTTCTTTGGGTATATTTTTTGTGGAACTTGCGAGTTAGTTGCTGAAATTAAATTTGTTTATCTCATCCTTTCACTGTTTCTCTTATCCATTCATTGTTCCATGGTGGAAGGAAAATTTAAACCCACGGTTATTGCTTCTGGCTTGCCTTTTTTGTATCTGTGTTGAATAATACCCCAAAACCTACTATTGGCAAGTCGTTGGTGCTCATGCAACATTATGAAAACATATTTTAGGTGGCATTCTCATGCGAGTTGATGCTCTATGTACTGTTTAATTCATTATTTTTGTTCTTTATAGGTGCGTGAACGTGCTGTTGACCAACCCTATACGGGTAGTTGTTACTCGTATGCAGGTAAAATAATCTCCAGTTGTGCTCTTAGGCTATTTGATCATATTAAACATACTCGTCTATCCATGTTGGAAGCAAATGTTTGGAAATTTAATAGGAGTTGGGCTTTAATTTTGTATGTGCAGTACTACACGCCCTCCACTGGCTTAATTTTGTATGTGCAGTACTGCATGCCCGCTGAATGTAACATCAGATCGTGTAATGCAAATTGCAATTAGATTTCCCTGAAAATGTATATAGTATAGAGGATCTGCTTATGTTCTTACTTGTTGTACGGTTTAATGTTAGTTGTTCCAGAACTGGTAGTTCAACTTAGAATACCTGGCTTAGGAATAATGGTACATGGTCCAAGTTGGATGGTCCAAGATCGGGTCAGATTATGTCAATGATGAGCTGCAATGACGCATAGTTGAATGTTATTGAATTAAGTGAAATATAGATCCCAGTTAGCTTGTGTTGAATCCAATCTCATTTATTCAATACACGAGGCACGTACATCACCACCCTTGAATAATACTTAGTTAACTCATCTGTATTATGAAGAGTGGTGTAGTGGAGATGCTGGCCTCCCTTTCTTGTGCTGATGAGTGAAAGTCAGTAATTTATTAGTCTCTGGTTCATTCCATAATGTTGGGTAAAATTTGTTTTATTAGGTTTTTCTACATGATATTGTAGAACAAAGTAGAATTTGTTAATGGAAGTAACTTTGAGGTGAAGGAAATGGTAATTTTATTTTTGAAATATTACTTATTGATTCATTCATTGTCAGGAAAAAATTGAGCAATTCGTAGTTTAGTTACTGAGAACCTAATAGTGTTAACTCGTATGTGTTTAGTTTAAAGAAGATTTTTGAAACATTACGAGTTTATAAAATTTGACGGTATTGTTAATTAAGGTCTCTTCTAATGTGAGAAATTTGTTGCATCTGCTTAAATGTAGGCCGGACGTTGGAAATGGCAGATGCTTTGATCTCACAGATTGTCCCAGATCCAAGCTTCGACAACAATGCATCAAGTATTTCGGTCTTGTATGTCTTGAATAGTAGTAATCTTTGCGTAACTTTGCAATTGATTTCTGATAGAAGCATTTATGTGTCTAATTTGTCCTCAATGTTTCGTATTGTTAGTACTCGATTTCGTACTTATTATGGTGTTTTGTGTGTTTGTAGGTATTTTTTGGAAATAAACGTTGTTGGAAAATTCCGCTCGAAAAGTTGATTTTGACACCCGGAGGACACGTGTTATTCGGACTCCCCTGCCTTGATAAGGGGCACCTCAGTTTATAAGGGGCACCTTAACTGGACAACTGCTATTTACACTCCACAGACGGATAGGGGCAACCCTTTCTTCCTTATTTGAACGATGTTTTTGGCGGGAAGAAGAGTTCACTCCTGGCAGTTTTTTCGATCGGATTTTGGATGGATTAGAGGTAGACTAAATCGCTGAAACTTTATGGGTGGACGTGATATAGCCTAAAAGGCTTGGTATGGGCCTTTGGTTCGATCCAATTTGGCTGGATATTCCGCGAGAAGAAAACCGGCGGCTCGTTATTGATGGAGTTATTCACGGGATTTGCATGAGTTGGAGAGAGTTCGCGCATGCTAGGAAGACTATAACAACCATTTGGACCGTGACAGAGATAAATAAGGAGATTTTGCAGTTGTATAACGCGTGCAGGATTAGAAAAGGGAAAGAATATTTTCCCGTGTCTGGCAGAGTTATTGAGAATTATCCTGAAGTTATTACAGCGATTCTTAGGCCCTGGGAGTATAAAAAGAGTGTTCGGGGGTAAGAAAAGGGGGACAGAGAGTTTAAGAGAGAAATATAGCACCACAGAATCGAAAAATCAAGCTGCAAAAACTCCATTTCTGCTGCTGCAAAGCTGAAGAACAGGCAGAACAGACTTACCAGGACAGTCGTTTTCCAACAGTGACAACGACACTAAGCCGTGAGTCGTACAGCTACAGTGACAGCGACACAAGGACGACAGACTTATTTGCTACAGCGTTTGCGACACAGACTCGTGGGTCTTAGAGCAACAGTATCAGTGACACATCCTCTGTATCATTTTTTTGGTTTGTAACAAATATAATTGTTACAAACCCGGTTTTGAATTATTCCTCCATTTTCATCATTTGTAAACATCGTTTGAGCAATAATAATGATTTTTGAGCGTGTTTCCAACAACATGATGAGAGGCTAAATTCTCGCGAAACCAAGGCAATGGATGAAGCTATTCACACATGAATAATGAGTAACTATTTCATTTTCTCTAATATT
The DNA here is from genome assembly GCF_003573695.1 of Papaver somniferum. Taxonomy (NCBI): domain Eukaryota; kingdom Viridiplantae; phylum Streptophyta; class Magnoliopsida; order Ranunculales; family Papaveraceae; genus Papaver; species Papaver somniferum. The sequence continues at coordinate 2,768,565 of NW_020622270.1, read as the reverse complement.
TAATTATAATTCACTCAATCACTGCTTTTGCAGAGTTCTTAAAAGTTTACATAATTTTCTTCATTAGTTGTGATTCAATTAGATAGGTTATGCTTTGTTTAGATAATCTATGCTTAAGGGATACAATTAATATTTGAGAATATGTTTGATTATTTGTGAATTAAGAAATAAAGGATTAAAAGGCTAATTTGAGTTATGAAATATTTGACATCATTCACTCATGTATAATAGTAGATTCTAGTGTCTTGGTTATTCCCAATATCTTGAAACCAAATTTTGAGTTAAGTTTTCTTTAATTTTTAAGTTTAAATTCTTTTGTTTTCACAAGTCTCAACAAACCTTTTTACTACAACTCAATTGAAAATCACATCAATTTATGATTTACTTTGTTGTCCTTGTTTGCAACAACTCCATACCGAAATCAGCTAGGGAGGGAACACCATGAGTACATAATTAATGAAGGGACTATTCATCACCAGCTAACTGGAGAGCGTACGAGTATAGGCCCCAAAGGAGCTAAATGGCTATGAGCACCCCTAAGAAAATCTATCCAAGGGAGGTAATTAATGAAGGACTATTCGTCATGCTATTGTGTTATTTTATCTTTTTTGTGGTTGTTTAAATTGCGCAAACTGTGATTACCATGTGCAGAAAAAGAAATTAATGGCGTTTTCAACATTCGAGTTTTCTTGTTGGACTTAGCAGCAGGAGGACTTGTTGCAGAGAATGGAGAGCTAAAGATGAGTTTTTCGTATGCCTGCTTACGTGTCATTACTAATTTATCTTTTAAGGCATGTGCTTCTTAAGTTTAGTCTATATGAAATTGCCACATTTAGGGGAAATATTTTGAAGGACAATCAGTGCCTCTCAAAATATCGTGTCCCAACATGTTCATGTTTCAGAACTTCCATTTGAGTATTACTTATTTGAAATGACCAAGGATTAAGGTCTCACATATTTAATTTGTGATTTTAGAACTGTTGCCTCTGCATAACTAAATTGATATTTTCTCAAAAGATTTAGCAAACTGACTTACTACCTTAGCAATTTGTTTTTCTATTCTGAGAAATATAGTATGAGAAATTGACACCCTAATAGGGTTGGATCAATCCATCAATGAGCTGAGCGAACCAATGAGAGAATAAATTAGTAGTCTACTCGCAAATGACTTTATTTTGTTGATAGGAAATGATCCGACTGCTGCTGCTCCGATCAGGTTGGTCAAGTTTCACATAACGTAGTTCTTGGAACGTTTAATCTTGGGGACCAAAGTGAAAATGGTGTTCCTGACTTTACTCGGGTATAAAACTCTTTGGTCATTGGGTTTATGCCTTCTATTGTTGATTCTTTTTGATTTATGCTTCAAAATATCTGTCTCTTCTGTAGATTGTTGATGTTGTTTTAAATTCTATTGGGCTTGGGAGCCAGATCCCTATGGGCGCAACAAACACATCATCCAGTGTACCTGTGAGAAATTCTTTTTTTTTCATTTATGAAGTAGAGATATTTATTGAGCCATTGACTGAGCAATTTTTAGCCAATTTTCGTTATGTGCTTTTAACCAAGTTATTATTCCTTCTCAGATTAGTTTCGTGTATGTTGTTGTCTTGTTGATTTATTTTTGGCAGTACCCAGCATTAAAACACTATAAAGATGATTTTTTTTTTTGGCTTTCTCGGAGCTACGACCCTAAATTTTCATTTTTGGTTCTTGTCTGCGAAATTAATAAGTTTGCTTGCTAGATAGCGGAAGCATATTCACTGTAGAGTTGTACTTGTTCCCTTCCAGAAAGTACCATCCAAAAGCTTTCAGTTATTAACAAGATGAATTTACATTTTGTTCTTGACAACTATTAAGGTTGTCAGTGGCATTTTGACTGAACTTATGTGAAGAGAATGGGATGTTTATTATGCATCCCAATATTCTTAACTGAGCTTCTTCATGGGTTGTTAGTGACTTAGCAATTAGCATTCTCCCGGAAGAAAGAATATCTGTCAACGAATTATGCACTTATGCAGTATAAGATCTTTCATTGTAACTTATGGGTTGTTGATTCTTTTTGATTTATTTTTCTCTTCTTTTGCAACTAAGTGACATCCTATCGACAGAATTTGGAGTAGCTCTTGCAGTGTGAGTGCAAAAGATTCTTCAGTAAACAAGACCTCGAGTAGGCACGCAAAAGCAAGTGCATATGTCCTCCGAAACTTCGTTGGAGGCCGCCCTTCCTTCTTTTTTATGCTAACGTGTCTACATGTTCGGATCACCATGAAATAAAGCCTACATAGTGTGAATAAGTATGTCACTTGGCTCTGTTAAGGCGCTACCCTTTTATCCATCAGATTTTCACTTGTCTGTTTGTTTTAGTTTGTGTAAAGTACTCTTACTGCTACTGGATTGTGCAGATCATAAAGTTGTTGAATTTTAAGTTGCAAGGGTGCAAGATGAATCTAAATTGATGACTGCAGATAGTGGAACGTAACTTGGGATGGCTTGAGGTACGCATTGTTAGTGTTCTCTTCTAGTTTCATGCAGAGTCATAAGACTCATGACCTTCCGAGTCTTTCCAGACAGGAACTTATGTTACCACATTGCGTTTTCAAATTTCTAACATTTAGACATTCATATATATCCTCCATGTTGGTTTCTGTGCAAATTATGATTAAGACCCTAGCAGATAGGCATTAAAATTTTGGATAACTGAGGTTATGTCGCTAACCACAACATGTAGGTCATAGAGCAAAGCTTTACGATCACAAGGCAAACATTTTCAGTTTCACAATTGTGTTGTAGGAGATGTTAACTAGAAAGGTAAAAACTCTAGTAAAATTTTGTTTGGAAACTGAACTTAGCGAAAATTCTTAAGTAAAATATACACTTCACTTCAAATATACAGTTTTACTAATTATTACCATTTGCCCTGTAACAGGCAGCTTCTTTACGAGTACTTATCATACTTATCATTTTTACTGCCTATATATGGTTTATTTGTTCGTCCCAATGAAGTCAATGTAAATGTTGTTGCTGTTGTTTTCTTGATGATGGGTCTATTAGACCACCTCCGTGTAGCCAATTCTCTTGATTATTATTATTATCCACTAGTCATGTAAACCTAGCATATAAGGATTGACTTTTTAGTCTTCTTCTGAGTGTAGTTCGATACTATCATGGATGCCGTCACTCTCTTCCCGATGGTCTCATGAGGGTTGCTGATGACATGGTTGATGGTGAGATCGTTGTTGCTGTTGGATAAGGAAATGTGGAAAGGGTTGTGCTTCTACATGATCTTCTCTCAAGCAAGCTGGTGCCCAAGGTCCTAATGACTGATATTGTGGTTGAAATTTTTGGGACTTGTTGTAGCCACTTCTCTTCAAGGAACCTTAATATATAATAGGGAGTTGAATCTTTTTTTCTTCTTTTTTTCTTTTAATGATTTTGGACTAAATTTATGAGCACAGTTCAATGTAATGGAGCTGTCATTTGGTATTAGATGATTCAGGTTTTATTTGGAATTTGAATTTGAATGTTAGTATTTTAATATTAATTGTCATTTGAATTTCACTTGAATTTGAAAATTTTAGTAATTTCATTTGAGTTTCGGTGCAATTTGAGTTTCATTTTAATATAATTTGAATTTGAATCAGAACTATTTCAGCCCGGTCAGAATAACCGGAGTCAGCCAATCAGATCTGACTTATTTTTTAACATTAAAATAAATCAAATGAACGATGTAATTCAGGTGTCGTGCATAGCGACGCTCTGAAAGCATCGTAATTAAAGGTCAACCAGATGGTGTCTTTTCAGAAAAAGACACTAAATCTACGGTACTTTTAGCAGCAATCTGATAGTGTCGTTTAACTCGTTAGAACGACACTATCTGACTATCTTAAATCGTATGTTTTCCACTAGTATATTGTACCAAAGGCGATATTAGAATCAACATGATTACAATCAGATATCTAGAGCATGAACTCACACCATGCAGTAACATCGCTCGGACTTATCAGTCCATCTCCGAGCAGCAACTCGGACTACACACCTTCCTCCTGATTCTTTTATATTACTGCATATATAACATGCTATTATCTAGCTCAGTAGAAGGCTAAGTATCACCAATTTACTATAACATACATATGTTTAGTTAAAGGCTCAAAAGCAACTACATAATTTGCTGTTAACATTTTTACGACATTATAACTTGTCTTTAAAGTTTTCGAATGGTTATTAACCTTTCATTGAAATATACAGGGGCTGGAGCGAATCGCCAGCGCAAAAGAAAAATGGACATGGTCCAATAAGCAACTATCTAGCTTAATAGCAAGGGGCAGAAAGCAACCTCATGATAAAGGCTATAAAGCTTGAGGACGATACAATCTCCTACCTTTCTTGCCAGTCTAAGGACAAACAGGGGCAGTTTCTAACTCATATATTCTACATTCAGTATTCAATGAATATATATATGCCTAACCAAGGCACAATTTTGCTTAAGAGCAAGCTAAGAAAATAGCTAGTCGCAAAGACTCAAGCCGATATACGTATCACACTGGTACATCCAGAATTAGGTGTCGCAATCTAGCGCACCTGCTCCACAATGAGCATCACTATAAATGACAATGTGACACCTTATCGCATAAAAATGAACATAAATTGTTTACATAAATGCTTTAAAATTATTCAATGCCTTAACATTGCGATGAATTAACATTTCATGTTTTGCAGCAAATCTCCATTATGGCTGGAGAATTCAGTTAAGTCGGATTAATTATCCGCATAAAGTTAGAGTCAGATTAGACGTAATCCGCATAAAGGCATGCTTATCATGCATTAGGAACTAGCATTATGCTAGATAGAGTTAGAGTCAAATTACTTGAAATCTGCATAAAGGCATGCTTATCATGCACTAAGGTTAGAGTCAGATTAGTCGTAATCCGCAGTAAATGTATCATTGTGTTTCTGTCTTCTAGCAGGTACACTTGATGTGTGTATGGTACATCTGCTAGTTAAATATATGTGTTTTCCTGTAGGTTTAAATGGTGTATGATACATACATCCTCCTCTTGTTCTATATGTATGTGTTTGCTTGCACGGACATTTAATGAATGTTGAATGAATGTGATATAAATATCTTCCTCTTGTCATATCTGTATTTTCCTGCAGGGTAACTTAGTATTCTTAATATGAAGTTTGTCCATCATGGAGACCATTACGAATGGTATTTGGGTAAACCAAACCCTCGTGCGAGAAAATATCTTCTCAAAACCATCATGATGGTAATCATGCCATGAGCCCCATATGAGAAAAACCTATTCTCAATGCCATATGATTTATTTCCATGTGATTGTTTTATTCATTATTTTGATCTGTTGAATGCATGAATTATATATGTTGTTTGCAGGTTAACTCACTTAGTATTATTCCATCACGAATGGTAACAGGGGCATGACCCCTATGCGAGGAAACATCTCCTCAAGACCATCACGAATGGTAAGGTGCTATCCACACCATTCCATCCTCAAACAGGACGATGCGAGCAATTCTCAAGCTACCCGAGACGGACACATTGACCTAGGGTAATGCCATCTCGACCACGATTCAGATGATGTCCTGTACTTCAGGATGTACCCTATAGTTGACTCACATTAGGCTTAAGTGCGAATCAACTATCAGAGGTATCGCCCGAACTATAGTTAGCGCCACGAGCCTACTATGGAGCAGAAGCCTTCCTAAAGATAGCACTATATATAATCTACGAATAAATGTTCAATAAGGACAAATATTCAGCATCAGAAGGATCCTTGAAATCCTCTCGAGTTGTGAAAAAGCGGGGCTCTAACAACACCACCCAATATTTCGATTAGCAATTTGTATGGACTAACTTCGAAATACTTTACTAGAGAATCAACTAGACAGTCAGACTCAATCTAGATAAAAGTATCTCAAGGATTTAATATCTCTCTCTTGATTTGATTTTTGCTCAAGCTAAAAACAATAGAGAGTCTTTAACAAATACAAGGAATAACTTGGACGGTACCAAAGACCAATGTCCAAGGATCAATCAATATCAATCAACAACCAAAGGTTGGATTTCCAATTCATGATCACGAACGTACAACCTGTATTATTTCAATTATATAAAATATAATGCGGAAAAGAAATAACACAGACACCATAAATTTTGTTAACGAGGAAACCGCAAATGGAGAAAAATCCCAGGACCTAGTCCAGATTGAATACACATTATATTAAGCCGCTACAGACACTAGCCTACTCCAAGCTAACTTCGGACTGGACTATAGTTAAACCCCAATCAGTATCGACTAGTACAAACCTTCACATAGGCCACGTTTTTTGGCTTACAACCCAGCCACGTTTCGGGTTATTTGTGTGGCTACTGGTCATCAGTATAACTATAGCCACATTTTGTGTTACCATGTAGCCATAGTTCACCATTTGGTCATGGGTTTAATCCTAAACCCATCAACTGTAGCCATAGGGTATCATTTGGTCATAGTTTTCAGTCTAATCCCATCACATGTAGCCATAGATGCCTATATGGCCACATTAAATAATTATGTATGTGTCGAAAGTGTAGGATGGCAATAGCCACACCTATTAATCCGTGGCGGAAAGAGGATTTATTTAGCCACATTGGTTTGTTTATGTGTCCATAATATATGGTTTATTAGACACGCATATACTAACGAAGCTAACTTCAGACTGGACTATAGTTGAACCCCAATCAGTCTCCCACCGATCCAAGGTACAGTTGTACTCCTACGCCTCTGATCCCAGCAGGATACTACGCACTTGATTCCCTTAGCTGATCACACCCACAACCAAGAGTTGCTGCAACCCAAAATCACAGACTTGATAATAAACAAATCTGTCTCACACAGAAAAGTCTATCAAAGGATAAATTTTTCTCCCACAGATAAACCCTAGGTTTTGTTCCGTCTTAAGATATAAAATCAAGATGAACAGGAACCAATTGATAATCCGGTCTTATATTCCCGAAGAACAGCCTAGATTAATCAATCCCCTCTCTACAATCCTTCATGACTACACAGGTGGTTTGTCGAGGAATCACAAACAGTGAGACGAAGATGTTTGTGACTTCTTTATCTTGCCTATCGTAGAAATCTCACGATCTCAAGCCAATCAATCGATTGTACTCGTACGATAGAAGATGCAAGATCAGATCACACAACTACGATAAAAGTAGTATCGGTCTGGCTTCACAATCCCAATGAAGTTTTTAAGTCGTTAACCTGGTTTTAGAGAAAAAAACCAAAGGTTAAAGGAGAATCGACTCTAGAGAGTGCACTAGTATCACAAATACGTGTGGGGATTAGTTTTGCTCAAAGATAGATGTCTCCTTTATATAGCCTTCAAATCAGGGTTTTGCCTTAGTTACAAAGCAATCCATATTCACCGTTAGATGAAAACTTGATTTAGATTCAAGCTAATATTTCTCAACCGTTATATCGAAAACTTAGCTTGTCACAAACACTTGGGTAGACGTTTACTGGGTTTGTGAAAACCATGCCCAAACGTGTACGTGTATGTTGGTTCAACATACTAACCCAAAAGGTTAACCATGTGAGCATTTCATATTAACCTTGTTCTTCTTCACCATAACTAGTTCAATTGACTCAAACGAACTAGTTAAAGAGTTGTTCAATTGCTATGAGATCTTATGTAACTACACAAGACTCAATTGAAACAAAGATGATTCGAATGAATCGGCTCATGAACATTATAGCCACGGTTTTCATAAAGTATTCCTTAGTAATTTAATGTTTCATGTTCAGAGCACATCTTTAGATCATAACCTCTTAAGTTCACAAACAAGTTCGCGGACTTAAGTTAATCGGTTGAGTTTTCCAAACTCAGCAGAAATTCTCGGAAAGAGAACTTCCGCCAGTTCACGGACTGGATTCGCGGACTGAGTTCGCGGACTTAGCACACAAACGAGTTTTGGAAAATCCAGCAGAAATTCTCGGTCGAGAACTTCCGACAGTTCGCGGACTGAGTCTACGGACTGGGTTCGCGGACTTGGCAATCCAATTCCACAATCCTCCCGATTTATCTTGATCAACAAAGTTCGAAAACTTCGGTTCAAGGAATACATGGTTATGTAATCTAAACTCTCATTTCAATCATTGAGACGTTCTCAGAGAACGCTATGTAGCTGTTATTCACAGACCAATCACGTCAGAGCAATTCCCAAAGTGATTGAAACTTTTCATGACTTCCGTCACTGGGTGAAGATAAACTTGATCAAAGAGAAACGCTTTACCAACACACGATTTCGAGATAAAAGATAAGATATGAATGCTCAACTCGAAATGTCAAATGAGTATGATCTAGTATATATAGCATACGACTTTTGTCTCATAAGAAGTAGGAGATAAAATAGATAGACTTTTGAATGATAGATAAGATCAAGTCTCCACATACCTTTTTGTTGATGAAGTTTCACGGTTCCTTGTATAGATCTTCGTCATTGTATGATGAATTTCCATGAAGTCCTTGAGCTCAACTACACTTTTCTATCCTAGTCCGAGACTTAGCTATGTAGGCTAGAAATCAAGACTTATAGTTTTGATCACTAACATTGACAAACATGCTTGAGATAGCAACGCATGCGAGGTCGACCGAGCTATGCTCTAAGAATCTCTCCCTTTGTTAATTTTAGTGACAAAACTATTAATACATATGGAATACAAAAAGATAAACTTTAGTGGCTCATATTCCATAGTCTAATCTTCAACGTTCCCTGAAATCTTCGTCCTTCCAAGTACTCCAATGATCCCAAAGGTTGTAAGTTTAGCATCACCATTGTTGAAGATCCGTAGCTATAAAAATGAGAGAAATCGAGATTCTCGATCATCATTATACAATGTCATAGTATTATTATGTAGTATCAAAGTTCAATTGTATCACGACTTTAACAATAATACTACGGTGATACGTATCACTCCCCATTAGTCGATACTCCATCTCGATCATGGAAACTACTCCCCCTTACACAATGATCCGAAAACCATATGTATTTGTAGTGTGAACTACATTATTTCTCCCCCTTTTTGTCAATAAAATTGGCAAAGGTACAAGAACGGGATCATAATGAAATTTCCACAAGAGATATTTCATAGACTAAAAGAAAAATACATACCAACTTAATTTAGATGCAATCATAAAGCCGAAGCTAAATGCATTCATCAAGGAGTTTTATGATACAAGATAACCCCTATAAAATTCCACAGCCGTACACCCCGCAAGATATTACCATTAAGCACAAGTTCAAAAGAACTCTCCCCCATTTGATGTCATTCCCGAAAGAACAACAACAGCGACCTTAATTTCGAAAGAAAAGAAGGATTTTTTAATTGGACACCAAAAACCATAGGAATGATTTTCTATATCCAAAGCTCAACCAAATTAATCACAAGTAAACCCATGATTAACTCAATTGAAAACGCAACTAAATCAAACCACAAAAATGATCAATTTAATTGAAAGTGCTCAACATAAATAAACTTACGGAGCTACGACTAAGGTAATCATACGGAGGTGACTAACTTAATCGTTCACATACTCAACAAAAGGAAAACCTTACGGAATATACGACTACATTAACCAATAGAACATGATTAGTATAGTCGTTCATATACTCAACACAAGAATTTGTGGAATATATGAAATCTCAACTAGATTAATTACAAGAGAACCTATAATAAGAGAACTTATTATCCGAAAACCATATGTATTTGTAGTGTGAACTACATTATTTCTCCCCCCTTTTTGTCAATAAAATTGTCAAAGGTAAAAGAACGGGATCATAATGAAATTTCCACAAGAGACATTTCATAGACTAAAAGAAAAATACATACCAACTTAATTTAGATGCAATCATAAAGCCGAAGCTAAATGCATTCATCAAGGAGTTTTAAGATACAAGATAACCCCTATAAAATTCCACAGCCGCACACCCCGCAAGATATTACCATTAAGCTCAAGTTCAAAAGAACTCTCCCCCATTTGATGTCATTCCCGAAAGAACAACAAGAGCGACCTTAATTTCGAAAGAAAAGAAGGATTTTTAATTGGACACCAAAAACCATAGGAATGATTTGCTATATCCAAAACTCAATCAAATTAATCACAAGTAAACCCATGATTAATTTAATTGGAATACGCAACTAAATCAAACCACAAAAGTGATCAATTTAATTGATTGTGCTCAACATAAGTAAACTTATGGAGCAACGACTAAGGTAATCATACGGAGAACTTATATTCCACACAAGAATTTGTGGAATATAATTGGAATACAAACAACCAAACTAATCACCGAAGTAATCAATTTAATTATTTTGGGATCAACATAAGAGAACTTATGGAACCCCGACTAAGTTCATCATAGAATATGACAACCTTAATCGTACATGTACTCGACATAAGAAAGAAAACTTATGGAGTACAAACTAAATAACCAAACTGGTTGATTAATTTAGTTCCTAATGCTCGACATATATCATCTTATGGAACAACCAACAATCCAATAAGAAAAATCCACTTAGTTGTATCGTGCTCAACATAAGACACACAATGGAGCCTTCACGGTAAAACATAGCAAGATGGATCAATGAAGATCAATACCGTGGATAACATACAAGGATCTATTATATTTTCCATCATAACGACATAATAGACTTTATCCTTGTCAAACAAAAGATATCATCCTATTTTCCATCAAACACATGACTGCATAGGCATAACTTTTTTAATTGTCAAAAAGTTCATTCGTTCTTTCATCAATACAAATACAAATTCATGAACGACTTTACTTTTGACCGCAATATGGGACCTTCAAGTTCACGGACGTAAACAATACATATCCCATAAACAAATTGCAATATCACAAAATCATAAAGATCAATACTGCAATAACATCATCCTCCAAATATTTTTAGAATTTAATACCAATAAACCTAAAAAATAACATAAGAAGATGAAAACAAAAATAACTATCTGTAGTCACAATCATCGCTATTCAAAGAACTAGTTATTCTTCCAACTAATCCAAAAAGAAGACATCCTAGGAAAACAAGAAGATGCATTACTCATCACCTTCATCATCGGACAATTTCCAAGTATCTTGAATTGAATCCAGCTCTTCCTTGAGCTCGGGACACTTGGTTCCAATTAACGACACTTGATCTTTTAAGAACTTCACTCTTGCATTTACCTTGCATACACCCTTGTAAAAATTTTGAATAAGCCTCAAGGTGGTAGGGTCTTCAACATCAAGAGGAGTACCTCTTTGTCGCTTGCGAACATTTTCCTTTATATGTCGAAAAGTACATGGACGAACAAGTTTGGAAACCCCGAGAGAATTTCCAATAAAATCAAGTCCACGATCACGGAAAATTTGGCTAATCAAACAAGGATATCCTAACATCTTGATGTGAGAAGTCATCGTCATCATTTGAAATATAATAAAGCCACAAATATCAAGATCGGTATTGCCGGATGCAAGAAAGAAGACCAATTCCTCAAACTCATAACTCCACCAAGAATTCTCAATTATGGAGGGACAAAGGTTAGAGATACCGAGTTTTCCAAACGCCATTAAAGCAATACTAAGATCATTAGTAGGAAACTTTCCTTGACTCCAAACAACCTTCTTTCCACAAAGTCCAATAGAGATATCATCATATGAAGGACGTTCATCACTTGGTCTAGGTAACCGTACGTTGCCCAACGGTATTTTGGTGACCCTTGAAATTAACTCTCTATTAACAAGAAACCTTTCTCTATTTATCATGGATTTAAATTCCAACCTCTTAAAATCAACATCATGAATGTTGGCATATAAAATCCTTGTTAGATAATCAAAACCTTAACCGAGGCCATTAAAGATATTCCCAAGATTGAACTTTTTGAAGCAAGCTAAATCCTCTTCATATCCACTAAAGGTTTCCAATTTGTTTTCTAGAATAACACCTTTGGAAGCAAACCTATCAAAAGTTCTAGCACAAGAATCATTCACAAACCTAATTCTAAGAGAATTTTGATCACAAGGAGGATTCAAGCTAGAGGATTTTGAGATTTTAGAACTCTTTTTCATGCTTCTAGAAATCATCATAAAGAGATACACAAGAGGAGATTACTTACTTGAAGAGAACCTCAAACACCCTTCCTTTTGATTTCTTCAAAGAAGCTTTAATGGTGGAGAAGCACAAACCCTAGTTCACGTACGCGGACGGAAGATGAGAAAGGAGAAGGTTCGCGAACCACCAACATATATATATATCCCTCATTCATGGGCTTGTGTTGTACACGAACCGTGATCCACAAGACTTAAGGAAAAATCTTAGCCCTTTCCACATAAGTGGTAAACAACGAACAAAAAAGTGGAAGAAAACAGAGGTAATAGAAAGTTAACCAAACAACATCACAACTGTATACAACTCAAGCTATTTCTTGCCCCACATCAAGATATGTACAAATGGGGGAAAACCAGTCTTGTTACCAAGAGACATAATGCGCAGAGGAATTCTCATGCGACACATCTGGTTGATAGGTGTGAACAGTCCATGTAGTATAATCAAAATAATGATGATAGTCAGGGCAGCTGGAGCTTTCTATCCTTCGTTGGTTCGGGCTAGAAGAAGGTTATTTCTGATATCTGGGTTGTCAAGTATTAACATTTTTAACACGACCAACACCCTATCCGTAAAGATTCTTAGACTTAACAGAATTAAGTTTTTCTAAGAATTTAAAAACGCCTTCGAACGCTTTAAACATATCTTTATCAATTGATCCATCACGATAGTATTCCTCATAGAGATCAAGAGTTAATCTAGTAAGGTTCCATATCCTTGAGCGTATTGAATGTTTTCCCAATATTTCTTTCCTTTTATTTTTTCCTTAAGATTGCTTCTTAACATCTAAATCTCCCCTTTTATATGAAGTAAGATTATCATGAGAACCTAGAGGTTTTAACCATAAGAATCTTTGAACAATCTTTAAGGAATTCTGGCATGCGTTACAGATGCCAGGAGCAAGTTTTCCAAAGAAATTTCCCATAGGGAAATTTATATGGAACGAACAAGTTGTCGTGTTTGCCTGCTCTGATACCAAATGAAAAAGTGGGGGTCTAACAACACCACCCAATATTTCGATTAGAAATCTGTATGGATTAACTCCGAAATACTTTACTAGAGAATCAACTAGACAGTCAGACTCAATCTAGATAAAAAAAAGTATCTCAAGGAGTTAATATCTCTCTCTTGATTTGATTTTTACTCAAGATAAAAACAATAGCGAGTCTTTATCAAATACAAGGAATAACTTTGACGGTACCAAAGACCAATGTCCAAGGATCAATCAATATCAATAAACAACCAAAGGTTGGATTTCCAATTGATGATCACGAACACACAACCTGTATTATTTCAATTATATAAAATATAATGCGGAAAAGAAATAACACAAACACCAGAAATTTTGTTAATGAGGAAACCACAAATGCAGAAAAACCCTGGGACCTAGTCTAGATTGAACACATTGTTTAAGCCGATACAGACACTAGCCTACACCAAGCTAACTTCAGACTGGACTATAGTTGAACCCCAATCAGTCTCCCACCGATCTAAGGTACAGTTGTACTCCTACGCCTATGATCCCAGCAGGATACTACGCACTTGATTCCCTTAGCTGATCTCTGCCACAACCAAGAGTTGCTGCAACCCAAAATCACATACTTGATAATAAACAGATCTGTCTCACACAGAAAAGTATATCAAAGGATAAATCTGTCTCCCACGGGTAAACCCTAGGTTTTGTTCCGTCTTAAGATATAAAATCAAGGTGAACAGGAACCAATTGATAATCCGGTCTTATATTCACGAAGAACAACCTAGATTAATCAATCACCTCTCTACAATACTTCCTGACAACACAGGCGATTTGTCGAGGAATCAAAAACAGTGAGACGAAGATGTTTGTGACTTCTTTATCTTGCCTATCGGAGAACTCTCACGATCTCAAGCCAATCAATCAATTGTACTCGTACGATAGAAGATGCAAGATCAGATCACACAACTACGATAAAAGTAGCATCGGTCTGGCTTCACAATCCCAATGAATTCTTTAAGTCATTAACCTGGTTTTAGAGAAGAAAACCAAAGGTTAAAGGAGAATCGACTCTAGCGAGCGCACTAGTATCAGACAGACGTGTGGGGATTATTTTTTCTCAAAGCTAGATGTCTCCTTTATATAGCCTTCAAATTAGGGTTCTGCCTTAGTTATAAACCAATCCATATTCACCGTTAGATGAAAACCTAATTTAGATTCAAGCTAATATTTCTCAACCGTTAGATCGAAAACTTAGCTTGTCACACACACTTGGGTAGACGTTTACTGGGTTTGTGAAAACCATGCCCAAACGTATACGTGTATGTTGGTTCAACATAATAACCCAAAAGGTTAACCATATGAGCATTTCATATTAACCTTGTTCTTCTTCACCATAACTAGTTCAATTGAGTCAAACAAACTAGTTAAAGAGTTGTTCAATTGCTATGAGATCTTATGTAACTACAGAAGACATAATTGAAACAAAGATGATTCGATTCGATTGAATCGGCTCATGAACATTATAGCCACGGTTTGCATAAAGCATTCCTTAGTAATTTAATGTTTCATGTTCATAACACATATTTAGATCATAACCTCTTAAGTTCACAAACAAGTTCGCGGACTTAAGTTAATCGGTTGAGTTTTCCAAACTCAGCAGAAATTCTCGGAAAGAGAACTTCTGCCAGTTCGCAGTCTGGGTTCGCGGACTGAGTTCGCGAACTTAGCACTAAAACGAGTTTTGGAAAATCCAGCAAAAATTCTCGGTCGAGAACAGTTCGCGGACTTGGAAAGCCAATTCCATAATCCTCTCGATTTCTCTTGATCAACAAAGTTCGAAAACTTCGGTTCAAGGAATACATGGTTATGTAATCTAAACTCTCATTTCAATCATTGATACATTCTTATAGGACGCTATGTAGCCATTTTTCACAGACCGATTCACGTCAGAGAAATTCTCAAAGTGATTGAAACTTTTCATGACTTTCGTCACTAGGTGAAGATAAACTTGATCAAAGTGAAATGTTTTACCAACACACGATTTCGAGATAAAATATAAGCAATGAATGCTCAGCTCGAAATGTCAAATGTGTATGATCTAGTCTATATAGCATACGACTTTTGTCTCATAAGAATTATGAGATAGAATAGATAAACTTTTGAGTGATAGATAAGTTCAAGTCTCCACATACGTTTTTGTTGATGAAGTTCCACGGTTCCTTGTATAGATCTTCTTCGTTGTATGATCAATTGCCATGAAGTCCTTGAGTTCAACTACACTTTTCTATCCTAGTCCGAGACTTAGCTATGTAGGCTAGAAATCAAGACTTATAGTTTTGATCACTAACATTGACAAACATGCTTGAGATAGCAACGCATGCGAGGTCGAACGATCTATGCTCTAACAACTTGTATTATAAGAGGCTATCTGGTCAAATGGGAAGCTGATCACTTCTCGGACTTATAGCCCATAACTTGTCCAAGGACGAAAGGGATACCACTATGGTGTGACCCACATATAAAATCGCACATAGTGCAACAGTAAACCTATATCAAGGTACAAGCTATATGCAGTAGCATCAAAAATGATATATTCAGAAAATGGAGTTAGGAGCAAAACCTTGACTTTGGATTTCAAAAGCTATAAGCTCTTAAGCTTCCTAAAACCAAAGGGGACAGTATATACCCTCGATACTTTCATGTTGAGACAATCTGTAAGTCCTCGGGGCAGGACTTCGGATTATGATCCAAAGGCATTTCGATTCCCCACAGACATAAGCCTCCAATTGGAGCACGAAGCAAGACCTCGGACTCCACTCCTAAGGCATTCAAAAAAATCTTACATCCACACGATTTGAGGCAAACAGTAAGTGCTCGGGGAAAGGCTTCGTACTACCATCCGAAGACATTTTGAGTCCCCACAGATATGAGCATCCGATATATCTTGGAACCAAAACAAGACCTCGGACCACCATCCGAAGGCATCTGATAAATCTTATAGCAGCACGATTTGAGGCATCTAGTAAGCCCTCAGAGCATGACCTCGGACTGCAATCTCAAAGTCATTTGGCAAGACCCCACAATGATGTGTCACACGCATAAGACTTTTTACACCAGTAGAAAGCTACATGATTCGGAGCTTATCTATCCCCAACTTATCTCAATTTGTTTCATTTCATTAAATCTATTTAGGATTTGTTCAAAAACTCATCCTCTCAAATGCGAACAGAAGCATAATTATTGAAATGGCATACCTATACGGATGAATCCTCATCGCTCAGAGCAAGGAGCAAGCTACAAATGCAAAGGCAATCAGCCAATTGTGAAGAAATCTAACAATTATGAGTAGCCCAGGAGCAACAGGTACCGATGATGGTCCCGAGAAGCACTACACGACAAGTCGTCAAGAACTGATGCTAACCAAGACAAACATAGCTGGAGCAAAAACCGCCAAGGAGCAAGAAAAACGATCACGAACACAAGGACTGCCTCAGAACTTCACACAAGAACAGGGGAAAGTATTAATACTTTAAAAGCTGGTTATATTCTTCTGCGAAGTTCCTTCAGCACAACAAAGAGCCACGAATCTCGGTACTACACACCACCAACTGAAGTCATGAACCAACTCCAACAAAGAATAAAAGACCAAGAATTGAGAGCGACCTCGCACTGTTACTCGGAGTCGCAACTCGCACATCTACATCGTGTAGCACAGATCACAGATCGTGAAGCACAAGCATCGCAACAACCAACTCGGACGACCCCAACCAAACACTCTACATAAGTGAAGTCTAATTACAAGCCAGATCAGAACCAAGCATTTTCAGTAATCTCGCTCATCCACTTCTCTCTCCTCCAGTGCCATACCGATGTTGATTTGCTTAAGGATTATTATTCCAACAACCCTCAAACAAAGAAGCAAAATGTGAGGGAAAAATATGATCTCGCTACGTGGCGCAAGATTAGAAGCCGAAGTACCCTACTAAAATGTAACCATATACACAATGTATACCCAACCACTTAGTCTTATCCTATCTAGTCATCCCTAAGGGCGTATTTGTAATTGATGTAACCACCTTCCCTATAAAAGAGAAAGAGAAATAGGGAAATGGGGGTCAGATCTTTTGGATGGTCTCTAGCTAAGGATAACCTCCTTCTTCTTCCTTAGAGCTCCATGAGAGCCTCTCTAATGGACATCTTGTAAACACCTCACAACATAGTGAAATCCTTGGACGTATGTCACATTTGACCGAACCACGTAAAATGATCTGTCTCCCTTTACATTTCTGCACTTTATCTTGCTTATTTATGTTTATATAGCTTAGATGTGTGATTTGATGGTTAATATCATCTTGGGTGTAGTCATCCGAAAAGATGCAACTACACATTTATCGCATTGCATTCTCCACCTTGGTACTAGATCCCTCAGACTTTCCCCATTTTCTCTCTTCAGATTAAATAGAGCCTCCTTTCCCATTTTAAGCAATCCTAATTGGGCATGAGAATTCATAAATAGGTTCTTTGATGCATCTCCTATTTCTTGCTGGCACGCGAATTTTGTTATTTCATCAGACTCTCTTATCTTCTCGGGAATCACCTTTTGCGACTGGTTGTCTTTGCAGACCATTTTTGTCCTTCTGCACCTCAACTTCCCCTTTACTCTTCGCACGCTCGCATTCGCATTAGTTGTTCCTCACTTGATTTAACCCCTCGCCTTTTGTCTTACGGTTTCATTTCGATGTTCCTTCTTTGTTGTTTGGTTCTCTTCTCCTTTCCTTATCATGTTAATTATCAGACTTTCTGCGCGCCTATCATCTCTCACATTTTTCCTATGTTTCTCTTTTAACTTCGCCTGTCCTTCATAATGTCGAGCATCAGCTTCATTACACCTCTTCGCATTGGTGTTGTCTTCCATGATTTCTCCAATTCCTGTAGGAATGGGGAATCGAATTCGTATGTGAAAGGTTGGCGCGACTCCCATAACCCCATGAATCCAGGGTCTCCCGACGATAGCGTTGTATGGTGATTCCACGTCTGTGACACAGAAAGTGACCACTGTTTCCATGGTCACAGCGGGGATGACCAAGGTAATCTCGCCTTTTGGTCTCGAAGCAACACTATTGAATCCATAGATTGTGTAAGTGGAAGGAATCAGTTCTGAGTCACGGTATCCCATGGTTCTGAATGCATGATAGAACAGTATATCGACAGAACTTCCATTATCTACTAAGATTTTGTTGATCATCCAAGGATGCACTTTCTCTTATGTGTTTTCTTTCCACTTGGAATGTGGCTACATAATCATGGTGACTACCAGAGGGTCTGAGTGTGTTCCTGCTTCTGCTGGTACATCTTTCATTGCGAAAGAGATTGGTTGTTTCTGCCATTCTTCGAGCGCGCGTCTTCGTGTAACCAGATGTATTTCCTCACCATTGTAATCTCTTTTTTAAACTGTGCTCAAAATATTATCATGGAAGTTATTGATATCTTTGTAGAATGAATGATTGAGTTTATCTGCCTCGAGTTCTGTCCGATCTCAATGCGGTGAGTAACAGCTGGTTGAGGTCGTGGTTGTACCCTTGGTATTTCGCCTTCTTCCAGATATCGGTTCAAGTTTCGTTGGTCAATTATCTCTAGTAGGTACTTTCACACATTTCTACAATTCGCAGTACTATGGCCATAAAACCGATAGTATATGCAGAATTCACCAGCTCTTGCTCCTTGCGGGGTTTCATGTGCTATGTTGAACGACGCTGGAATTTCTTGAGTTAGTATGACCTCCCCCCATATCTTTTCTATTGGGGCGTTCAGCCTGGGTAATTTTATATCATCAAAGGGCGGGTAGTTTGGCCTTCACTCAAATCTTGGATGGTGATTGTACCCATCTCTTCGGTCATTTTTGAACCGCCCCCCTTGATTATCGTACCTTCTCGCCGGGTAGTTGTATGAATCATTTCTATCCCCATACTCTCTTCGAAACCGTTCTTCATCTTTACCTGATAGAGTCACTTCTTTTGTAGTCTTTCCTGCGACTTGCTTCTCCTGTTCAATTCTAGGGGAAAAAAAGCGGGGTATAACAACACCACCGAATATTTTTCTTAGCAATCTGTATGGACTAACTCCGAAACACTTTATAGAGAATCAACTAGACAGTCAACCTCAATCTAGGAAAAAGTATCTCAAGGAGTTAATATCTCTCTTGTTTTGATTTACTCAAGCTAATAGAAAATCAAACACAAGAAATAACTTGGACGGTACCAAAGATCAATGTCCAAGGATCAATCAATGACAATCAAACAACCAAAGGTTGGATTATACCAACTGATGATTTACACGCACAACCTGTATTATTTCAACTATAAAGATAAACAATATAATTCGAAAACTGAAATAACACAGATACCAGAAATTTTGTTAACGAGGAAACCGCAAATGCAGAAAAACCCCGGGACCTAGTCCAGATTGAAAACACACTGTATTAAGCCGCTACAGACACTAGCCTACTCCAAGCTAACTTCGGACTGGACTATAGTTGAACCCCAATCGGTCTCCCACTGATCCAAGGTACAATTGTACTCCCTACGCCTCTGATCCCAACAGGATACTGCGCACATGATTCCCTTAGTTGAACTCACCCACAACTAAGAGTTGCTACGACCAAAAATCGCAGGCTTTAACAATAAACAAATCTATCTCACACAGACAAGTCTATCAAAGGATCAGTCTGTCTCCCACAGAAAAACCCTAAATATTTTGTTTCGTCTTTTGATAATAATCAAGGCGAACAGGAACCAATTGATAATCCGGTCTTATATTCCCGAAGAACAGCGTATATTAATCAATCACCTCACAATAATCTTAATCGTATGGTAGCGAAACAAGATGTTGCGGAATCACAAACAATGAGACGAAGATGTTTGTGATTACTTTTATATCTTGCCTGTCGGAGAACTCTCACGATATCAAGACAATCAATATGATTGTACTATTACGATAGAAGATGCAAGATCAGATCACACAACTACGATAAAAGTAGTATCGGTCTGGCTTCACAATCGCAATGAAGTCTTTAAGTCGTTAACCTGGTTTTAGAATAAGAAAACCAAAGGTTAAAGGAGAATCGACTCTAGCACGCAAACTAGTATCACAGGTAAGGTGTGGGGATTAGTTTTGCAGAGTTGTTATATGTCCCCTTATATAGCCTTTCAAATCAGGGTTCTGCCTTAGTTACAAACCAATCAATATCCACTGTTAGATGAAAACCTTATTTAGATTCAAGCTAATATTTCTCAACCGTTAGATCGAAAAATTATCTTGTTATACACAAATGACTATACGCTTCTAGGTTTTTAACCGCACCCAAACGTGTACATTGTTGGTTTAACAATATTTACCAAAAGTTTAACCATATGAGCGTTACATACGAACCATGTTCTTCTTCACCATAACTAGTTCAAATGACTCAAATGAACTAGTTAAGAGAGTTGTTCAATTGCAAGGAAATCTTATGTAACTACATAAGACACAATTGAAGCAAAGATGATTTGATTCACTCGAATCGGTTCATGAACTTTAATAGCCATGGTTTGCAAATGCATTCTTTAGTCTTTTAAGATTAAGTTCAGAAATCATCTTTAGATATATAACCTTCTCAAGTTCGCAGACTAGGTTCGCGAAATTAAGGCACCGGATAAAGTTTACAAACTCCAGCAGAAATTCTCGGGTTTGAGAACTTCGCCGGTTCGCGGACTGGGTTCGCGGACTTGGCTCACGCAAGTAGTTTGTCAACTCCAGCAGAAATTCTCGGGTTTGAGAACTTCGACAGTTCGCGGACTGAGTTCGCGGACTTGGCGCTTGCCATACTTCCGGTTCTCTTGATCAACAAAGTTCAAAACATTCGGTTCAAGGAATCCATTGGTTATGTAATCTAAATTCTCATTCCAATCATTGAAACATTCTTATAGGACGTTATATAGTCGTTACACTATTTCTCGTCAAAGAAAGTTTCAAAGTGATTGAAACATATCATGACTTTCGTCACTAGGTAATGATAAATTTGGTCGAAGAGAAAATCTTATCAACACATATTTCGAGATATAGATAGGCGAGGTATACTCGGCTCGAAATACCAAATGTGTATAATCTAGTCTATATATATATAACGTACGACTTTTGTCTCAAAGAGTAGGAGATAGAATAGATAGACTTTTGAGTGACAGATAAGTTCAAGTCTCCACATACCTTTTTGTCGAGAAGTTCCACCGGTTCTTTGAGTAGTCCTTCTACTTGTATGATGAATCGCCATGAATTCCTTGAGCTCAACTGCACTTACTATCCTAGTCCGAGACTCAGTTATAAGAGACTAGAAATTAAGACTTATAGTTTTGATCACTAACATTGACAAACATGCTTGAGATAGTAACTCATGCGAGTTTGACTGAGCAGTGCTCTAACAATCTCCCCCTTTGTCAATTCTAGTGACAAAACTATTAATACGTATGGAATACAAAAAGATAACGAAACTTTAGTATCTCCTATTCCACATGTCTAATCTTCAACATTCCTCGAAATCTTCGTCATTTCCAAGTACTCCAATGATCCCAAAGGTTGTAAGTTTAGCACCATCGTTCTTGAAGATCCGTGGCTATAACAATGAGAAAGCATCGGTCTCGATCATTGTTATACAATATCATAGTATTATTACACATTGTCAAAGTCCAATTGTATCACAACTTTAACAATAATACTATGGTGATATGTATCACTCCCCCTTAGTCAATACTCCATCTTACATGAAAACCACTCCCCCTTACACAATGATCCAAAAACCATATGTATTTGTAGTGTGAACTACATACTAATTCTCCCCCTTTTTGTCAATAAAATTGGCAAAGGTACAAGAACGGTTTCATAATGAAATTTCCGTAAGAGACATTTCATGACTGAGAGAAAGAAACACACATCATCTTATTTAGATGCAATCATATAGCCGAAGCTAACAACATTCATCAAGGAGTTTAAAGATACAAGATAACCCCTCTAAAATTCCACAACCGCACACCCCTCAAGATATGACCATTAAGCACAAGTTCAAAAGAACTCTCCCCCATTTGATGTCATTCCCGAAAGAAGAACAATGAACGACCTTAATTTCAAGAGAAAAGAAGGATTTTTATTGGACACCAAAACAATGAGAATGATTTTTATATCCAAAACTCAATCAAATTATTCATAAGAAAACCCATGAATAATTTAATTGGAATACATAATCAAATTAAACACAAAAGTGATCAATTTAATTCATTGTGCTCAACATAAATAAGCTTACGGAGCAACGACTAAGATAACCATATAAGAGAGTGATTGGATTAATCGTTCATTTACTCAACACAAGAGAACTTGTAGAGTAATAACTAAATAACCAAGAAGATGATTAATTTAGTTCTAATTGCTCAACCTAAAGTACCTCACGGAACAACCAACAAAGCTAATCAAAAATAATCAACTTGGTTGTATCGTGCTCAACATAAGATACATTACGGAGCCTCACGGTAATACAAAAAAAATGGATCAATTAAGATCTATACCGTGGAATACGCAAGGATTCATTCTTTTGCACAAGCATATACAATAGCAATAATCCTTGGATACAAAAGATTTTAACCTATCTTCCATCAAAGATTGACAATATAGGCTTAACTTTTGTATATGTCAAAAGTCTATTCATCCTTAAATCAATAAAAGAATACCGATCACGAATGACTTTACTTTTGACAAAATATGGGACAACATAGTTCACGGACGTAAAAACCAATATCTCATAACAAATTGCAATATAACAAATCATAAAGATTAAATACTACAAAACATCATCCTCCAAAAAGTTTTAGAATTTTAAACCAAAAAACCTAAAAACAAGAAGATGAAAATAATAGCTATGTATAGTCACAATCGTCGCTATTCAAAGCACTAGTTATTCTTCCAACTAAACCAAAAAGAAGACATACTAGGAAACAAAGATAAATCAGCAAGCCAAAGGAAAACTGACTCCAGTACAATTTCCGAACACGAACTAAGAACATATGGACGGTTCAGGAACTTCACGATTCAAGGGTTTTTGAGCTTGTAATTGACAGCATCCATTGCAACATCGGAGAGGTGATTCTCTTTGTGAAGATCATTGATGCATGACTTTATGAGACCAAGGTCAGTAGTAACCTTTTCCAACTCAGTTTTCAAAGCATCGAGATTTTTCAGAGTAGCAACGAGCTTTTGTTTTGCTTCTCCAAAGTACTTAAGAAAGTCGTGAACAACTTCAGCAGAAATCATATCATCCTTTTCAGCATCCTCATGAACATAGGCAAAGTAACATGAAGCATTAGGATGATCTTAATCTACAAGAGTTCTTTTCTTCTTAGACTCGACAACAACTTCTTTTTCAAGGAATCCTCTTGCAAAACCACCATAGCAAGATGAAGGAGAAGACATACTTGATAACCCAGAAACCAACCTAGAGTATGCGAACGTGACTTTTGAAACTCAACAAGTCGGTATATAAGGGTCTCTTAGAGAAGAGATTCTAGGGTTTTCTTAACAGTTGACTCGTGACAGAACACGGGTATCCGTTCAAGTACAACATGACCCAGAAAAAAAAAGGAGGAATTCCTAAATAAAATGAGAAGTAACTTTAGACCAAAACAATACTCTAGGCACAACAAGTCTGCAATCGTTTCGCTATGGACGATAAGAAGATATCTCAACTTAACAGATGCGCATGCCAAAAGTATACCTTAATATCAACACATCTTACTCTACAGGGTTTTTTATGAGTAAGCTCTTAAACCTTGTGATTAATTAGCACAGGTATGAGCAATATGCTCATCAAGATATTTGTGTTTGTGGCCAAGTTTCTTTTTTCTTCCTAGACGAGGAAATGATCTCTTGTTATGTGAGAAATTATCATAAAACTTACTGTCATCAAAATACGAGACAAAGTTTGAGTTCTTACCAGAAGAATTTTTGTTTGATGAGGCAGACAACCTGTTGACGAATTCTTTATACCCTTCAATTACATTCTTCAGATCATCTCTCATTCCATCAATTTTCCTTCTTTCATCTGAACTTTCTTTCTCAACAGGAGCAATATTATTATTAGAGATTATTACACTATCTTCCTTTAGACGATGTCTATTCAGATGTCTGTTTCGTTCTCGAGTGTTTGAGGAACTCATTGAACTTACTTTCCTGGTAACATACACAGGATAGTATAAAAACCAATTGGTTTAGACATACAAATGTCAGTTACACCTTTAAGAATCAAATCTAAGGTGTCTTGAAGTTGAACCAAGGAGTTTTTCTTCAACTTAGAGGTTCCCTTTTGTTTCACCGAACTCTTTGTTTCACAGACAAGACATACTTTCTGATTATCAGAATGATTAGATAGTACAACCTTAAAACCATCGTTAGAAGATTTCCTCCCTTCATTTGATGTGCAGCCTTTTTGATTGATGGTGACTTTAGGCACATTCGTTTTACAAGAAGGGGTTTCTGTTTTTTTTTCTGAGCATGAACCATATTTTGTGTCAGAAGTACTTGGTATATTAGATTGCTTTGAGCATCCTTTAATAGAGAGTTTACTCAATCGATGTTCAATTTCTAAGGCATCTTTTCTGAGACTAGCTTCAAGAGACGTACACGATGACAGAACATCAGAGTTTCCCTTAGATTTGCAATCTATTATTACACCAAGTAGAACATCGACATGATGTTTAACCTATTAAATCTATCAGCTTGGATTCTAGCAAGGTTTAGAATCAATTGACTCTCTTCAGTTGTTTCCCGTTCAATTGAAGAGTTATCGGAAGAACACATGTCGGTGTTAGTCTGTCTCGTCAGTGTGGAAGGTTTATTTATGCACAAGATAGTAGAACCCTTATTTTTAGAATTAGACGAGATAGAACTCTTATTTCTGGTATCGCGTTTATCATAGAAAGTACTCTTATCCATAGAGTCAGATCGCTACAAACACAGACTTTTGAGGTCTTGAACGTGTTTGCCTGCTCTTATAACAATTGAAAAAGCGGGGGTCTAACAACACCACCCAATATTTCGCTTAGCAATTTGTATGGACTAACTCCGAAACACTTTCTAGAGAATCAACTAGACTGTCAGACTCAATCTAGGTAAAAGTATCTCAAGGAGTTAATATCTCTCTCTTGTTTTGATTTACTCAAGCTAATAGAAATCAACGAGTCCTAATCAAACACAAGGAATAACTTGGACGGTACCAAAGACCAATGTCCACGGATCAATCAATGACAATCAAACAACCAAAGGATGGATTATACCAATTAATGATCTACACGCACAACATGTATTATTTAATTTGTAAAGATAGACAATATAATGCGGAAACTGAAATAACATAGACACCAGAAATTTTGTTGACGAGGAAACCGCAAATGCAGAAAAACCCCGAGACCTAGTCCAGATTGAATACACACTGTATTAAGCCGCTACAAACACTAGCCTACTCCAAGCTAACTTCGGACTGGACTATTGTTGAACCCCAATCAGTCTCCCACTGATCCAAGGTACAGTTGTACTCCCTACGCCTCTGATCCCAGCAGGATACTGCGTACTTGATTCCCTTAGCTGATCTCACCCACAACTAAGAGGTTCTACGATCCAAAATCGCAGGCTTTAACAATAAACAAATCTATCTCACATAGAAAAGTCAATCAAAGGATCAATCTGTCTCCCACAGAAAAACCCTAAAGTTTTTGTTCCATCTTTTGATAATAATCAAGGCGAACAAGAACCAATTGATAATCCAATCTTATATTTCCGAAGAACAGCCTAGATTAATCAATCACCTCAGAACAATCTTAATCATATGGTAGAGAAACAAGATGTTGCGGAATCACAAACAATGAGACGAAGATGTTTGTGATTACTTTTATATCTTGCCTATCGGAGAACTCTCACGATATCAAGACAATCAATATGATTGTACTATTACGATAGAAGATGCAAGATCAGATCACACAACTATGACAAAAGTAGTATCGGTCTGGCTTCACAATCCCAATAAAGTCTTTAAGACGTTAACCTGGTTTTAGAAGAAGAAAACCAAAGGTTAAAGGAGAATCGACTCTAGCACGCAAACTAGTATCACACGTAACCTAATAGAGTTTACAAACGTTATATAGCCTTTCAAATCAGGGTTTTGCCTTAGTTACAAAGCATTAAATATCCACCGTTAGATGAAAACCTGATTTAGATTCAAGCTAATATTTCTCAACCGTTAGATCGAAAACTTAGCTTGTTATAGACAAATAACTGTACACTTCTAGGTTTGTTAACCGCGCCCAAACGTGTACATTGTTGGTTCAACAATAGTTTACCAAAAGGTTAACCATATGACCGTTTCATACCAACCATGTTATTCTTCACCATAACTAGTTCAAATGACTCAAATGAACTAGTTAAGAGAGTTGTTCAATTGCAAGGAAATCTTATGTAACTACACAAGACACAATTGAAGCAAAGATGATTTGATTCACTCGAATCGGTTCATGAACTTTAATAGCCACGGTTTGCAAATGCATTCCTTAGTCTTTTAAGATTAAGTTCAGAAATCATCTTTATATATATAACCTTCTCAAGTTCGCAGACTAGGTTCGCGGACTTAAGGCACCAGATAGAGTTTACAAACTCCAGCAGTAATTCTCGGGTTTGAGAACTTCGCCGGTTCGCGAACTGGGTTCGCGGACTTGGCTCACGCAAGTAGTTTATCAAATCCAGCAGAAATTCTCGGGTTTGAGAACTTCAGCAGTTCGCGGACTGAGTTCGCGGACTTGGCACTTTCCATACTTCCGGTTCTCTTGATCAACAAAGTTAGAAAACTTCGGTTCAAGGAAACCTTTGGTTATCTAATCGAAACTCTCGTTCCAATCATTGAAACATTCTTAGAAGACGTTATATAGTTGTTACACTATTTCTCGTCAAAGCAATTTTCAAAGTGACTGAAACATATCATGACTTTCGTCAGTAGGTAAAGATAAACTTGTTCGAAGCGAAAAGCTTACCAACACATATTTCGAGATATAGATAGGCGAGGTATACTCGACTCGAAATACCAAATGTGTATAATCTAGTCTATATATATAGTTGTTGATGGTGGTTTTTAGATTAGGGTTAAAAATATAAAACTGTACATCTGACATGACGTCACTATGACCATTAGCAAATTTATTCAAACAATCAGCATGCCTACGTAAGAATTACCGGTATACCATTTTTTACATGGGTCATGTTCCACGGCAGAACCCTTAACATTGGCCGACATCGTCTATGTCAAACCCTAATTGTCATGCTACCGCGCCAATGGAATGTCGTGCCAGCCGCACCACTGCACCAATGACATGCGGTTCCAGCCGCACCTCCGCGCCAACGCATGCCAACCATGCCAGCCGCACCAGTGCGCCAATGGCATGCCGTGCCAGTCGCACCTCCGCGCCAAGGCATGCTAACCATGCCCGCCACACCACTGCGTCAATGGCATGCCGTGCCAGCCGCACCTCCGCGCCAAGGCATGCCAACCATGCCAGCCGCACTACTGTGCCAATGACATGCCATTCCAGCCACGTCTCCGAGCCAAGGCATGCTAACCATGCCAGCCGCACCACTGTGCCAATGGCATGCCATGCCAGCCACGTCTCCGCGCCAAGATATGCCAACCATGCCAGTCGCACCACTGTGCCAATGGCATGCCATGCCATCCCCACCACTGTCCCAATGGCATGCCATGCCAGCCACGTCTCCACGCCAAGGCATGCCAACCATGCCAGCCGCACCATTAAACCAATAGCATGCCGTGTCATCTACCTTGCCGCACCTTAACCATGCCATGTCGACCTTCCCTACACGGCTGCCAAAACGAAGGCCTGCAACAATCAATGACCACCTTTCCATCTTAGTTGCAAATCTTATCCGTCCAAGGTCGCTAACCAACGCATGGTAACTTTTGGCTCAACGCCAAAACCCTAGTTTGGCCACGCCTAAACCGCGCCAAGGCATGCCGACCATGCCACATGTGCCAATGGCATGCCGTGTCATCCACCTTGCCGCGCCTTAACCATGTCATGCCGTCCTTTGCTATACGGTTGCCAAGACGAAGGCCTGCAACAATCAACGACCACCTTTCCATCTTAGATGCAAATCTTAGCCGTCTAAGGTTGCCAAGCAACGCATGGTAACTTTTGACCCAACGCCAAAACCCTAGTTTGGCCACGCCTAATCTGCGCCAAGGCATGTCGACCATGCCACATGTGCCAATGGCATGCCGTGCCAGCCACCTTGTCGTGCCTTAACCATGCCATGTCGGCCTTCCCTATTCGACTGCCAAAACGAAGGCCTGCGACAATCAACGGACACCTTTCCATCTTAGATGCAAATCTTAGACGTCCAAGGTCGCCAACCAACGCATGGAAACCTTTGGCCCAACTCCAAAACCCTAGTTTTGGCCACGCCTAAACCGCGCCAAGGCATGCCGACCATGCCACATGTGCCAATGGCATGCCGTGCCAGCCACCCTGCCGCGCCTAAACCAGTCCATGCTGGCCTTCCCTTTGTGACTGCCAAAACGAAGGCGTGCAACAATCGACGACCAATTTTCCATCTAAGATGCACATCTTATCCGTCCAAGGTTACCAACCAACGCATGGCAACCTTTAGCCCGACATCAAGCCTTAGTTTTGGTCGCGCAAACAATGCCAAAACCCTATCTTTTGGCCGCGCCTAAACTAGGACATATTAAAGCCATGTCGGCCATGCTTTCATGCCACTGGCTACCACACGAAGGGTTGCAATAATCAACGACTACCCTTCCTCTCAAGATGCAAAATCTCGACCGTCGAAGGTCACCACCGAGCCGGAAAGTTTCCCAAGCTCCACTTGCTAAACAACAGCAACATGCTGCATGTTTTCCGCGAAAACACTCGAGACATCAACATATGTCACAAACTGGGGGATTCTCATTGGGTATTGGTTTGGCGGTTTATAGCGTGCGGCGCACACTATGCCCGTTACAAGACAGTGTCATAAGGATGAGGCGGTTAGTAAATACAGGGAGTAATGGTGAAACACTTTCTTTTATGGAACATCAATTCCAGGTGTTACCGGTTACTACCTCCTCCCATTTACTCATTCGTTCTCCATTTCTTACGAGACCAGAGTACGTTTCACTTCGACTTGTATAAATAGGTCTCACATATTTCCACCGAACAACAAGTTCTGGTCAGGAACATACGACACTCAGAAAACATCTGCTAGCTTTCCCATCTGTTAGCTTCCCACTTTCTGATACAAGTCGTAAAACAACTACTCTTCCAGAATCAACTATTCTGGTCTCAACACTCTCTTCGCTTCCCTCCCCAAAACCAACCCTCCTCCTTCACTTTGTGACCGAAGCAAGTCTGGAATGGCCATTTCTTGGTTTCGTCCGGACTTGTACAGATTGATCTCTCGAATCTAAAGTACTCCCTTTCAGTACATTGTTTAGGGTTTAAATTCGTTTCTCAACCCACACACTCGAAATTACCAAAATCAGTAGAAACCTTTTTCACCCTCAAACAATTGGCGACCACAGTGGGAGGTCAACCTCTCGGTTGCAATATCGATTTCAAAATTTTCGATATCACCTTTCACTTCCAACTCCAGCATGGTGGAACTCATATCTGTATCAGCTGTGGAGAACACCAACGCAGAATCTGTCTCGGGTGTTAACGCTACTTCCCATGGCATCACTACGCCACCTACTGACCCCAGCAGCACTGAAAGCACTCCTTCAGGTGTAACACCACCAATCACCAGGGCCAGAGACGCTTCCGCCTCTAATGTTCATGCCTAACTTGCTAATCCTGGCAGTACTGAAAGGGCTCCTTCAGGCGTTACGCCGCCAGTCACCAAGGACAGAGCTTCCGCTACCTCTCCTAACGCTTCGTCAAGCATGGCGCCTCCAACCGCCACTAAGACTCCAATTACCCCACCAACGGGACGAGAAACCGGAGGAACCGGAGGAAGCGACCCTATATCACCTCGCTGATTTGATGGAACGACAGGAGGTTCTCGCTAGAGACGGACATGGTCTCGACACAGAAAGAAGTACTCATCTTTATTAAAGACCTGACAGAGCGGCTGCCTCATGAGTCACACCCTCCAGAGCCGATTAGAAACGCCTCCAACACTCCTGACGCCAGCACCTCGGCGGAACGCATCTCCGCAGACGAGGAAATTCGTGCCATAACCACTATGGAAAAAAATCAGCCGTCCAATTTTGTCACACGAGAGGATCTGGAGAAACTTCTTCGGAATCGAATCAACAATGATGAAATAGACATGCATCAGCATCAACCTCCTTACCCACCTGAAATACAAAGAATTTTTATTCCAAGAGGATACTCCTCTCCTCAATTCACCCTGTACGATGGCACCGGAAATGCACGTGAGCATGTCTCTCGATTCCTGGAGTCCTTAGGCGAACATGAATACAATCACGTTCTTCGTCTGAGGGAGTTTTCGAAATCGCTTACCAGAAGAGCATACACATGGTACAACAACATCGCGCCAAACAGCATCCCCAACTGGGATGGCATGGTTACCGCATTTTACAAGAAGTACTTCTTTGTGTCTGAACAAGTTACCTTCTCGGACCTAGGAAGGATGTACCAACAGGACAACGAACATCCAAATGATTTTGTCAAGAGGTTCAGGGTTCAAGCACTAGACTGTCACGACCCAAACGTGACCGTGCAACAGTTGGTGAATTCATGTATCAACAAAATGGCTTCCATTTACCGCGCCTTTCTAGTGAACCTGCGTTTTCAGACGTTCTCTGAGCTCCATGAAGCTGTCAGGCGATCAGCAACGACAACACCAGCATTATTAGAAAGAGCTAGACCAACCAAAGCCGAGGACGTACGCGAAACCCGCAGGAATAGACGTCACATCAACAAGCAGTACAACGCCAGTCCCTCCTCTGTGAGCGTAGTAAACGAGGGAGGAAAAAGGAAGACCCTGGATGTAGACCAGCAACATAAACGCGAAGCACCAGCACGACGAGCAACTCCGCCACGGAAGGCCGCCGCTAAAGCTCCCATGCGTCATCACGAAGCTGAAGGAAATGCTCTGGATTTCCCTTTTCCTATAGAGGATGTGATCGATCTCTTAGAAGCATGGATTCAAGATGATGTTATCAGACTACCATCTCCCAGATGCCCACCGACTGAGGCTGAGATGGCAAACCCCAAATATTGCCACTACCACAGATTTGTTCACCATGCAACCAGTGATTGCAATAGACTAAAGCATATCTTCAAAGAAAATATAGAAGAAGGGGAACTTCAGCTGGGGAACGAGGGCGTGCATCGAGACCCACTTCCGGTGAGAAATTGTGGAGTCTCCGGGGACTCCGTGCACGAGACTGTACAATCCATGATGCAGCATTTATGTGAAATTCTCTACCTTTCCAAGGTGCAGCGCCAAGATATCTTCACGTCTCTCAATTGTGTCGTGTCGGACAAACGGCTTTTTCCCACTAAGGAAGCCACGCCAAGAGCCCAAGCTCTCTCAGGAAGCGGAACTGAAAAAGACAACTGGGGACTGCTGACCACGTCCTATTTAAGAGGAATTGAATTCGGCAACACGCTAATGGACGCGTCCTCTGACTTCAACAGTGTTACCTTCAAGACTCTGAAAGCTGTGTGATTTTCGAAGCAAGAGGATACCCATTCCCCGTCCGTGATTAGGAGCCCAGAAGGGGAAGCCTTGAACGCGTACGACTACATTAACCTTGAGATCAGGATGGGAGATGCTATAACGCATAACAAATTCCACATTGTCAAAGAACTAAGTTACGACATGATATTGGGGCACTTGTGGGTACTCGACAACAAGGCAAAATTGGGAACATCCCCTTTACCGATGTCAAAACCCAAAAGAATCTCCAACAAGCCGTCCCACCTGATGCCGTATCGACGAGTTACCAATGGAACTCGGTCACCTGGAGAAAATCCGTTGGCTCTGCCTCATAGATTCCAAATGCAAGTAATTTTGGCCGAACGATCTTCTCTACAACCAGTCATTTCTTCTCCTATTCCGTCATGTGGACTCAGCGCGATTACCGGCGCGGACGCTTTCAAAAGATGTGAGTGGGGCGCTGGGTCGTTCAAACGCTTTGCTAAGAATTTGGAAGCTGCAATCGAAACCGACGAGACCAAGATTCAAGCGGTTAGACAACACCCAAACTTGTTTCAAATCGGAGATATGGTGGTCAAAGTGAACTCGTTTCAAGTCGCGAAGATGACGGTTGAGATAACTGTTCGAACCGATTTACCCAAGGAAGACTTGGGTCTTTCTAAATGAGAAGTTTTATTCAAAGATAGAAACCGCAAGCGGGATGCTAATTGGAGAAACCCTAACTTCACCACGAATACAAGGAAGGTAAAAAATAAGTCTGTAAAGCATAAGGACAACTAACCGACGAATGGAAACAATAAAAAAATGATAAGCTAGTCATTGAGATCTAATACGTGAATTTTCAATGCCTCGGTCAGAGCTCTTCCAAACACTTTCCCCAACAATCTTTCGGGCAGCAAAGATTCCATCCGGAAGCCACATCAGCAATAACAGCCTCAACATCCCACCCGGAAGTCGTTTCAGCAGCAACAACATCCGTCTCTTTACCGACATCCACCTCAACAACCGACCCAGCATATGCCACCACGACTTCTCCAATGTCACCGACAACAGTTTCGTTGTCTACTCCGAAAGTTGTTTCAGTTTCATCAACCGCAGCATCATCATCTTCCTCGGAAGTCTTCTCAGCGACCTTTCGAGGAGAATTTCCCGACTCATTTACGTCAGGATCAAGGGTTATGACACCGTCATGGACAGGGGAGCTACATTGATTTTCCCCTAAAAAATTTACAAACTCGGCCTTCTGCCGTTTCAACTGGGAAGCAAATTGTCCCGCCCTAACAGTGGGCCATGAAGAGGTTTGTTGCACCAAAGCCTCTCAATGCACTGGGATGCTTCGCCGCCTTCCCGTTCTTCCTCCAAAGGTATGTCCCTAATAATTTCTCCATCTTCAGGGAACAGAGATTTAATTTTATTCAATGTATCCCCATGAGAAGAAAACTGGTTTTCGCCGATTCCAAATTTTTCCACGAAGAGTTGGAGGCACGTCTGTCACTGGAAGATCCCATTATGCGCTAAAAAACTAGAGAAGAAGGGTAAGTTTTCACCCTGTCTACACCAGCAACCTACATAAGAAAGAGGACAAAATGAGAAACCAGGAGAAAACACGAGACGATACCTGTAGAGAGGATATACGCGATTTCAGGACGACCTGTGCGAATGAAGGATTCAAGATCATCTCTTATATCCAGCAGAGTGATGAGGTCCCAAAAAGGAAAGCCTCCTACTAACCGCGGATTGAGGAGTGACATCATATTTTAATGGAACCGTTTTCTACTAGCAAATATAAGGAAATGCCTGGCCACGAGAGGTAAATTAGGGTTTGGTGAGAAAACGTGGAAGTACATGTTTAAGACACGCTTTCCCGCGTTGTTACTTCTTGCTGCCAGCACCGAGACTTTAAAAATAAAACCGACAAGGTGACATGAGGAGAAGGAGTAACTCCCCCTTTCTATGGGCATAACACTTTCGGAGTTTTGAATAAGGAAAGGACTTCCTGTTTGAGTCAAGTAAGGAAGAGAGGCAACCGTGGCCGCGAAGACAAGCCACCGTCATGCCAAGCCGTCCGCGCCATGTTTGCCTCGCCAAACCGCGTCATGCCTTTCCCCACCGTGCTGCACCATGCCTTGCCACGACGAGCCATCGACCAAGACCATTCCCACACTGACGTTGTACCAAGTCCAAACCAACGCAATGCCTGCGGCCCCCTTCCAAGTCGCACCAACAACAACAACTCACCAAGCCAGCGTATCAGTGTTCCCTAACCCAGCCAAGATTATGCATGGCCAGACTAAGCTGACGATCTTCATCTCACCACTTTACGGTCTACACCACAAATAGAATCTATGCAAGGCCGCCAAACACGAGGATCATGAACTCTCTTTACCTCTCGAAAAAGGTTAGTCGGACCTTCTTGACCATCTCTTCACGGCTTGTCGCTTCGATTTTTTTCCTTGCATGTCACCATCTTATGCTTACCTCGCAACAATGCTCCTGTTCCAAGCTAAGCAGGGAACTTAATGTTGATGGTGGTTTTTAGATTAAGGTTAAAATTGTAAAACTGTACATCTGACATGACGTCACTATGACCGTTAGCACATTTATTGAAACAATCAGCATGCCTATGTAAGAATTACCTGAGTACCTTTTTTTTACATGGGTCATGTTCCACGGCAGAATCCTTAACATTGGCCGACATCGTCTATGCCAAACCCTAATTCTCATGCTACCGCGCCAATGGCATACCATGCCAGCCACACCACTGCGCCAATGACATGTCGTGGCAACCGCACCACCGCGCCAAGGCATGCCAGCCGCACCACTGCGCCAATGGCATGCCGTGCCAGCCGCACCTTGTGCCAAGGAATGCTAACCATGCCAGCCGCACCACTGCGACAATGGCATTCCGAGCCAGCCGCACCTCCGCGCCAAGGCATGCCAACCATGCCAGCCGCACCACTGTGCCAATGGCATGCCATGCCAGCCACGTCTCCGCGCCGAGGCATGCCAACCATGCCAGCCGCACCGCTGTGCCAATGACATGCCATGCCAGCCACGTCTCCGCGCCGAGGCATGCTAACCATGCCAGCCGCACCACTGTGCCAATGGCATGCCATTCCAGCCATGTCTCCGCTCCAAGGTATGCCAACCATGCATCCGCACCAGTGTGCCAATGGCATGTCATTCCAGCCACGTCTCCGCGCCAAGGCATGCCAACCATGCCAGCCGCACCACTCTGCCAATAGCATGCCATGCCAGCCACGTCTCCGCGCCAAGGAATGCCAACCATGCCAGCCACACCGCTAAACCAATGGCATGTCGTGCCAGCCACCAGGTCGCGCCTTAACCATGCCACACCGACCTTCCATACACGGCTGCCAAAACGAAGGCCTGCAACAATCAACGGCCACCTTTCCATCTTAGATGCAAATCTTAGCCGTCCAAGGTCACCAACCAACGCATGGTAACTTTTGGCTCAACGCCAAAACCCTAGTTTGGCCACGCCTAAACCGCGCCAAGGCATGACGACCATGCCACATGTGCCAATGGCATGCCGCGCCTTAACCATGCCATCCCGTCCTTCCCATATGGCTGCCAAAACGAAGGCCTGCAACAATCAACGACCAGCTTTCCATTTTAGATGCAAATCTTAGTCGTCCAAGGTCGCCAACCAACGCATGGTAAATTTTGGCCCAACGCCAAAACCCTAGTTTGGCCACGCCTAAACCGTGCCAAGGCATGCTGACCATGCCACATTTTCCAATGGCATGCCGTGCCAGCCACCTTGTCGCGCCTTAACCATGCCATGACGGCCTTCCCTATACGGCTGCCAAAACAAAGGCCTGCAACAATCAACGACCACCTTTCCATCTTAGATGCAAATCTTAGTCGTCCAAGGTCGCCAACCAACGCATGGCAACCTTTGGCCCAACGCGAAAACCCTAGTTTTGGCCACGCCGAAACCGCGCCAAGGCATGCCGACCATGCCACATGTGTCAATGGAATGTCGTGCCAGCCACCTTGTCGTGCCTTAACCATGCCATGCCGGCCTTCCCTATACGTTTTCCAAAACGAAGGCTTGCAACAATCAACGACCACCTTTCCATCTAAAATGCGGATCTTAGCCGTCCAAGGTTACCAACCAACGCATGGCAACCTTTGGAGAAACGCTAAAACCCTGGTTTTGGCCACGCCTAAACCGCGACAAGGCATGCCGACCATGCCACATTTTCCAATGGCATGTCGTGCCAGCCACCTTTCCGCGCCTAAACCATACCATGATGTCCTTCCTTTTACAACTTCCAAAATGAAGGCGTGCAAAAATCGAAGACCACTTTTCCATCTAAGATGCATATCTTAGCCGTCCAAGGTTACCAACCAACGCATGGGAACCTTTGGCCTGACGCCAAGCCCTAGTTTTGGTCACGCCCAAACAATGCCAAAACCCTAGCTTTTGGCCGCGCCTAAACTAGGCCATATTAAAGTCATGTCGTCCATGCTTTCATGACACTGGATACCACACGAAGGGTTGTAATAATCAATGACTACCCTTCCTTTCAAGATGCAAAATCTCGACCGTCGAAGGTCACCACCGAGCCGGCAAGTCTCCCAAGCTCCACTTGCCAAACAACAACAACATGCTGCATGTTTTCCGCGAAAACACTCGAGACATAAACACATGTCACAAACATGGGATGCTCATTGGGTATTGGTTTGGCGGTTTACAGCGTGCGGCGTACACTACGACCGTTACAAGACAGTGTCATAAGGATGAGGCGGTTAGTAAATACAGGGAATAATGGTGAAACACTTTCATTATGGAACATCAATTCCAGGCGTTACCGGTTACCACCTCCTCCCATTTACTCATCCGTTCTCCATTTCTTACGAGACCAGAGTACGTTTCACTTCGACTTGTATAAATAGGTCTCATCTATTTCCACCGAAGAAAAAGTTCTGGTCAGGAGCATACAACATTCATAAAAAAATTTCTAGCTTTCCCATCTGTTAGCTTCCCACTTTCTGATACAAGTCGTAAAACAACTACTCTTCCAGAATCAACTATTCTGGTCTCAACACTCTCTTCGCTTCCCTCGCCAAAACCAACCCTTCACCTTCACTTTGTGACCAAAGCAAGTCTGGAACGGCGATTTCTTGGTTTAAGCCGGACTTGTACAGATTGATCTCTCGAATCTAAAGTACTCCCTTGCAGTACATTGTTTAGGGTTTAAATTCGTTTCTCATCCCACACACTCGAAATTACTAAAATCAGTAGAAACCGTTTTCACCCTCAAACAGTAGCATACGAATTTTGCCTCAAAGAGTAGGAGATAGAATAGATAGACTTTTGAGTGAAAGATAAGTTCAAGTATCCACATACCTTTTTGTCGAGAAGTTCCACCGGTTCCTTGAGTAGTCCTTCTACTTGTATGATGAATCGCCAGAAAGTCCTTGAGCTCAACTGCACTTATTATCCTAGTCCGAGACTTAGCTATAAGAGACTAGAAATCAAGACTTATAGTTTTGATCACTAACATTGACAAACATGCTTGAGATAACAACGCATGCGAGTTTGACCGAGCAGTGCTCTAACAAGGGGTATTCTCGATATTATTTAGTATTCTTGGTACGAGGGTCGCGCTTCCTCCCTTCGCAGTTGTGATGGATGTCAAGCTGGTGTTCATTTCTCTTTGCTTTTCTTCTAGCATTATGAACCCTTCTTGGTATTCTCTTAGCTCTTGCATGTCTATGTCGTGTCTGATTCAGAATATTTCCACATATAGAAGATTAGTGGGATACAAGGCGTTGACGAATGCAAGAATCAAAAGTCGCTCGGATACCTCCCCGGCTGACTCGCTGCACATGGTTCTCCATCGCGTGACTAAGCTTTGCAGACTTTCTTCATTTGCCTTTTTCAAGGTAAACGCGTTCTCGATCCCTGTCTTTGCGTGACTACTTGTTATGTAATTCCCCAAGAATAATCTTTGCAATTGTGCGAATGAGGTCATAGATCCTTCGCTCAAATTATCGAACCAGAATGAATCTTCTCCTGTCAGGCTCGCAGGGAAATATTTACATAGCACCGCTTGATGTTGGGCCCATGGAATTAATTTGAGGTTGTAGGCCTTTATGTGCTTAATTGCATTCCCGGTCCCATCGAAGATGCTGGAAAATGTTGGTAAGACGCATTTCGCGAGAATGGGGGCTTGCAAAATGTCACGCGAGAAAGGGGATCGTTCTGCCTCCACAATTGCTTCAGCCAGTTTCATTTTTCTTCTCCTCGCCTACTATTATTTTTTATGGCCGCTTTGAGCTATTTAAGATGTTGTAATATAGCTTGATTAGCGTTAACGTGTTCTCGCTCTCTTTGCACGTATGTTTTTAATGCCCTTTGCACTGTCACGCTTCTCTCTATGTCTATTCTAGTTTCCCTTTCCAAACTAGTTTCTCTTCTATATCTTTGGGTTTCGTGCTCTGAGCTACTTACTCTTTACCGTTGTATATTTGTATTCCTTGTTTCAGGTTCTCTCTCCTTTCTTGGTTTCTTCTTCTTGCTCTGCGTTCCTGAGACCTCCTTTCCATATCTCGTATGCTTTATCTTTCGCGTTCTCTTTCATGCACCTCTTTTTCATACTCAGCATGGTCGTTCTGTACTTCTCTTTACTTACTGCAGTGTCTCCTCCTTCTCTTTGGTGAACTTCTGCTCGTTTGAGTTTCTATTTCTCCAGTACGAGTTCGCGTCGTATGTTCTCATTCAGTCTGTGATTTTCTTCCATCAACAGGGTGTTTTGTCTTGCCAAATTTGCTCATTGTTCTGCCAACTCTTCCTCTCTTGCTCTGCTTCGTTCAAGCCCTTGCATTAATTCTCTTTCAATTCGCCTGTCTCTTGCGAGGCGTTCTCTCAATTGTCGGATGGTTAGCTGGTCCTCGTTGTAGGGATCCTCATCTTCTCCTCTTGTTACTCGTTCTTCATCCTCCATAATATCAAGATCAGTCGTGTGTACACTGCCTTATTCGTATATAATTCTCTCTGAGTCGTTATTTTGTTGTGTTTGATTATGAGAGATAGTATCGTTGTTCTGTTGTGTCGTTTCTACGATGGAACGCATACTGTGATTACGATTTTTCTGCTCTATTCCTCGCCTTTCGCCTTCAGCTGAAGTCTCAGCCTCGCCTGTGGCTCTTCTCTGGTTCGCTACTTTGTTGCTTCTTCGAGTTGCGATATTATGTGATGCTCTTGATGCCATTTGTACCATTTTGTCAATCAGAAATGCTGGTGGTCAAGATTTCTGATGATCCAAGGAAATATGATGGAGGTTTGATCGTTGTTTCGACTGTCTTAAGAGGGATAACTTGTCAAGACTTTCTTTTCAAAGTTCTGAGAAGCGAGTGATTCTTAATCAGCACCTTTTGAATCAAGTGGTCGATTTTCACTAGGACTTCATAATGATGAAAATATTTCAAAGGTAGGGTTTTTGTGAGAAAGTAATCGGTTGTTTTCAGAGATGGTAGTTTCTAGCTACTAGCTAGCAGGTGAGGATAATCCTCCCTGTTTCTAGCACCAAAATGTAGTTGTGGAAAATCCCAAAACTACACCCAATGAAGTGATAAGAACACTAAGTCTAAGTCATGAAGATAAACTCAAACATTAATGATATTATACACCCCTTGACACTAGATATGATCTTTACACAAGTTTTGTATGGAGAATATGATGTTCTTATTAATATCACAAAGGTTCATACATATAAGAAGGATGATGATAAGTAAATCTAACTCTAGTGGTTTCTTCTTCTCTAGTGGTGGTTTTTAACTCTTATTCTTGACTGAACTCTTTTCAACCTGCCTCTCTCTTCATTATTTGAATCCTTATATAGAGAATCGTCATGGTAGAAGACAACTAAGTTCACGTGCAAATCTCTGCTAGCTGATCTCTGCCTATTCTGTCTTATCCGCCAGGCTTTGGGAAGATGTCGCTATCTCTCGCGCCGCTGCTTCATACTCTTCTCGACGTGCTCGTCGCGTGGGCATTCTTCATGCTTGTCCCTTTTGACGCGTTGTATTTCTTCGCCTAATTTCTCTCTTAGTTTGTGCTAGTAATTGTCATAGTGAGGGAGAGGCTATGGGTTAATTCTGTACGATATTTCGCCCCTACATTGAACTACCAAATTCATTAGAGTCGTGCCTAAGTTCAAAATTCAGATATACAAACAAGAACAAGATTGACTTCGATGAGACTCTCGAACTCTTTTTTAGTCTTTCTTATTTTTTTCTTCTCTTCTTCAAAACCTAGTTACACGCGGTAGTCGAAGAAATGAAGCCTCTACTGAAATGGAAACCGACCGTTGTTAACCAAATTCATTCTCTTTTCCATATTTTGGAGCATTTTTCCAATTTTCCTTCCGTCTTTCCGGTGGAATATGCTTTTCAGTGATTCTTGATTTTTCAGAGGTCATGCTCATCATTCCTTTTCTTTTCAACTAACGTACAAACCAGGGAAGTCCGGTAGATTTTTGTATAAATTTTCTGCGTGTGGACAAGAATAATATCTTAGTTACTCTCAGCCACAAGACAGTGCCACAATATTGTTGACTACTATAAAAATATAAAATTGACTCCATATGAAGTCTTTCACAAAACGTCAAAATCACAACAATATGTTATTATATATACAGTGTGTACCCAGTAGGAGGATTAAACTCATCTCAAAACTAAAACTGTCTTTCAAGAGACAATAATTTTTCAAAAATGTTATCAGTACCGAAATTTGTTACTGCAACTTTGCTAATGGTGGCGTTATTTTTTGTCTCATTTTACATTGTTGATGTTTCTGCTTATACTCTTCTTCTTCATCGGTAACTAATAAAAAACAGTTACACGAAGAAGTAGATTCTCTTTTGAAATGGAAATCAACTCTTGTTAACCAAAGTGCCTCTGGCCTCCATTCTTGGACGAAAAGTACTACTGGTAGTGTAATAAGTCCATGCAGGTGGTATGGGGTCACTTGTGACAACGCGGGAAGCATCACAAGGTTGAATATAACAGGTTTACTCTTGCAAGGTACACTCCACAGTTTCAATTTCGCATCTTTCCCCAAACTTGTTAGCTTTGACTTGAGTACCAACGAACTCTTCGGATCCATTCCCCCTCAAATTGGTAATCTTTCAAAACTTACCAATCTTGATCTTTCTATGAATAAACTTTCCGGGAATATTCCACCTGAAATAGGATTCCTAACAAATATGAGGATATTGGGCATTGCTCAAAATCAAATTAGTGGCCCGATCCCGAATTTTATATTTAATCTGAGCAGTCTATACACTTTATACCTTTATGAAAATCAACTTTCTGGTACCATCCCTCATGAAATCGTAATGTTAAAATCTCTTGCTAAATTAGCGTTGTCCACGAACAATCTTGTCGGTGCAATCCCTAATTCTATATGCAACCTGAGCAACCTAAACATTTTATATCTTGAAAGGAATCAACTCTCTGGTACCATTCCTGAAGAAATCGGAATGCTAAAGTCTCTTACTAGCCTTACTTTCGCCTCTAACAATCTCACTGGTCTAATCCCAACATCTATAAGTAATCTCAGCAGCCTAAACATTTTATATCTCCATGAAAATCAACTCTCTGGTACAGTTCCTCAAGAAATCGGAAGCTTAAGGTCCATTACTAACATATCATTGTATAGGAACAAGCTCACGGGTTCAATACCTATTTCATTGTGCAACTCCACTAACTTAAGCGAGTTACTTCTTTTTCAAAATTATCTCTCTGGTACCATTCCTCAAGATATCGGGAGGCTGAGGTCTCTTAATGTACTTCAATTGTCCAAAAACAGCCTCAGTGGTCCAATTCCTACTTCTGTATGTAATCTGAGCAACGTATACCTTTTCTTTGCTTACGAAAATCAACTTTCTGGTAGCATCCCTCAAGAAATTGGAAGGCTGAAATCTCTTACTGACTTCGTATTGCATTATAACAACCTCGTTGGCCCGATCCCCAACTCTATATGTAACTTGAGCAAACTAAACAGACTTATCCTTGTCGGGAATCAACTTTCTGGTAGCATTCCTCAAGAATTAGGGAGGCTGAGGTCTCTTCTTGACTTAAGGTTGTATGCAAATAATCTAGTTGGTTCAATCCCTACTTCTTTATGTAATTCGACAAATGGAATGGTATCCAACTTGGAGCGTCTCGACTTATCAGACAATAAGCTTACCGGACCGATCCCCACACAACTTGGAGATTGTTCAAACTTATTCTTTTTGAACTTGAGTAGGAACAGTTTTAATGAAAGTATTCCATCTCAGATTGGAACCTTAAGTTCGTTGTC
The DNA here is from genome assembly GCF_003573695.1 of Papaver somniferum. Lineage (NCBI taxonomy): Eukaryota > Viridiplantae > Streptophyta > Magnoliopsida > Ranunculales > Papaveraceae > Papaver > Papaver somniferum. The sequence continues at coordinate 2,726,318 of NW_020622270.1, read as the reverse complement.
ACTCTTGTTGGATCTTAGTCAAAATGAGCTAACCGGAAAGATACCGTCTGATCTGGGGAATTTGAACAAACTGGAAAGCTTGAATTTGTCTCATAATAAGCTTTCTGGTTTAATCCCACCTTCATTTGATAAAATGGTTAGCTTGACCACCGTTGATATTTCTTATAATGAATTGACTGGTCCCATTCCAAACATCAAGGCCTTTGAGGATGCTCCTTTCGATGCACTGAAGAACAACAAAGGCTTATGTGGCAGTCACTCTGGAGCTCTTCCACCATGTCATTCCTTGGTTACAAATACAAGAAAAATGGCAAAAGCTAAACTGGTGGTGATGGTCCTAGTTCCTCTGTTTGGTTCGTTGTTTCTTTTGTTCGTAGTTCTCGCTATTCTTTTCGGCTTTCGAAAAAGATTAGGTAGAAATGGCAAGCAGGTGGATCAAACTAAAGCCCAGGATACCAGGAAGAATTTATTCTCAATATGGAATTTTGATGGGAAACTAGCCTTTGAAGATATAATTGAAGCAACGGAAGATTTTGACACCAAATACTGCATTGGAACGGGAGGGTATGGTAGTGTTTACAAAGCAGAGCTACCAACACGCCAGATCGTTGCTGTGAAGAAACTGCACTCATCAGACGAAGATTCGGAAATGGTTAATTTAAAATCTTTTGAAAGTGAAGTTCATGCATTGACGGAAATTCGGCATCGGAACATCGTGAAGCTCTTCGGGTTCTGTTCTAATCCAGAACGAAAAATCTCATTTTTGGTTTACGAGTTTGTAGAGAGGGGAAGTTTGAAAATGATTTTATGTGACGGGGAACAAGCAGTGAAGTTTGATTGGCTAAAGAGGATAAGGTTCATCAAGGGAACAGCTAATGCTATTGCGTACATGCACCATGATTGCGTACCAGCGCTAGTTCATAGGGACATATCTAGTAACAATGTTTTGTTGGATGCTGAGTACGAAGCTCGAGTTTCTGATTTTGGTACTGCTAGGATGTTGAAGCCAGATTCATCCAATTGGACTTCACTAGCTGGAACAGATGGATATGTTGCTCCAGGTACTTGCAATTCGCATTGAAAATCTAATACATATTTCTGTAACCTTTTTTTAGTATACTTCCTATTTAGTAAATAAATTTTTCTATTTTCCTGTTATTGATAATGCATATTGTGGCAGAGCTCGCATACACAATGAAGGTAACAGAAAAATGTGATGTTTATAGCTTTGGTATTGTCCTGTTAGAAGTGCTAATGGGGAGGCATCCATCTGAAATCGTCATGCTACTCTCTCATATTCTTGTTCAATCATCGTGTTCGTCTCCGACTTCAAGTACTGTGGGGCAAAACATGAGGTTGCAAGACATTTTAGACCCATGCATTGGAGCACCAACGGGTGTTGCAAAAACAGAAATAATGTACTTCATGAAGGTTGGATTCTCATGCATAAGAGGCGATCCATGTACTCGACCAACTATGCAAGAAGCATCGGTCGAGCTCTCAGTATCAGCTCGGAGTAGGCCATCTTTTGGGAAGCCCTTTGAAACCATTACACTGGGAGACATACTACTAATGGGGCATTCCTAAGAATGATGTGCAACTAAATCATCCAGATTCCACTTCACTTGTTTCTTCTATCATTATTCAGTTAAGAATAATAGAATATTGTATTACATTAAATCAACTTCCGTTTTGTTTTGTTCTCGTTTCATATATTTTTGAAGAGAATTAGTCAAAACTATTTATGAACTGTTCCAAGCCGAAGTAGTATCACTTTTAAATCGCATGATTATTGTAGATACCAAAATACCATATTCGACATGCGGTACTTTGATAGAAAATGTAGGTACACAAAATAGGCTCGCCACGTGGCCGCACAGGAAGGCACGAAATAGGACTGAAGAATCTCACTCACAGATCCCTGTCAGTGACTTGCAAATCAAATTTCAGAATTACCTCACCACCAAATAAGAACACGAAGCACGAAGAGGAAGCATCCTAAAACGAAGTATCTCGCATAAGAAATCTAAAACACAAACGAATCGAATTGGAGTAACCAACAAGACACCAACCACGAAATAAAGGTTGGCGAAATAAGGTTACTTGCCTGAAAAGATAATTGGCGAAGTCAGTAAATTATGGATCAAGAAAAGAGACAGTTTTCCCGACAAACACCCAAAGATGTCAGCGAAAGAAAGGGGAAAACTTTATGGAAAATGATCTGGGCGAAGTATAAAGCATCTCCACGAGATCCAGACGAAGTAAAATGAGCTGTACACCATTAGGGTCGATTGGTCTATAAATATGGGTCCTTGAGCAATGTACAAAAGGTCGGATTCTGGGGATAGGGGAGAGCTTTGCTTAGAGGGAGAAATCAGGGTTTCCTTGTATTCAAGAACTTGTATTTTTCACTATTTGGAGTGGTTAATCAATAAAGAATTTCTGATCCAAAACTCTTACCATGTCTTAGATCTGTTCAGTTTCTTATTTGGGTGTGCTACTGGATTTTCAGTAGTTACATTTTGGCGTCCATAAACAGGGACTTAGATTGAGGATTTATCCTCATCTAAGAGTTGAGAAAAGCTGAAGTCGTTTCAAAGTCGTGATAGCTTAATATCTAGGCGAGTTGTTGTACACAGTGGAGTTTCATAGATTTTGCAGTTTGCTCACGTCCAGGATCTGAGATCTGAAAGAGAATATCGGTGAAACGCCAGGCGGATAATTGGTTGGTAAATACTAAATAAGGGTCAAATGATGGCAGGAAGAGCAGGGCGAGCGAAACCTCTAACGGTGGTAAGAATGAGCAAGCGGTTGGAAGTACGAAGAGAAGAATGAAAGAGAAGGAATCAGTTGCAGATGGGGAAAGCACCGCAAGTCGGCGAAAAGGTAAGACGAGTGAAGATACTGAACTCATGAAGGAACCTCTCCAAATCATGAAAGTTGGGGCTATCACGAAAAAGGGAGCGATCCGAGAATAAATGGGAAGGGATGTTGTTGACGAGAGCATGACGCTAAAAGAACCGAGTGAGGCAACCCGTCGGGGGAAAGACGAGTAATATATGAACCTGAGAAGCAGGCTGGAACGGAAAAGCAAGGAGGTCAGGCGACACAACAAGATTACGAACGCGACAATAAGATAGTGATTGGAAACTTGCAAGAAGGAGATACGAGTTTGGAAGCGATAACCATCTCGTGTCTAAGGAGGATCTTACATCGAAGATATGACCCTTATGAAAATCACGAGGAAGAAGACGAACGAGATAAAGAAGAAAGAACACAGAGGAGGCTGTAAGAAGGCTATGATCGGGAGAGAGATCTGAGGAGATTACTAGTAGAGGCGAGATATGAAAATCAAATATTAAGATACGAAGACGGAAGGAGGCGTGAGGATAAAAGCATAGACAAAGTAAGGGGAAGGATTTTAGATCGTGAAATCTTACATGAGCTGCGGAGTATTAGGGTGCAGATGAGGAACTCACAAAGGAAGGGACGAGGCAATCACCCCTGCAACTTCGTTAGTTCTAGCGAAGCTAAAACCAACCTGAAAGAGAGAAGATGATGGAAGGGAAGACGACGGAAAGGGGCGAAAGCAATCGATTCACAAAACAAAACCGGTTCAGTTCCAGAGAAATACAAGGGAAGACGACGGAAACAACCCACGAAAGAGATGAAAGAGAATGTCGATAAGGACGACGGAAACAACCCATGAAAGAGATGGAAGAGAATCTCGATAAGGACGACGGAATCAACTCACGAAGAGATGGGAGAGAATGTCGATAAGGACGACGGAATCAACTCACGTGGAGGTGAAAGAGAATGTTGATGAAGACGATGGAATCAACTCACGGGGAGATAGAAAAGTATGTCGATGAAGACGACGTGATATTGGAATAGAGAGACGCTTCGTCAAGAAAGAGAACAAGAACGAGATCTCGTGGGACAACACGTTAGATTGGCGAGACAAGACGACACGCCGACGCTGCAAAACCACAAACTTGATGAAGAGAGAGCGACTAGCGATTCGCGAGGAGGTACGGATTCGGGAGCAAGAACGGTTTCACTGGGAAGAAGAAACTTACGTTAAAGGGACAATACATACGAAGATAATGGAAACGAATAAAAGGACAAAGAAGGATGCGACGAAGGAAGAATGAAGAAGAAAGGAATCTGAGGAAAGAAGGAAAAAGATGTGAGGATCAAGGACGAAGATATAAAGAAGGAAAAAGATGTGAGGATGAAGGGAAACGTGAAGACCCAAAACTGAGCTTCTCAAAGCATTGTGGGCAGTTCCGGCGAGGATCTGTTAGAGAAGAAGAGATATTGAAGAAGATTACTTCGACAAAGCTTCCAGCGAGGTAAGACAGTTAACGAGCAAACGAAAAGTGAAGGAAGGTGCACTTCGTCAGGAGCAGAATATAACAAAGCAAAGCTTGCTTCGTCGGAATATCATTAGCAAATGACAAATTTGCAAGACGACGGAAACATTCAGCTACTCCTGGAGGAAAGGATGATTGAAATTCCAAAAAGAAGACATGCAAAGCCGTCCATGTGATAAATCATCGACGAAAAGGAGGAAAGGATGATTGCAGTACCAACGAGGAAACGCGCAAAGCCGCCGATGTGATAAGTCATCGACGAAGAGATAAATCAGCTCCAACCCAGCGAACACACTAACTCTGACCCACTGGAGCGGCTCACTTAGATGCTACACGAAGTACAATACAACTTCAAGTTTCACGAATAAAGCAGAAAAAGGAATGAAATCAAAGACAAATAAGAAATGAAGTAAATCAAGTCCAGCAAGGAAAAATGAGACCTCACAACAGGAAAGTAAGACCTCGCATTTGCAGGAAAATAAGATCCACGAAATGGTGTTAGAGAAACCTTAAACCCTTCGCGTATGAAGGCTGGGAATCCACGGCGTGCACCCTAGTTCGAACTAAAGTGTAAGAGGAAAAGTCCTAACGCACGTCGTGAACAACTCTCAGATACATAAGCTAGGGGCAATGATAAGACCTATCCGCTGAGGGTCCCTTTTATGATGGCCTTCGGTAAGGGGTGCGGAGTATGACCAGGGCGCTGACGTATTTAGTTGAGCTGCGGGTGCCTGAGACGTCTGGAGCGTTACCGACCATGTCTGTATAGAAAGTCCTGGATACAAAGCACTCGGTCCCAAAGAAACCCCACATAGGGTGTGACTTCGTAACCATGAGCCATATCGGCGAAGGGATAACAAGTCACGAAAACAACTGACTGTCGTAATAACCGGATGGGAGGAGACCAACATGCATGTTAGGATTAACCTCCTTGAAGGGGCAATCAGTGGGAACATAAAGGGACGGCACCCTCCAGATTAGGGAGTTGCGTGACCAAAAAAGACGGCAATATCATGGGGATATTATTCATGGGAATAGTTAGGCATGTCGTGTTGTCGCGAAATAAGACCTCACTAGAGAATGTTAAGGCGAGGTTGATGGATTGTTATTCGCAAGAATAATGAGCGTCTGAGACTTCGTCGAATTAAGACCCTTAATGAGAGGGTGGGGAAAAGTAAGACCTTAACTAGGAGGCGCAATAAGACCTCCTATAGCCACACAGTTTACAACACCAAAATATGTACAAGAGGCAAGAGAAAGAAAGCAAACAAAACCAAAAATAAAAGAAAGGTAACAAAACGAAGAAGAAGGTAATAAATCAAAGAATAAGATAAAAAAATGAAGAAGAAGGTAACGAAACGAAGAAGAAGGTAACAAAACGAAGAAAAGGTAACAAAGCGAAGAAATGGTAACAAAACGAAGAAAAGGTAACAAAGCGAAGAAGAAGGTAACAGAGCGAAGATAATCCTAAAGAGGACGCATAGCCATAATACTTCGCATGAAGACAAGGGAAAGAGATCAAGAATGGATACTTCGTATACTTCGGAATTCTTATTATTCATACTTCTTGAAGACGTAAGGTATCAAACAAAACAAGGTCAGAGGCAACAAAGGAGAATTACATTACTTTTACTTTGGATAGCTTAAGTTCTTTCATCTACCAAAGCAAAAGGAGGCACACATATAAGGAAAATGCATATTATACACTTTGCACAAAGGTAATAATATCATGTGATTGATATGAATCAAAGGTCGCTAAGAAAAGTACAAATGAACCAATATCATGTGAAAATCTACAATGAGGCAAGATGAACGAGAAGAGATACCAACAACTCATCATCAAAGATAACATCAACACAAGGTTATCACCGGTAAATCTCAAACTTACACTTACAATGAACTTCGCACAAGAACGAAGAGAGGATGCTTGGAAGAAAATCATCAAAACTAACTTACACGATCGAAGCTCGTTAACAATGAACGAATTGAGGGAGTATCAGGAGGAATACATAGCCTTGGAGGAAAAGCAGAGGCAAGTTAGCAAGGTTAAGCCGACCCCGACAAAAGAAGGAAATTTTCGACTCTTACCAAGAACGATACACGTTGTGGAAGACGACTTAAAATACGATAAAGGGGAATCGTCGAACGTAATCCTTACGAAGTTGGTAGTTGTGTCAAGGGGAGATCAAGAATGGGTTGATCAAAATCTTAGGCGTGAGGAGTTAAGACGAAGGAATTATGATCCACGAGATAATAACGCGGGATATCAACAAAGAAATGACCAAGGAGAAAGGTTCGGAAAAGGAGAACCATCCCGAGATAAAGAAAAATGGAAAAACGAAGAAGGGGAAAATAATTGAAGAAGAAGAAATGACGATAATCGAAAAAGAAACACCTGTTATCAAAGAGAAGCGAACCCCACGAGGTCGATTAAGTAACATCGAAGGTAAAGAGATGGAGCGGTTAAAAGAAGAGCTTTATAAAGAAATATGAAGGAAAGAAGGGGCAGGGTGAGCGAAATGAACAGCAGGACTTGAAAAGAGCCATAGAAAAAAGTAAAAAGGATTTCAAGGAAAAGGGATATCGGACTCAGCGGTCAATGGAAGTCATTAAAAGGGGAACATCGAGTGGAACAACGAGAAATGTCTCAGCAAGGGAAAAGGCAATAGAATTTACGGGGCCGCTGGAAATGATGAATAAATGTGCAACAAGTGGACCACGCAAACCCGAGATTGCAGCATTATTTTATCTAAATCAAAGGGATAACGTTAACGAAGATATCTCGCTCACTACATATTTCGTCAATTTTAGCTCATTACATGTAACATGACACCTCGCTACTTCTCACCAACATGAAAAATCAACAACCAACAATACCAGGGAAAAATCTAAGCGAAGCAATGAATGGATCCAACAACAACTCATGATCGACCGCAACAAGATCAAGGAATGATGCTTCTATATCGCATCGAAGCTTCGAAACTTCGCGAAAGAATAATAGGCAAGTATATACTTTTCAAGTTATTATTCTTTCGCTCGTTCCTTCATCAGCAAAGGTTAAAGTCATCCACTCAAGCATCAAATGTCACGCTCCAAGAACTATACCAAAACGGATTTTTCCTTAAGGATCGTTCTTCAAGCAATACTCAAGAAAAAAAGGGTAAAATGTAGATACCAAAATACCATACTCGACATGTGGTACTTTGATAGAAAATGTAGATACACAAAATAGGCTCGCCACGTGGCCTCACAGGAAGGCACAAAATAGGACTGAAGAATCTCACTCAAAGATCCCGGTCAGTGACTTGCCAAATCAAATGTCAGAATTACCTCGCCACCAACTAAGAACACGAAGCACGAAGAGGAAGCATCCTAAAACGAAGTATCTCGCATAAGGAATCTAAAACACAAACGAATCAAATTTGAGTAACCAATAAGACACCATCCACTAAATAAAGGTTGGAGAAATAAGGTTACTTGCCTGAAAAGATAATTGGCGAAGTCAGTAAATTATGGAGTAAGAAAAGAGACAGTTGTCCCGACAAACACCCAAAGTTGTCAGCGAAAGAAAGGGGAAAACTTTATGGAAAATGATCTGGGCGAAGTATAAAGCATCTCCACGAGATCCAGACGAAGTAAAATGAGTTGTACGCCATTAGGGTTGATTGGTCTATAAATAGGGGTCCTTAGGCAATGTACAAAAGGTCGGATTCTGGAGAGAGGGGAGAGCTTTGCTTAGAGGGAGAAATTAGGGTTTCTTTGTATTCAAGAACTTGTATTTTTCACTACTTGGAGTGGTTAATCAATAAAGAATTTCTGATCCAGAACTCTTACTATGTCTTAGATCTGTTTCGTTTTTTATTTGTGTATGCTACTGGATTTTCTGTAGTTACAATTATCTAAGAGAGATCCATTAATTAATTGTTCATTTACAAGCACTACGGGAAAAACATCGATCAACTACACCAAAAAACTGTTGTCATACGGTATACGACGACGGATATCTATGGGTTGCACAAGGGGGTTGTAGAAAGTCTTCAATTCTTTGCAACTCGTCAATACTAGACGTAAACACGGTTGTCGTCCCATTATATACCACGCTTTTTTCAGTTGTGAAAGTCTTTTGAAATTTCCTTTTAATGCCTAACACAACTCTTACCTGGGTTGTGAAAATAACTCTTACACTACTTTTGTTGGGGTTGTAGAAATTTAGTTTACAACCATGGTTAGAGTTGTATGTGAATTCCTTAACGACTTTGGGAAGAGTTGTATGTCATTTCTTTAACAACTTTGGTTTAAGTTGTATGTGAATTCCTTGACAACTATAATTAGAGTTGTATGTCATTTCTTGGACAACTGTAGTTTGAACTGTATGTCACTTCTTTGACAACTATGGGAAGAGTTGTATGTCATTTCCTTGACAACTCTAATCCTGAGTTGTGGTACATATTCGATTTGAAAAAAAAAAGTGAGAATTTAAATACAAAATTAAATCTGTAATACTGTAATAACTATGGACACCTTCTTTCAGTGCGGTTTCTTCCTCTCTTGTCCAGCTCCCTGCATTGCCCTAGATCAACACAAATAGCATGAGAAAAGGTTAGAGACTACCAACAAGGTTTAGCCAACAGAGCAGATAAGTAATCAGCGAACTAGTGAATAATAAACAAGCTATACGTGCATTTATCACGTTGCTTTTGATGCCATTGACTTATTTAGTGGATTATTTCTATTTCCCCCCAAAGCAACATGTATAAGTAGAATTGCAGATGAGCAATCTGAGCATATGATAATTGATACAACGATGAAACAGAAACAAAACACACAAAATAAGCCACTAGTTTACTAATATATTGAAGTTTCTCGAAATTAAGTCAATCAAGTCTAAAGCAAGTCACCAATCTAATGATCATCACTGTTATAAAGCCATGGTGTTCCCAACTACAGAGTGATGCAAGCTCCCAACTTTCAGCTCTCTGTATTGTTTCAAACATCTAATGTGACATATAAAAAAAATTATCAAAAATAACTACAGAGTGATGCAAATGAAGTAACACCAAGTTCCTGAACAAGATAAATATCAGTGGGGATACTCAAATTCAAGTATAAAAGCCTAATGTACACAATCCTGTAATCAGCTGACCAACATTAAGTGAACAATAAGACTAAATACCTTGCACCGTGCAGCAACATCTTGGAATGCAAGCATCAACATCCTGGTACTCTATAATTCCATAACTATCCCGTGTTTTCTTGGCTTGCATATTCTTGTCAAAACCAAGACCAAACAGAATTTCAGTTGCACATTTCTCAGCTGTTGCAACATCCAAGGACTCCAACCGTTCATAAACACGATCTAGAGCTTCTCCACTCTAATGACAAAAGAGCATTAAACTCCACACCAAACTCCAAATATTTAGAATTCAAAGCACTGCATAGTGAGTGGCATCATTTCACAAACCTGTTCAGCCAAACGTTCAGCTTCTTTTTCCAATTTTAGCCTCTCGTCATCACAATTTATAACAGCCTCCAGGGAGGACATGTCAGCAGCTTCAATCTCCCGGCTAAGATGGTAAATATCCATATGATCCGGAATAGGAAGCTCCCTTTTTCCAATTGCAGTTAAGAGAGTAGACTTTCCACAACCATTCAAACCAAGCAAACCGTAACGCCTGGAAAAACAGAAAGAGATTCGAAAATACAGGTTACTTTTCACTGACCGATGTTTGCATCAAACGGAAGCTAAGTAAGTGAACAAATAAAACCAGAAGCTAGAAACCTGCCATAATTAAGCTCCATTTCAGAATCCACTATGATATCATGACCATGGAAGGTAACAGATAAAGAATCTATCTGCAATGAGCACAAAAAAAAATGCTCAAATTAGTTCCTCATATAGTAAAACAGCCAACCCAACAAAAAAAAAAAAGACAATATTATCAAAACCAAACAAGAATCTCCACCAAACTGCAGCTGCAATCAGCACCAATACCAGCTCCATAACCTGTAAAACCTAACATTCATATAACCCATTTCAATGAACTTCAACAGCAGCAACACAACTGATTCTCATCTGATTCTTCTTGCTAGCATCACCAGCTACTCAACCTTAGACATCATCATCTACTGCAACTTCAACTTCAGCTCCACGTACCCCTGCAATCTCCACCTCAACTGCAACCCAACATTTCAATCTTAAACTGCCTGTGTAACAATCAAAATTACCACTATCAAATTCATATAAAACGCTGTAAAATCCATGATTTTTTTACAAGAAATCAACAAAATTCTAAAATATAAATAAAAATGATGAGAAATTAAGAAGAAAAAAGGTGAAATTATGGCAGGTTGCAGTAGATGATGATTTTTTTGCCAGGGTGAACCCTAGACTAGCAAACTCCATCTCTGTAATTCGTCTCAAATTCATTACCAGCACATAACTTTCAGCAATGACAGACCAACAGTTCATCCAGTAGAATCACCACCACAAATTCCTTCTTGTTCAAAGCTTCACTACAACAAAATCAAACCCTTAAATCTTCGCTTCATCTCAAGTTCACCTCAAACCCTTGTTTCTTGAAATCTTACAGACATCAATTCCATTACAGATTCATCTTCTACAGCATCAACGAGATCTGCTTCTTTTTCGGTTGAAACACAAATTCAGTGAATTAGGGTTTCGTGGAATTGTTCAGAGAATATGTAGAAGATGAAATTGAGAGTCTTCGGGGAAGATTAGAGATGAGTTTTACTAAAATATAGAGATGGAAGAATCGAGTTCTGTGATGAAGATTTGAAGCAATTGAAGCTAACGAAACTTGGGTTAGGGTTTCACGAATTGCAGAGTTAGAAAAGAGGGCGAGAAGAGAAATTTGGAGTTCGATTTTGACTTTTAATTGAAACATTTTGAAGAGATGTTGAAATTTGGTTTCGTTTCTTCAGATGTAGGTTTTCTGATTTGCTTCATACTGAAACTCATTCCTTTGTTAAATCACTGGTAAAAAAAATCTTGAGTGTGGATTTTTTTTATGAGGGAGGCGCAACGTGAGTTAGGGTTTTTTTGAGAAAAGTGAGTGAATGAAGATAAGTGAGAGAAAAAAAAATCATTTTATCTAAAAGAATTTGAACGGATAAGATGTGGTAGGATGGGGTAATACGGATTATGAAAATATTTGGACGGTATAGATTTAAGTTAAGAGTGTCATACGGATCAAGGCAAGTGTGTTTTCTTTGTGCTTTCTCTTTGTGTTAATACGAACTCATGTTTTCGATTTAATTATCAACCTTCGACATGAAAAAAATCCAAAAAAAGTATTAATAAATTTAGGACATTGTTATCGACATTCTGATATAAAAAAAATCCAAAAAATGTATAAGAATGAATCGGGAAATGAAAAATGAATTCGATAATTGGTGTGTTTCTTTGTGGTTTCTCTTTGTGTTTTGTGCTTTCTCTTTGTGCTTCCGTTTTGAATTTCGGATAGTCGCATAGGTCATGAAGTAATTTTGACAAGTCATACAAGTATCTTTAGTTCACACTGGTAAATTCAGGTTATAAGATTACTAGAGATGGACCACGAAATTCAGGATGGTTCTGACTTCAAACTTGGCTGGATACATCATCAAAATCGATAAATATGAAGCTCAGTGTTCATTCGAATTTCAAATGTGTTATAACAACATACAAACTATGAGCCAAAAAGCTCCGGGAGGGTTCTGACTTCAAACTTAGCATGATACATCATCGAAATCGATAAATATGAAGCTCAGTGTTGATTCGAACTTCAAATGTGGTATAACGACATACAAATTATGAACTTAGAAGCTTCGGGAGGATTCTGACTTCAAACATAGCATGATACATCATCAAAATCGATAAATATGAAGATCAATGTTGATTTTAACTTCAAATGTGGTATAACGACGTACAAACTGTGAACCAATAAGCTTCGGGAGGGTTCTAACTTCAAACTTAGCAGGATACATCATTGAAATCGATAAATATGAAGTTCAGTGTGGATTCGAAATTCAAATATGGTATAACGGCATACAAACTCTGAACTAAGAAGCTCCGGGAGGGTTCTGACTTCAAACTTAGCAGGATACATTAGTGAAATCCATAAATATGAAGCTTAATGCCTGTTCGAACTTCAAATGTGAAATAACACCATACAAATTCTGAACCAAGAAGCTCTGGGAAGGTTCTGACTTCAAACTTAGCATAATACATCATCAGACTACTCTAAGTATTACGGTTGGGATTGGACTAATTTAAGTCGAAAATTTCGTAAGAACGATGAATCCATCCATTTACAGGTAAGATTCCTTTGTAATATACCCCGAAACGTTAAACAAACCCTATTCTAGCATATTGTATGCAAACCCTGGCTCCGAGATCGAAACCTGGTCGTGAGTGGACTACTATAAGTCTGAAATTTCGTAAGAACGATGAATCCATCCATTTACAGGTAAGATTCCTTTGGAATATTCCCTGAAACATTAAACAAACCCTATTCTAGCATATTGTATGCAAACCCTGGCTCCGAGATTGAAACATGGTCGTCAGTGGACTACTATAAGTCGGAAAATTTCGTAAGAACGATGAATCCATCCATTTACAGGTAAGATTCCTTTGTAATATTCCTCGAAACATTAAACAAACCTTATTCTAGCATATTGTATGCAAACCCTGGCTCCGAGATCGAAACCTGGCCGTGAGTGGACTACTATAAGTCGGAAATTTCATAAGAACGATGAATCCATCCATTTACAGGTAAGATTCATTTGTAATATTCCCCGAAACACTAAACAAACCCTATTCTAGCATATTGTATTTTAACCCTGGCTCCGAGATCGAAACCTGGTCGTGAGTGGACTACTATAAGTCAGAAATTTCGTAAGAGCGATGAATCCATCCATTTACAGGTAAGATTCCTTTGGAATATTCCCTGAAACATTAAACAAACCCTATTCTAGCATATTGTATGCAAATCCTGACTCCGAGATCGAAACCTGGCCGTCAGTGGACTGCTATAAGTCGGAAATTTCGTAAGAACGATAAATCCATCCATTTACAGGTAAGATTCCTTTGGAATATTCCCCGAAACATTAAACAAACCCTATTCTGGCATATTATATGCAAACCCTGGCTCCGAGATCGAAACCTGGCCGTCAGTGGACTACTATAAGTCGGAAATTTCGTAAGAACGATGAATCCATCCATTTACAGGTAAGATTCCTTTGGAATATTCCCCGAAACATTAAACAAACCCTATTCTGGCATATTGTGTGCAAACCCTGGCTCCGAGATCGAAACCTGGCCAGGAGCGGATTACTATAAGTCTGAAAGTTCGCAAAGACGATGAATACAACCATTAAGGGTAAGATTCCATGGAAATATTCTCATAAACCTTAAACACACACAAATTCGTCAACTTTGAGAAAGAAACTGGCTCCGAGATCGAAACCTGGCCATGAGCGGACTACTATAAGTCTGAAAGTTCGCAAAGACGATGAATACAACCATTTACGGGTAAGATTCCATGGGAATATTCTCAGAAACCTTAAACACACACAAGTTCGTCAACTTTGAGAAAGAAACTTGCTCCGGGATCGAAACCTGGCCATGAGCGGACTACTATAAGTCTGAAAGTTCGCAAAGACGATGAATCCAACCATTTACGGGTAAGATTCCATGGGAATATTCTCAAAAACCTTAAACACACACAAATTCGTCAACTTTGAGAAAGAAACTGGCTCCGAGATCGAAACCTGGCCATGAGCGGACTACTATAAGTCTGAAAGTTCGCAAAGACGATGAATACAACCATTTACGGGTAAGATTCCTTGGGAATATTCTCAGAAACCTTAAACACACACAAGTTCGTCAACTTTGAGAAAGAAACTTGCTCCGGGATCGAAACATGGCCATGAGCGGACTACTATAAGTCTGAAAGTTCGCAAAGACGATGAATCCAACCATTTACGGGTAAGATTCCATGGGAATATTCTCAAAAACCTTAAACACACACAAATTCGTCAACTTCGAGAAAGAAACTGGCTCTGGGATTGAAACTTGGCCATGAGCGGACTACTATAAGTCTGAAAGTTCGCAAAGACGATGAATCCACCCATTTATGGGTAAGATTCCATGGGAATATTCTTAAAGACCTTAAACACACATAAATTTGTCTACTTCGAGAAAGAAACTGGCTACGAGATCGAGACCTGTCCAGGAGCGGACTACTATAAGTCGGAAATTTGGTAAGTACGATGAACCCATCCATTTACAAGTAAGATTCCTTCGGAATATTCTTCGAAACCTTAATTAAACCCTATTCTAGCATATTGTATGCATAACTTGGCTCGGAGCTCGAAACCTAGCCGGGAGCGGACTATATAAGTCGGAAACTTTGTAAGAACGATGAATCCATCCATATACAGGTAAGATTCTCCGAAACCTTAAACAAACCATTTTCAAGGGGGAATTTTTTGAAGAAGTGAATAAAATTTAGCAAAAGTGAGAAGAATTTAGCAGAAGTGAGAAGAATTTAGCAGAAGTGTTTATACTATAAGACAACTCTTATAAAGGTTGTGAATAGTGATGACAATTTTTTTTTTGCAGAAGTGAGAAAAATTTAGCAGAAGTGAGAAAATTTTTAGCAGAAGTGAGAAAAATTTAGCAGAAGTGGGAAGTTTTTTGCAGAAGTGAATAAAATTTAGCAGAAGTGAGAAAAATTTAGCAGAAGTGGGAATTTTTTTGCAGAAGTGAATAAAATTTAGCAGAAGTGAGAAAAACTTAGCAGAAGTTTTTATACCTCTACGACGACTCTTAAGGGGGTTGTATAAGGTCTATTTATCCTTTTCTTCTTATCTTTTCCATCTCCCATCATAACCATCCATTTACATCATAACCGTCCATTTTTTTTTTCCTTAACATTTTTATTCCTTAGCACTTTTTTATAAAAGTAAATGTAAAATATAAGTAGACATGTAAATGTGGAAGGGTGGTTGAAATCCAAGTCTTAGACAGAGGAGGTTCAGTCTCGATTCACCTTAGCCTCATTTTTTTTTCAAAGTCGATTTATCATTTTACAACCCTTGTAAAGGTTGTGAATATTGATCAGAAAAAAAAGCACAAATCTACCAATATTATGAAGTCGGAAGGATGGTCAATGACTTGTGCGAACACACAGTATGCCTAGGTTCAAATCTTTACAAGAACATTTTTCAAAATCGATTTTTTTTTATCTTCATCAACTTTTATGCGTGTTGTTATACATTTATTCACTACCTTTAAGATATGAGTTGTAAAGTCTAAAGCTGGTCACTTCTCTCTGCAACCCTTTTCACACAAAATATTGTGGTATTTCATTCTCGTCACTACTCTTTGGACCTCTTGTTGGACGGTTTTTACTTTGACAACTTTTTCGTTGGAAAAAGTTGTAAAACATGCTATCTTTTACAACTTTAAAATTACGAGTTGTCAATCTACAGTTGTAGATTACTATTTTTCCCGTAGTGATAAGCGTAAAAATAATTTGGCCAAAACTTAACAACGTATGGCATATAGCACGAAATATTTTCCATATATTCGGATTACAATATTGAGTGCATGAGAACAAATGTCATGGCCGTCATGGGTCTTAATTAAGATAGCACAGACACAGTTGTAGTCGAGTCTTAACGTCTATGTATTTGTATACCTGAATGAAAGTAGGTTATAGTATATAAAAATACAGATCACTGCTATAATGGGATTGTTAATAGTTTATTAATGGAAAAGATGTTCTAAAACAGAGTGAAAACCCAAGAAAACTGGGTAAAAATATTAGAAACTAGAATTAAGGCCAAATGCAGCAGTGAGGAAGCTTCCATGCCTGTGATGAATCCTCCCTGCTGTGCAGCAAACTTACATCATGGTTCTTGTTGTTATGCCTTCCGACATGATATGCAGACATCATTTTCTTTGCTACAGACATCTTTCCATTGAGTTTATCGGTTTGTTTCTTTTCTTCAATGGAACCTATTTTCTCCTGATCTGTAAACCCCTCCAGAATTAGAAGCCGGCTCTCGTGTTGGTTATGTAGAGCTTCCAAGAGCAAAAATATTGAAGCCATGGGATTGTGTTTGTAGAGGAATAAGCTAATGAATCCTCACACCATATATATAAAAAGTTGTTAGCAGCTTGTTCACACGAAACATATTAAACATTTGAGTACTCAAAGAAATGATTTAAAAGTGAAGTTTAGTTCATGTAATTCTTTCCATAATTCATTGTTGTTCATCTGAATTAATGACTCTCTTTTCCAATCAGTCAAATGGAAGTTGAACAACCTTTGACTCCATCACGTTACCATGTGCATATGTATATAAGTGCTCAATTTCTTACCCAACCATTGAGCATTTGTTAGCTTACAAGTGATGCGCCTACGGCTACTTGAATCACTTAGGTATATCTTTAGGCACCATGGGCATGTGCCCAGTAAATGTGGTTTTCTAATTGATTTACAGTAACATTTGGTGTTTGGATTCCATTAAAACGACTAATCTAGCAAAATAAAGTCCCAAAATGATCGACTTCGAGTTTTTGGATTCCTGTCCCAAAATAGCAAAGCGACAGGCTACATTGACCGTTTTAGAGATATAGAGAATACAAATTAAACTGGTCTTCGGACTTTAGACTTAGACCCATCTAATCAAGCGGCTAAGCTTCTTTTTTTTTTTTTTTTTTGTTATGCAGTTATATGGAAAATATCCGAATATCCATGCATGCATGCACCGTAAATTGTTATTGTGGTTCTATAAAAAAATACATAATTATCAGAAGAAAATAAATTTTATATAATGGAAAGAAAATATCCTCTATAATGGAATTTAAAAGATTTATATGTACAAAAATGATCTTGCAAATCTAAATTTCATTATTATGGTAAATAACTATATATCTAAAGCTGTAAATAACTATAGAAAACCCTAACACCTTTGGAGAAAAATTAGTATAAAATCCTTACACCATTGTCACTCAAACTTAAAAATAAAAGAACAATAAAGAAAGAAAAAATAGAGATAATTTCAATTCATTTTCGTGGAAATTTGGCAAAGCTTTCAAAGATGAGTTGCATTCTTTCAGTACTTGGGTTCTCG
Organism: Papaver somniferum; assembly: GCF_003573695.1. NCBI lineage: Eukaryota > Viridiplantae > Streptophyta > Magnoliopsida > Ranunculales > Papaveraceae > Papaver > Papaver somniferum. The sequence continues at coordinate 2,708,796 of NW_020622270.1, read as the reverse complement.
GTTTTTGCTTATGTTGTTGCGATCTCCATTGCTTATACAGGCATGTAGTTAAAAAACTTTTAATCACCCTGCAAATGTCTTATGTTTTTTTCTTTTGTTTTTTCTTGAGTAAGTTACTGATCATTTTCATTATTGCATACAGGAGCATATCGTGTTGGTGTGAACTACGGGATGGTGAGTGACAATATTCCACCACCAGACCAAGTCATAACAATGTGCAAATCAAGGAATATCCAAAGACTTCGCTTATTCGAGCCAAATCCAAGCGCTTTAGCAGCTCTATCATTTTCTGGGATAGAAGTTATTCTCGGTACTCGAAATGAAGATCTTCCAAAACTAGCGGTAGACCCATCATATGCAAAAACATGGGTAGAGACGCATGTAATGCCACACATAGATACTACGCTCTTTAAATACATATCGGCAGGCAATGAGGTTATACCTGGTGAGCTTGCAAACTATGTATTACCTGCAATGAAAAATCTGGATGCGGCTCTTAAAGCTGTGGGTCGAAAAATCCCAGTAAGTACAACTGTACCTTCGAATGTTTTGGGGATATCATATCCACCTTCTGCTGGGAAATTTTCACCCATGACGGCTCCTGTAATGGAACCCATCGTAGCATTTTTGGCATCAGAATCATACCCTCTACTTGTCAATATATACCCATATTTCGCCTATATAGGTAACCCCAAGGACATAAGTATGGATTACGCATTGTTCAATTCTAACGAAGTTGTTGTTAGAGATGGTGAACTCGGATACAAGAATCTCTTTCTTGCTATGGTTGATGCAGTGTATGCAGCTCTAGAGAGAGCCGGGGGTTCTACTGTTGGAATTGTTGTTTCAGAAACTGGTTGGCCTTCAGCTGGAGGTGATGGATTGGTGGCAACTATAGATAATGCTCGGATGTATAACAGAAATCTTATTGCTCATTTAGCATTTTCACCGGGAACACCGAGACGACCCAGACAAGATTTAGAGACATATATATTCGCATTATTTAACGAAAATCTCAAGGCTGTTGGAACTGAGAGGAATTTTGGGCTTTACTACCCAAACATGACAGAAGTCTACGTTATATGACTCCGCAATCCCATAGCGCGCTTTCATGTCAGATTTATGCCATTTACGCGAAAGATTCGCAGGATTTCTTAGAGTGTATTTTCCATTGCCCTTTAGATTCGCAGGAAAAGGCTAACGATACTTTCAGTCAGCTACATTGAGTAACACTTATGTTTTTGAGATGAAAGGTTAAAATTTTATTTAAAAAAATAATTATTTACAGGTTATCGATTTTTTGTGAATCAGTATAGTTATAAGAAATTTTAAAATCTACTTTGTGCACAATGAATCAAGCACAACACAGTACCTGATTCAAATAGTCCCGACTCAAATGTATGAGCCAAGTCGGACCGCGACTCAGACATCAGAAAAAGTAAAAAATAAACGATCCTACAACGGACTCAGGCTGAGTCAAATTCAGATCCCGAGTCAGATACAAACGCATTGCCAGTGTGCATAAATTCTCTCGAGAGATTTTGGGATTAGGATTGGCATAGCACGGGAGAGAGAGAATGCAACAACATGTCTTCTTTACCTCTCTCAGAATGAGTCAGATTGGGGGTTAGGGTTAGGGTTCCGACTCAAATGTATGAGCCAAGTCGGACCGCGACTCAGACATCAGAAAAAGTAAAAAATAAACGATCCTACAACGGACTCAGGCTGAGTCAAATTCAGATCCCGAGTCAGATACAAACGCATTGCCAGTGTGCATAAATTCTCGCGAGAGATTTTGGGATTAGGATTGGCATAGCACGAGAGAGAGAGAGAACGCAACAACATGTCTTCTGTACCTCTCTCAGAATGAGTCAGATTGGGGGTTAGGGTTCTTCTGTTAATAAGACGCTGATTGAGAGAGAAAGAGATGGCGGCAATAGCAATCGTGAAAAAGATCTATGCGAATTCTCAAGCACTATCTATGATACGTGTTCTTGCATCCTCTGGAATAGATAGAACAACTACTATTATACCTGGTTCTGAAGTGGTAAAAGCATATAGTACAACTGCGGTAGATGAAACCAAAACTACAGAAGATAGAGGAGGAGGAGATGTTAATAATAAGGTAAAAGCGGAAGCAACAATGGTTTCTGATGACGCGTGGAAGAAGAAAACTCTTAAAAAGATCGAGAAAACTGGCTTGAAAATGCTCCAACTGCTCCAAAAGTTTTACAAGGACCGTGAAGAAGATGAGATGTTTAATGACTCAAACGATAAACTGATCAATTATATGAAACCCATCAAGGAGTTGTGGCGTATAAAGCTCGAAGAGGAGGAGCGGATACTCCTAGAAGAGGGATGGACACAATTGAGAAATTTATTAAGCAGTCATGCAGGACTAAAAATTGTCATCAGAAATTCCTATTATCTATCCAGCACCACCATGGGTCTGGAGGAAAACAAAATCTTAAATTCGCAGTCGCTTCACCTTACAGAGGTGTAACCAGTGTTATGAGATTACCATTACGGCGTCCTGGTCCGTATGGATTACCAAGACAAGTAGTGCATGATGTGGTATGTATTACCACCAAGGATGCATTTCTCTTGTATAATCCCACCACCGGTGAAGCATCACCTTGGATTGAAACCACCGTCGTCACCTGGAAAGGAAAAGCGCCAAAGCGCAAAGTGGAGTCCATTGCTTTAGGATTCGACTCAGAAAACTGGAAACATAAAGTCATACGCATATGAAGTAATGTAAAGAAAAAGTCTGATCCTGAAACTGAAAATGAGTTTCTGGTTGCGGAGGTGTTGACTGATCAGGATGGTACATGGGGGACTGGCGAACATCATTGGAGAAAACTGGCGTTTTCCCTGCGCGGCATCGAAGATGCAGAGAGGCTCGTGTTTGAGAATGGTCCTCTCTATTTGTATGATAAGATACATTGGAGATGTCATTATGAGAGAAAATATGAGTATATTCTTAAGCTCGATATTGAAAGTGAAACCTTCGTTTATACTCCAGTTTCTAGATTTCTCATTCAAGAGTTCATGGATTCATCGAAAAACGTACGATCGATGATGATGGAAGTCGATGGCAAAATAACTATTTTAAAGAGTGCATCAGATCAAGAAGAAACTTCTTATTTATGGATATGTCATGCATTTAAAGGTGGGAGGATTGAATGGTCTGAAGAGAAGGTCCCGATACCTTAGCTTATGATATATCTTGACATTATTGTGTTTGTTATTTGGTTGTAACTGCATATGTATTCTTTATGTATATATCCTAGATATTGTTAGGTGTATCTTTTATTTGCCTTATCTAGGTGTTAGGTGTATCTTTTATTTGCCTTATCTAGTTGTGTAAACATGTATAAATCAGGCTTTTGCCTATCAATGAATATACAAAGAATTATTCTCACAACTACATTAGAATCTCTATGCTCATGTTTATCATGGCATCAGAGCTAGGAAAGATCTGAGAACCAGTTTTCGCTGCAATGCAATCCAGAGAAAATACAACCCATAGAAAACATAGTAATCATGTCAAGAGAAGATTCTCAACCTATCACTGTTCGCTTTGATGGAACCAATTACAATCACTGGTCATTCCTCATGAGGAGTTTTCTTAAAGGAAAGAGTATGTGGAAGTATGTCGATGGTATAGAAAAGAAACCTACAACAAGCATTTCTGTTGAAAAAGGGAAAGAAAATGAAACACAGAAAAAGGATCCAAAAGAAGAATGGGAGATTAACAATCACAGGATTCTCACTTGGATTGGAAACACAGTCATTCCTTCCATAAGCATGCAACTCACAATTTTTGAGGTAGCCAAAGATGCATGGGATTTTCTTTCGAAAAGGTACACCTAAATCAACTTTGCTCAGAGGTATAAACTCGAACAAGATATTAGATCTATGAAAGAATCGCATGATCAGTCTATTTATGTTTTTCATTCTAAGATGTCTTTAATATGGAGTCAATTAGCACTCATGGAACCAATATGGACCGTACATTTGGAATTGTGGCAGAAGTATATAAAGGAAACACGTTTAGTTCAGTTTCTAATGGCTTTGCGTGATGAGTTTGAGTCTGTTAGGGCATCAGTCCTTCATAGTTCACCTCTTCCCACGGTGGAAGTTGCTTTGTCTAAACTTATTACAGAAGAAACAAGGAAAAGAATCACACCGGAGATATCAGGAGTATTTGATGTGCCCTCACGATCCATCCCTAACAATTTTCCAAGAAACTCAAATGCTCAAGCGCAGCGTGATATGTCTCAAGTACAGTGTCATAACTGCAAGACCTTTGGACACTTGGCAAGGAACTGCAATCTCCCATCGGCCAATACATCACCTGCTGCCACAATACCTGACACATCCACAACACAGTGTGGGTATTGTAAGGAATTTGGTCACCCACAATACCTGCACCTCACCAACCTCAAGAAACATGAGAAGTATCAATGTTAATGGAGGAAACAAATTCAATACACCTACCAGATTTACGGAAGCTCCAGTTTCATCTGCAACAGATCCATATGCAACATCGACAACCTCATCTGCATTAGTTGTACCTGGTGGTGGTTCAGCACCAAACCTTGCGATATTCAAGAGATGATTAAACAAGCACTCTCAATTGGTGTTGTTACAGCTGCATCTGCCTTCTCTATCTCCTCAGGTATTTATTCAACATAATGGTTTCTCGACTCAGGAGCATCAAACCATATGACTTTTAATAAAAAGTTTTTTGAAAGTCTTCATCCTGTCATCACCCCTAAGATTCATACTGCTGATGGATCAACAGTAACTGCAAGTCATATAGGCTTGGTCAACAATGCAAATAACTTCTATGTACCAGATGTGTTTCTTGTTCCAAATATTACAATGAATCTTATTTCAGTTGGTCAACTGCGTGATCAAGGTTATATCACATATTGTTTTCCTTTTAGTTGTTTTATACAGGATCTCAAAACCGGGAAGCTAGTTGGGATAGGCCGTAGAGTTGGTCGGTTGTATCTCCTTCAATCTCTTGCTCTCTCAGCAGAATCTAAAAGTTATGTCGTAGCTTCTACTCCCACTGCACCTGTGTCAATATCTCCCTTCATGTCTTGGCATTCTAGGTTACGTCATGTTTCATTTTCTCGTCTTTCATATATGATCAATAAGGGTTTACTAGGAGATACTCGGTTAGATAAAGAACCAAATTGCATCTCTTGTAAACTGACAAAACAACCAGCTCTTTCTTTTAATCTTAGCACTTCTGCCTCAACTGAACCTTTTGCTCTTATACATTCTGATGTCTGGGGTAAATCTCCAATTATGTCAAAGGGAGGTGCTTTGTATTATGTCAGTTTTATTGATGATTATTCGCGGTTGGCAGGCCTCGAAAAGGGTATTAGAAATTATCCCCGGCCAAAAACTTGGTGGGCCCGGAGATATGTATAAAATTAAGCGCAATAAAAACGGGGGCCTACAGTAATACCGCAAGTGCACGGTCGTCGGTTGTAGCTCGTGCAAGTACGGGTCGATCCACAGAGATCGGGTGTGTTTTGGAAGTGTTTTAGCTAATTGGGTTCCTAAATTGCTATTGGGCTATGAAGCCTTTTGGCTTAAATTGGGCTTTGAGTACTAATGGGTTTGAATGCCCTTTGAATGAATTGGGCTTAGTGGGTTTGTTAACAATAAAATGAACTGAGCTTGGGCTCAGTTATCTTTGAAGTGTAAATGGGCTTTGGCCTTACAGGGAACTGAACTTGGGCTCAACAGTTCACTTGTGAATTGGGCTCAGTGTCTTTTGTTGTGAACTGGGCTTTGGATTCAGTCAAGGTTCTGGGCCTTTGGGATGAAATGTATTGGGCTTGGCTATTGAACTAGGCCTTTGGGCTTCACTGAATTGGACTTTGGCTTTGTAACTTATGAGCTTTGGAACAGCAGCAGACAACAGCAACAGCAGCAGTGCAGCAGAAGCACAAGGCAGTAAAGAGGAAGGAAAACAGCAGCACTGCAAGTGAAGCAACAGCAGCAGGAGAAGTGCTGCAGGGCAAGTGCAAGAGAAGTGGAGTGGCAGCAACAGCTGCAGCAGTGCAGCAGCAGCAGCTGCAAGGGAAGGAAAGCAGCAGCACTGCAAGTGTAAGGGAAGGCAATGCAGCACAAGTGCTGCACAGCAGCTGCAGAGGGAGGCAGCAACACAAGGCAAAGAAGAGAAAGCAGCAAGCAAAGACAACACAGGGCAAAAACAAGGAACAAAGCAAATGAAAACTAAACAGCAATAAAGCAGTGAACAAAAACAAAACAAAACAAAACAAGATGAACCAAGGCCTGAGGCCAAGGGCAGGGATGATAATGAAACTAAAATGAGCAAGGCTAAGCTAAGGCACGATTACAGGAGGTATACTAAAAGAATGGGAAGAAAACTAGCTTGCTAAGAGCACTAGTTTCTCCCAATGCTCAATCAACAGTGCAACCTAAGCATACAACAAGAATGGTAAGATAATCAGCTTGCTATGAGCACTGATTTCTTCCATTGCACAATTACATCAATGCTTCACAGATATCTAGCCTAGCATTAACAGGAAATGTGACAGTAAATTAAACACAGTAGTGAACATGTAACAAACATCAACAGGAAAGAATAGCATTAACAGGACACAAGTATTAACAATGAACATTTAACTAACACAAGTTTAACAGCAAGTTTAGCAAGTTTAACATAACAGTGAACATAAACATCAACAATGAACACAAACATCTAACAGTAATAACAAACATTAACAGGATACATTTAACAAGATATGAAAATCTAACATGAACATGAAACTGAACTGTGAACTGAAATTAACATTTAACAGAAATTAACAGTTAACAGGACATGAAAGTCCTGGATGTTGGCTACTCCAAGCATAACTATTACAACACACACATAAGGCTATTTATAGTCACAGACCCAAATTTCTCAAAATTATAAAATTAGGGTTTATAGAAAAATCCCCAAATTCCAACAGTGAAATTAGCTCACCTAATCGTCAAATTGACGTCGACCCATCCTTTCTCTGACTCTCCTGTATCACTCCATGCCTTCAATTTCACTCTAGCTCAACCTAATTTACCAATTTTGCACGCCTAGGGTTTCTGATAGAGAACGTGCAAAAATTGAGAAAATAGGTGGCTAAGGAGAAGGGAACAGATGGTATTGGTTGTTGGGTGATGGGGTGATGATGGTGGAGGAGTGGTGGTGGCAGTGGAGTTGGTGGTGATGATGGTGGTGCGGCAGTTGCAGGGTGATGGCTCTGCAGAGGGGGGTGGTGGAGGAGATGGCTCGACTGTTTGGGAGAAGGGGGGTGTTTGGGTAGGTGGTATAGGTTCGGTTGCTAGAGTGTGAGGCGGCTTCATCAAATTTGATGTTCTGCGACGCTGAGTCATTGGATGCGAAGCTGGTAGGTAGATCGGACGGTGATGCGGAGGCAAGCGATGATCGACCGTTGGATTATATGATACAACAAAATGAACGGTACTTGATGGGGTTAGGTACTGTAGTGTAAGGCGGAGATATCAAACGTTGATGAACAGCAAGGGAGCGACCGTTGGATTCAACTACCATCTAATCTGAAGGCTTGGAATTTCAGCGCTGTGGTGCTCGGCATAGACTTCAGATTTTGATGCTCTATGAAGGAGCGACCGTCGGATGCTTCTGAGAAATGATCTGATGGCTGAGAACGGAGGCGCTTTTGTGTGTAGAAAATGAGGTTGTGCGCACCATTCTTCGCGGCTTCCTTGCGTAATTTCTCCCGGCTTTTCACTACTTTTCTGCTCTTTTCGCTCCGCGACTCATCCGAACTTTATTTACTACCTAAAAATGCAAAATTAATTAATAAAAATATTTATTCTTGAAAACAATGAAAATACAGAATATGGGATAAAATGTAGAATTAATGCACAAAAGATGAGTTAAAATGCCAACAGAAAGGGATAAATATATACAATATTTGGCACTCATCAAATACCCCCAAACCTGAATTTTACTTGTCCTCAAGTAAAACAAAACTAAGGAAATCCTAACTATACCACTGTCGCTGGTCTCTCGAATGCATTTAGCGTATGCACTAAGCCTTTTAAACCACTAAGTGTCCCTAGTGGACGAGTTGAAGTCTCGTGAAGGTTTACCAGAGGTGTGCCTACAAAACCTAAGGACAAAATATGAGCTCAGATTCCATCAAACGTGACATGTGCAAAACAGTTAAGCTCACAGCAAAATGGAGATGTCAATCTAGCTATCGAAGGCACAATCCTAGCACTGATAACAAAAAAAGACATGTGATAAGAGTGTAAAGTGTATCTACACATGTGTAAAGAAAGATCTGAAGTCATGACTACTAATCACCAAGAGATAGTTTCTCAGGCTAAGAACTGAGGTCGAAATCTAGCTAGCTGTCCGGACTTTACGAGAATTGTGAATGAGTTGGAGGTATTTCACAATTACTCGCGTTGTACATCAATGGCATACACCCTTCCTTGCTTATTACAATGAAACAACAAAAATAACTCTTTACATGACTCTTGACAAATCTCTTTTTATTTTTGGAACAAGAGATGATGGAATTGATAAATACTTGATTTTTTTGGTATTTTTTTTTTTCTTTTTTTTTTTTTTTTTTTTTTGAATATATACATCGTTTTTTTTTTTTTTTTTTTTTTTTTTTTTTTTTTTTTTTTTTTTTAAGAGAAACACTTTTGATACAAATACAAAAGGAAACAAAAATTACATGACACTTTGCAAGAGGTAGCCCTTTTTGATGCACCCAGTTAAATTCGATGGTTGTCTTTCTTAATGTAACCTCCACCTTCTATCCCAACCAACCAAAGAACAAGCTAGTCAAGTTTCGTTCAGTATTCTAAAGTGATTGGCAATCGTAACTTCCTATCAAACACCTTGAAGATCGAGGCCATACATGTATTGGTAGATCGTGCGCGTGCAAATTTCTTATCACTATGTGAATTGTGCTAGAATCAGGGTGCCTAAATATCTAGACTAAGACTCCTAATAAAAATACATATTTGCACAAGAGTCAACATTTCAAGGTAAATGAGCTCCATTTTTATGATTTTTTTCAATTTTTTAATTTTTTTTTTGAATTTTGATTTTTTCAATTTTTTTTTGGAATTTTTCAATTTTTTCAAAAAGAAGAAGGAGTTCGTTTTCAATTATGGCAAATTATCATGGTATCTACTCTATACCCCCAAACCTAAACTAAACATTGTCCTCAATGTTTCAAATATGGAAAGAATTAAAATGCAACATATGGAAAGGGACATGCTGAGTAGAGTAAAAGGAGAGAGAATACCCGATTTCGGCGAAAGCAGAATTAAAACTCCGTTATTCAAGGCAAAAATCCAACATATTTCAGCCGAGATCATATTGGATTAGCAAAATATATACAAAAGGAACAAAAGGTTTTTTAAAATTTTATCTACTGGATTATATACAAAAATTCATACACTAACAATCTAAAGAGTTGAGGATCAACCCAAAAGAAAAAGTGTAGAGACAGAGAAAGTTTTAAAACACTAAAATTGGACTTAAATGGGAATGAGAGTGAAAAACCGAATGAATCAACCCTAAACCTAAATTTTTCAACAGGTTTACTTTTAAGCACAAAATCTAACAATTTTAGGGGTTCAGGATTCAAAAGGTCTAACTCATAATGGACTGTTTTCGGGATGGGCAAACATGCAATTTCCAACTGTGGCTTTTAAAAGTGTTATATTTTGAAGCAAAATAGTCCAAGAGGACTTGGGAAGCACACAGTTCCAATCCTAGATTAGGAATTTTCAGAAAAATTGGTTTTACAATATGGGTACAAACCAAATCTAGGTTGGGTGGAAGGCCAACAGATGGTGACTCATGTAGAAGAATAGGCATATCATTATCAATTAAATCAAAATCTTCTAACTCATCTACACATGTCACATCATGCTCACAATGGGCAAGATTACAATCAGAATTATCAACATCATCAACAGATTGATTTTCATGCATCGGCACATCAGGGGAAACATCACATGGAATACTAGAAGAAATATCATGCATTAAGGTCGGGGCAGAGAGCCTAATGTATTTGAACCCAAAGGTTCCATAACATTTTCAGTATAGACATGTTCTTCTAACATAACATCATAATCATCATCATCATGATAGGAATTTTGTAATCTAGGATAATTTTCAATCCTAAGGTCGGAGCTATTACAAGAATAAAACTCTAATTCATGGGGATGATTCATATCATGTGGTGTTGTTCCTGTTTCCCTAACGGATTCCCATTGATGGGTTTTTTCTGCAATCTCGGCTAAAAAATTCCATGCATCATCCACAGATTTATCAATAAACTCACCATTACACATAGACTCAACCATGGTTCGAGATTTAAAGTCTAGTCCCTCATAGAGGATGACGACAAGTCTCCACTCTCAATTCCATGTGCGGACATTCACTCAACAAATCATTAAAACGTTCAAAATAGTGAAAAACAGTTTCCTCATCCAATTGGACAAAACAATTGATATTTTGACGAATAGCGATGGTCCTATGGTGTGGAAAAATTTTTGGAAAAATTGATTAGTGAGTTGTTCCCAAGTGGTGATTGATTGTGGTCTCAAACCGTAAAACCATGTTTTGGCCCTTTCTTTTAAAGAAAATGTAAACAAACGCAATTTCAGAGAGTCTTCGGACAAATGATCAGGTTGCATAGTCCGACAAATTTGTTCAAACTCTCTTACATGAGTATAGGGGTTCTCAGAATCGAACCCTCGAAATATAGGAAGTATTTGTATCATGTTTGCATTTATTTTAAAAGGGTTATTGGTTTGAGGTAAGACAATACATGATAATGGAATTTGTATTGATGGATACATGTATTCATGGAGAGCACGAGGTTGGTCCATTTTGAAATGACAAAAGCCCACTATTTGGTTTTAAAGGGTTTGGATTTTTGGGAAAAATTTGGTTTTGGGAGACATTTGAAAATTTGGTTTAAAATGGGAGCAAAGTAGAAAATTTGGTTTTAAAATGGGAGCAAAATAAAATTTTTTTTTTTTTTTTTTTTTTTTAAAAGAAATAAAATTAAGAAAATAAAATTTGGTTTTTAAATGGGAGCAAGCCCACTGTGCAAGCCTCTAATGAAATGGAAGGAAGGCTGCGGCCTACGAAAATCCAAGTTTTAATTTTGAAAGTTTAATTTGGCCCAGTTGGTTAAGGCCCGACGTTTGTTTTAAAACTTTGGTTTCGAGGTCCACTCTTGAGGGAAGCAAGTCCACAATCAGTTATAAGCTCAGCTGGGTTTAAACCCAGAGTCCAAAATACAAGTCCAATGGAAGAATTTAAACAAGCCCACACAAAATAAATACAAGCCCACAAATTAAACAAACAAGCCCACAAATAAATTATTACAAACCCAAAATAGAAAAATAAAAAGCCCAAAAAATTGGGTTAATTATTACAAGCCCACAATTAAAGAAATTTGGAAGCCCACAGGTTGGGTTCTCTAATGAATGGGTTTAGGCTTACCTTTTTAGCACAGCCCAGCTGCTCTGATATTGTTGCAAAAACCCAGTTGGGTTTTGGTTCTTTTCCTTGGTGGCGTCCCAGCAGAGGAAAAACAGGTTCAGAACAGCAGGTCCAACAGCAAATGAAGTGAAGCAGATGCAGATGCAAATGCTATGCAATGAAATGCAAAATAGCTAAAAAAACAACAGAAAAACACAGCACCAATCCCCGCAACGGCGCCAAAACTCCCCGGCAACGGCGCCAAAAACTTGGCAGGCCTCGAAAAGGGTATTAGAAATTATCCCCGGCCAAAAACTTGGTGGGCCCGGAGATATGTATAAAATTAAGCGCAATAAAAACGGGGGCCTACAGTAATACCGCAAGTGCACGGGTCGGTTGTAGCTCGTGCAAGTACGGGTCGATCCACAGAGATCGGGTGTGTTTTGGAAGTGTTTTAGCTAATTGGGTTCCTAAATTGCTATTGGGCTATGAAGCCTTTTGGCTTAAATTGGGCTTTGAGTACTAATGGGTTTGAATGCCCTTTGAATGAATTGGGCTTAGTGGGTTTGTTAACAATAAAATGAACTGAGCTTGGGCTCAGTTATCTTTGAAGTGTAAATGGGCTTTGGCCTTACAGGGAACTGAACTTGGGCTCAACAGTTCACTTGTGAATTGGGCTCAGTGTCTTTTGTTGTGAACTGGGCTTTGGATTCAGTCAAGGTTCTGGGCCTTTGGGATGAAATGTATTGGGCTTGGCTATTGAACTAGGCCTTTGGGCTTCACTGAATTGGACTTTGGCTTTGTAACTTATGAGCTTTGGAACAGCAGCAGACAACAGCAACAGCAGCAGTGCAGCAGAAGCACAAGGCAGTAAAGAGGAAGGAAAACAGCAGCACTGCAAGTGAAGCAACAGCAGCAGGAGAAGTGCTGCAGGGCAAGTGCAAGAGAAGTGGAGTGGCAGCAACAGCTGCAGCAGTGCAGCAGCAGCAGCTGCAAGGGAAGGAAAGCAGCAGCACTGCAAGTGTAAGGGAAGGCAATGCAGCACAAGTGCTGCACAGCAGCTGCAGAGGGAGGCAGCAACACAAGGCAAAGAAGAGAAAGCAGCAAGCAAAGACAACACAGGGCAAAAACAAGGAACAAAGCAAATGAAAACTAAACAGCAATAAAGCAGTGAACAAAAACAAAACAAAACAAAACAAGATGAACCAAGGCCTGAGGCCAAGGGCAGGGATGATAATGAAACTAAAATGAGCAAGGCTAAGCTAAGGCACGATTACAGGAGGTATACTAAAAGAATGGGAAGAAAACTAGCTTGCTAAGAGCACTAGTTTCTCCCAATGCTCAATCAACAGTGCAACCTAAGCATACAACAAGAATGGTAAGATAATCAGCTTGCTATGAGCACTGATTTCTTCCATTGCACAATTACATCAATGCTTCACAGATATCTAGCCTAGCATTAACAGGAAATGTGACAGTAAATTAAACACAGTAGTGAACATGTAACAAACATCAACAGGAAAGAATAGCATTAACAGGACACAAGTATTAACAATGAACATTTAACTAACAACAAGTTTAACAGCAAGTTTAGCAAGTTTAACATAACAGTGAACATAAACATCAACAATGAACACAAACATCTAACAGTAATAACAAACATTAACAGGATACATTTAACAAGATATGAAAATCTAACATGAACATGAAACTGAACTGTGAACTGAAATTAACATTTAACAGAAATTAACAGTTAACAGGACATGAAAGTCCTGGATGTTGGCTACTCCAAGCATAACTATTACAACACACAATAAGGCTATTTATAGTCACAGACCCAAATTTCTCAAAATTATAAAATTAGGGTTTATAGAAAAATCCCCAAATTCCAACAGTGAAATTAGCTCACCTAATCGTCAAATTGACGTCGACCCATCCTTTCTCTGACTCTCCTGTATCACTCCATGCCTTCAATTTCACTCTAGCTCAACCTAATTTACCAATTTTGCACGCCTAGGGTTTCTGATAGAGAACGTGCAAAAATTGAGAAAATAGGTGGCTAAGGAGAAGGGAACAGATGGTATTGGTTGTTGGGTGATGGGGTGATGATGGTGGAGGAGTGGTGGTGGCAGTGGAGTTGGTGGTGATGATGGTGGTGCGGCAGTTGCAGGGTGATGGCTCTGCAGAGGGGGGTGGTGGAGGAGATGGCTCGACTGTTTGGGAGAAGGGGGGTGTTTGGGTAGGTGGTATAGGTTCGGTTGCTAGAGTGTGAGGCGGCTTCATCAAATTTGATGTTCTGCGACGCTGAGTCATTGGATGCGAAGCTGGTAGGTAGATCGGACGGTGATGCGGAGGCAAGCGATGATCGACCGTTGGATTATATGATACAACAAAATGAACGGTACTTGATGGGGTTAGGTACTGTAGTGTAAGGCGGAGATATCAAACGTTGATGAACAGCAAGGGAGCGACCGTTGGATTCAACTACCATCTAATCTGAAGGCTTGGAATTTCAGCGCTGTGGTGCTCGGCATAGACTTCAGATTTTGATGCTCTATGAAGGAGCGACCGTCGGATGCTTCTGAGAAATGATCTGATGGCTGAGAACGGAGGCGCTTTTGTGTGTAGAAAATGAGGTTGTGCGCACCATTCTTCGCGGCTTCCTTGCGTAATTTCTCCCGGCTTTTCACTACTTTTCTGCTCTTTTCGCTCCGCGACTCATCCGAACTTTATTTACTACCTAAAAATGCAAAATTAATTAATAAAAATATTTATTCTTGAAAACAATGAAAATACAGAATATGGGATAAAATGTAGAATTAATGCACAAAGATGAGTTAAAATGCCAACAGAAAGGGATAAATATATACAATATTTGGCACTCATCAAATACCCCCAAACCTGAATTTTACTTGTCCTCAAGTAAAACAAAACTAAGGAAATCCTAACTATACCACTGTCGCTGGTCTCTCGAATGCATTTAGCGTATGCACTAAGCCTTTTAAACCACTAAGTGTCCCTAGTGGACGAGTTGAAGTCTCGTGAAGGTTTACCAGAGGTGTGCCTACAAAACCTAAGGACAAAATATGAGCTCAGATTCCATCAAACGTGACATGTGCAAAACAGTTAAGCTCACAGCAAATGGAGATGTCAATCTAGCTATCGAAGGCACAATCCTAGCACTGATAACAAAAAAAGACATGTGATAAGAGTGTAAAGTGTATCTACACATGTGTAAAAAGATCTGAAGTCATGACTACTAATCACCAAGAGATAGTTTCTCAGGCTAAGAACTGAGGTCGAAATCTAGCTAGCTGTCCGGACTTTACGAGAATTGTGAATGAGTTGGAGGTATTTCACAATTACTCGCGTTGTACATCAATGGCATACCCCTTCCTTGCTTATTACAATGAAACAACAAAAAAACTCTTTACATGACTCTTGACAAATCTCTTTTATTTTGGAACAAGAGATGATGGAATTGATAAATACTTGATTTTTTTGGTATTTTTTTTTTTCTTTTTTTTTTTTTTTTTTTTTTTTGAATATATACATCGTTTTTTTTTTTTTTTTTTTTTTTTTTTTTTTTTAAGAGTAAACACTTTTGATACAAATACAAAAGGAAACAAAAATTACATGACACTTTGCAAGAGGTAGCCCTTTTTGATGCACCCAGTTAAATTCGATGGTTGTCTTTCTTAATGTAACCTCCACCTTCTATCCCAACCAACCAAAGAACAAGCTAGTCAAGTTTCGTTCAGTATTCTAAAGTGATTGGCAATCGTAACTTCCTATCAAACACCTTGAAGATCGAGGCCATACATGTATTGGTAGATCGTGCGCGTGCAAATTCTTATCACTATGTGAATTGTGCTAGAATCAGGGTGCCTAAATATCTAGACTAAGACTCCTAATAAAAATACATATTTGCACAAGAGTAAACATTTCAAGGTAAATGAGCTCCATTTTATGATTTTTTTTCAATTTTTTAATTTTTTTTTTTTTTTTGAATTTTGATTTTTCAATTTTTTTTTTTTTGGAATTTTTCAATTTTTTCAAAAAGAAGAAGGAGTTCGTTTTCAATTATGGCAAATTATCATGGTATCTACTCTATATGGTTGGGAGAAGGGGTTGTTTGGTTAGGTGGATGGTGCTCGAAAAGGGTATTAGAAATTATCCCCGGCAGCGGCGTCAAAAACTTGGCAGGCCTCGAAAAGGGTATTAGAAATTATCCCCGGCCAAAAACTTGGTGGGCCCGGAGATATGTATAAAATTAAGCGCAATAAAAACGGGGGCCTACAGTAATACCGCAAGTGCACGGTCGTCGGTTGTAGCTCGTGCAAGTACGGGTCGATCCACAGAGATCGGGTGTGTTTTGGAAGTGTTTTAGCTAATTGGGTTCCTAAATTGCTATTGGGCTATGAAGCCTTTTGGCTTAAATTGGGCTTTGAGTACTAATGGGTTTGAATGCCCTTTGAATGAATTGGGCTTAGTGGGTTTGTTAACAATAAAATGAACTGAGCTTGGGCTCAGTTATCTTTGAAGTGTAAATGGGCTTTGGCCTTACAGGGAACTGAACTTGGGCTCAACAGTTCACTTGTGAATTGGGCTCAGTGTTTTGTTGTGAACTGGGCTTTGGATTCAGTCAAGGTTCTGGGCCTTTGGGATGAAATGTATTGGGCTTGGCTATTGAACTAGGCCTTTGGGCTTCATGAATTGGACTTTGGCTTTGTAACTTATGAGCTTTGGAACAGCAGCAGACAACAGCAACAGCAGCAGTGCAGCAGAAGCACAAGGCAGTAAAGAAAGGAAGGAAAAACAGCAGCACTGCAAGTGAAGCAACCAGCAGCAGGAGAAGTGCTGCAGGGCAAGTGCAAGAGAAGTGGAGTGGCAGCAACAGCTGCAGCAGTGCAGCAGCAGCAGCTGCAAGGGAGGAAAGCAGCAGCACTGCAAGTGTAAGGGAAGGCAATGCAGCACAAGTGCTGCACAGCAGAGCTGCAGAGGGAGGCAGAACACAAGGCAAAGAAGAGAAGCAGCAAGCAAAGACAACACAGGGCAAAAACAAGGAACAAAGCAAATGAAAACTAAACAGCAATAAAGCAGTGAACAAAAACAAAACAAAACAAAACAAGATGAACCAAGGCCTGAGGCCAAGGGCAGGGATGATAATGAAACTAAAATGAGCAAGGCTAAGCTAAGGCACGATTACAGGAGGTATACTAAAAGAATGGGAAGAAAACTAGCTTGCTAAGAGCACTAGTTTCTCCCAATGCTCAATCAACAGTGCAACCTAAGCATACAACAAGAATGGTAAGATAATCAGCTTGCTATGAGCACTGATTTCTTCCATTGCACAATTACATCAATGCTTCACAGATATCTAGCCTAGCATTAACAGGAAATGTGACAGTAAATTAAACACAGTAGTGAACATGTAACAAACATCAACAGGAAAGAATAGCATTAACAGGACACAAGTATTAACAATGAACATTTAACTAACAACAAGTTTAACAGCAAGTTTAGCAAGTTTAACATAACAGTGAACATAAACATCAACAATGAACACAAAACATCTAACAGTAATAACAACATTAACAGGATACATTAACAAGATATGAAAATCTAACATGAACATGAAACTGAACTGTGAACTGAAATTAACATTTAACAGAATTAACAGTTAACAGGACATGAAAGTCCTGGATGTTGGCTACTCCAAGCATAACTATTACAACACACACATAAGGCTATTTATAGTCACAGACCCAAATTTCTCAAAATTATAAAATTAGGGTTTATAGAAAAATCCCCAAATCCAACAGTGAAATTAGCTCACCTAATCGTCAAATTGACGTCGACCCATCCTTTCTCTGACTCTCCTGTATCACTCCATGCCTTCAATTTCACTCTAGCTCAACCTAATTTACCAATTTTGCACGCCTAGGGTTTCTGATAGAGAACGTGCAAAAATTGAGAAAATAGGTGGCTAAGGAGAGGGAACAGATGGTATTGGTTGTTGGGTGATGGTGGTGATGATGGTGGAGGAGGGGGTGGCAGTGGAGTTGGTGGTGATGATGGTTGGTGGGCAGTTGCAGGGTGATGGCTCTGCAGAGGGGGGTGTGTGGAGGAGATGGCTCGACTGTTTGGGAGAAGGGGGGTGTTTGGGTAGGTGGTATAGGTTCGGGTTGCTAGAGTGTGAGGCGGCTTCATCAAATTTGATGTTCTGCGACGCTGAGTCATTGGATGCGAAGCTGGTAGGTAGATCGGACGGGTGATGCGGAGGCAAGCGATGATCGACCGTTGGATTATATGATACAACAAAATGAACGGTACTTGATGGGGTTAGGTACTGTAGTGTAAGGCGGAGATATCAAACGTTGATGAACAGCAAGGGAGCGACCGTTGGATTCAACTACCATCTAATTGAAGGCTTGGAATTTCAGAGCTGTGGTGCTCGGCATAGACTTCAGATTTTGATGCTCTATGAAGGAGCGACCGTCGGATGCTTCTGAGAAATGATCTGATGGCTGAGAACGGAGGCGCTTTTGTGTGTAGAAAATGAGGTTGTGCGCACCATTCTTCGCGGCTTCCTTGCGTAATTTCTCCCGGCTTTTCACTACTTTTCTGCTCTTTTCGCTCCGCGACTCATCCGAACTTTATTTATACCTAAAAATGCAAAATTAATTAATAAAAATATTTATTCTTGAAAACAATGAAAATACAGAATATGGGAAAATGTAGAATTAATGCACAAAAGATGAGTTAAAATGCCAACAGAAAGGGATAAATATATACAATATTTGGCACTCATCAAATACCCCCAAACCTGAATTTTACTTGTCCTCAAGTAAAACAAAACTAAGGAAATCCTAACTATACCACTGTCGCTGGTCTCTCGAATGCATTTAGCGTATGCACTAAGCCTTTTAAACCACTAAGTGTCCCTAGTGGACGAGTTGAAGTCTCGTGAAGGTTTACCAGAGGTGTGCCTACAAAACCTAAGGACAAAATATGAGCTCAGATTCCATCAAACGTGACATGTGCAAAACAGTTAAGCTCACAGCAAAATGGAGATGTCAATCTAGCTATCGAAGGCACAATCCTAGCACTGATAACAAAAAAGACATGTGATAAGAGTGTAAAGTGTATCTACACATGTGTAAAGAAAGATCTGAAGTCATGACTACTAATCACCAAGAGATAGTTTCTCAGGCTAAGAACTGAGGTCGAAATCTAGAGCTGTCCGGACTTTACGAGAATGTGAATGAGTTGGAGGTATTTCACAATTACTCGCGTTGTACATCAATGGCATACACCCTTCCTTGCTTATTACAATGAAAAACACAAAAATGACTTTACATGACTCTTACAATTCTCTTTTTATTTTTGGAACAAGAGATGATGGAATTGATAAATACTTGATTTTTTGTATTTTTTTTTCTTTTTTTTTTTTTTTTGATACATCGTTTTTTTTTTTTTTTTTTTTTTTTTTTTTTTTTTTTTTTTTTAAGAGTAAACACTTTTGATACAAATACAAAAGGAACAAAAAATTACATGACACTTTGCAAGAGGTAGCCCTTTTTGATGCACCCAGTTAAATTCGATGGTTGTCTTTCTTAATGTAACCTCCACCTTCTATCCCAACCAACCAAAGAACAAGCTAGTCAAGTTTCGTTCAGTATTCTAAAGTGATTGGCAATCGTAACTTCCTATCAAACACCTTGAAGATCGAGGCCATACATGTATTGGTAGATCGTGCGCGTGCAAATTTCTTATCACTATGTGAATTGTGCTAGAATCAGGGTGCCTAAATATCTAGACTAAGACTCCTAATAAAAATACATATTTGCACAAGAGTCAACATTTCAAGGTAAATGAGCTCCATTTTTATGATTTTTTTTTCAATTTTTTAATTTTTTTTTTTGAATTTTGATTTTTCAATTTTTTTTTTTTTTTGGAATTTTTCAATTTTTTCAAAAAGAAGAAGGAGTTCGTTTTCAATTATGGCAAATTATCATGGTATCTACTCTATACCCCCAAACCTAAACTAAACATTGTCCTCAATGTTTCAAATATGGAAAGAATTAAAATGCAACATATGGAAAGGGACATGCTGAGTAGAGTAAAAGGAGAGAGAATACCCGATTGTACGGCGAAAGCAGAATTAAAACTCCGTTATTTAAGGCAAAAATCCAACATATTTCAGCCGAGATCATATTGGATTAGCAAAATATATACAAAAGGAACAAAAAGTGTTTTTAAAATTTTATCTACTGGATTATATACAACAAATTCACCGTACACTAACAATCTAAAGAGTTGAGGATCAACCCAAAAGAAAAAGTGTAGAGACAGAGAAAGTTTTAAAACACTAAAATTGGACTTAAATGGGAATGAGAGTGAAAAAACCGAATGAATCAACCCTAAACCTAAATTTTTCAACAGGTTATTTTAAGCACAAAATCTAACAATTTTAGGGGTTCAGGATTCAAAAGGTCTAACTCATAATGGACTGTTTTCGGGATGGGCAAACATGCAATTTCCAACTGTGGCTTTTAAAAGTGTTATTTTGAAGCAAAATAGTCCAAGAGGACTTGGGAAGCACACAGTTCCAATCCTAGATTAGGAATTTTCAGAAAAATTGGTTTTACAATATGGGTACAAACCAAATCTAGGTTGGGTGGAAGGCCAACAGATGGTGACTCATGTAGAAGAATAGGCATATCATTATCAATTAAATCAAAATCTTCTAACTCATCTACACATGTCACATCATGCTCACAATGGGCAAGATTACAATCAGAATTATCAACATCATCAACAGATTGATTTCATGCATCGGCACATCAGGGGAAACATCACATGGAATACTAGAAGAAATATCATGCATTAAGGTCGGGGCAGAGAAGCCTAATGTATTTGAACCCAAAGGTTCCATAACATTTTCAGTATAGACATGTTCTTCTAACATAACATCATAATCATCATCATCATCATGATAGGAATTTTGTAATCTAGGATAATTTTCAATCCTAAGGTCGGAGCTATTACAAGAATAAAACTCTAATTCATGGGATGATTCATATCATGTGGTGTTGTTCCTGTTTCCCTAACGGATTCCCATTGATGGGTTTTTTTCTGCAATCTCGGCTAAAAAATTCCATGCATCATCCACAGATTTATCAATAAACTCACCATTACACATAGACTCAACCATGGTTCGAGAGTTTAAAGTCTAGTCCCTCATAGAGGATGACGACAAGTCTCCACTTCTCAATTCCATGGTGCGGACATTCACTCAACAAATCATTAAAACGTTCAAAATAGTGAAAAACAGTTTCCTCATCCAATTGGACAAAACAATTGATATTTTGACGAATAGCGATGGTCCTATGGTGTGGAAAAAATTTTTGGAAAAATTGATTAGTGAGTTGTTCCCAAGTGGTGATTGATTGTGGTCTCAAACCGTTAAAACCATGTTTGGCTCTTTCTTTTAAAGAAAATGTAAACAAACGCAATTTCAGAGAGTCTTCGGACAAATGATCAGGTTGCATAGTCCGAAAAATTTGTTCAAACTCTCTTACATGAGTATAGGGGTTCTCAGAATCGAACCCTCGAAATATAGGAAGTATTTGTATCATGTTTGCATTTATTTTAAAAGGGTTATTGGTTTGAGGTAAGACAATACATGATAATGGAATTTGTATTGATGGATACATGTATTCATGGAGAGCACGAGGTTGATCCATTTTGAAATGACAAAAAGCCCACTATTTGGTTTTTAAAGGGTTTGGATTTTTGGGAAAAATTTGGTTTTGGTGGGAGACATTTGAAAATTTGGTTTAAAAAATGGGAGCAAAGTAGAAAATTTGGTTTTAAAATGGGAGCAAAATAAAACTTTTGGTTTAAGATGGGAAATATTTTTTTTTTTTTTTAAAAAGAAAATAAAATTAAGAAAATAAAATTTGGTTTTTAAATGGGAGCAAGCCCACTGTGCAAGCCTCTAATGAAATGGAAGGAAGGCTGCGGCCTACGAAAATCCAAGTTTTAATTTTGAAAGTTTAATTTGGCCCAGTTGGTTAAGGCCCGACGTTTGTTTTAAAACTTTGGTTTCGAGGTCCACTCTTGAGTGGAAGCAAGTCCACAATCAGTTATAAGCTCATCTGGGTTTAAACCCAGAGTCCAAAATACAAGTCCAATGGAAGAATTTAAACAAGCCCACACAAAATAAATACAAGCCCACAAATTAAACAAACAAGCCCACAAATAAATTATTACAAACCCAAAATAGAAAAATAAAAAGCCCAAAAAATTGGGTTAATTATTACAAGCCCACAATTAAGAAATTTGGAAGCCCACAGGTTGGGTTCTCTTAATGAAATGGGTTTAGGCTTACCTTTTTAGCACAGCCCAGCTGCTCTGATATTGTTGCAAAAACCCAGTTGGGTTTTGGTTCTTTTCCTTGGTGGCGTCCCAGCAGAGGAAAAACAGGTTCAGAACAGCAGGTCCAACAGCAAATGAAGTGAAGCAGATGCAGATGCAAATGCTATGCAATGAAATGCAAAATAGCTAATAAAACAACAAGAAAAACACAGCACCAATCCCCGGCACGCGCCAAAAACTTGGCAGGCCTCGAAAAGGGTATTAGAAATTATCCCCGGCCAAAAACTTGGTGGGCCCGGAGATATGTATAAAATTAAGCGCAATAAAAACGGGGGCCTACAGTAATACCGCAAGTGCACGGTCGTCGGTTGTAGCTCGTGCAAGTACGGGTCGATCCACAGAGATCGGGTGTGTTTTGGAAGTGTTTTAGCTAATTGGGTTCCTAAATTGCTATTGGGCTATGAAGCCTTTTGGCTTAAATTGGGCTTTGAGTACTAATGGGTTTGAATGCCCTTGAATGAATTGGGCTTAGTGGGTTTGTTAACAATAAAATGAACTGAGCTTGGGCTCAGTTATCTTTGAAGTGTAAATGGGCTTTGGCCTTACAGGGAACTGAACTTGGGCTCAACAGTTCACTTGTGAATTGGGCTCAGTCTTTTGTTGTGAACTGGGCTTTGGATTCAGTCAAGGTTCTGGGCCTTTGGGATGAAATGTATTGGGCTTGGCTATTGAACTAGGCCTTTGGGCTTCATGAATGGACTTTGGCTTTGTAACTTATGAGCTTTGGAACAGCAGCAGACAACAGCAACAGCACAGTGCAGCAGAAGCACAAGGCAGTAAAGAGGAAGGAAAACAGCAGCACTGCAAGTGAAGCAACAGCAGCAGGAGAAGTGCTGCAGGGCAAGTGAAAGAGAAGTGGAGTGGCAGCAACAGCTGCAGCAGTGCAGCAGCAGCAGCTGCAAGGGAAGGAAAGCAGCAGCACTGCAAGTGTAAGGGAAGGCAATGCAGCACAAGTGCTGCACAACAGCTGCAGAGGGAGGCAGCAACACAAGGCAAAGAAGAGAAAGCAGCAAGCAAAGACAAACACAGGGCAAAAACAAGGAACAAAGCAAATGAAAACTAAAAGCATAAAGCAGTGAACAAAAACAAAACAAAACAAAACAAGATGAACCAAGGCCTGAGGCCAAGGGCAGGATGATAATGAAACTAAAATGAGCAAGGCTAAGCTAAGGCACGATTACAGGAGGTATACTAAAAGAATGGGAAGAAAACTAGCTTGCTAAGAGCACTAGTTTCTCCCAATGCTCAATCAACAGTGCAACCTAAGCATACAACAAGAATGGTAAGATAATCAGCTTGCTATGAGCACTGATTTCTTCCATTGCACAATTACATCAATGCTTCACAGATATCTAGCCTAGCATTAACGGAAATGTGACAGTAAATTAAACACAGTAGTGAACATGTAACAAACATCAACAGGAAAGAATAGCATTAACAGGACACAAGTATTAACATGAACATTTAACTAACACAAGTTTAACAGCAAGTTTAGCAAGTTTAACATAACAGTGAACATAAACATCAACAATGAACACAAACATCTAACAGTAATAACAAACATTAACAGGATACATTTAACAAGATATGAAAATCTAACATGAACATGAAACTGAACTGTGAACTGAAATTAACATTTAACAGAAATTAACAGTTAACAGGACATGAAAGTCCTGGATGCTGGCTATTCCAAGCATAACTATTACAACACACACATAAGGCTATTTATAGTCACAGACCCAAATTTCTCAAAATTATAAAATTAGGGTTTATAGAAAAATCCCCAAATTCCAACAGTGAAATTAGCTCACCTAATCGTCAAATTGACGTCGACCCATCCTTTCTCTGACTCTCCTGTATCACTCCATGCCTTCAATTTCACTCTAGCTCAACCTAATTTACCAATTTTGCACGCCTAGGGTTTCTGATAGAGAACGTGCAAAAATTGAGAAAATAGGTGGCTAAGGAGAAGGGAACAGATGGTATTGGTTGTTGGGTGATGGGGTGATGATGGTGGAGGAGTGGTGGTGGCAGTGGAGTTGGTGGTGATGATGGTGGTGCGGCAGTTGCAGGGTGATGGCTCTGCAGAGGGGGTTGGTGGAGGAGATGGCTCGACTGTTTGGGAGAAGGGGGGTGTTTGGGTAGGTGGTATAGGTTCGGTTGCTAGAGTGTGAGGCGGTTTCATCAAATTTGATGTTCTGCGACGCTGAGTCATTGGATGCGAAGCTGGTAGGTAGATCGGACGGTGATGCGGAGGCAAGCGATGATCGACCGTTGGATTATATGATACAACAAAATGAACGGTACTTGATGGGGTTAGGTACTGTAGTGTAAGGCGGAGATATCAAACGTTGATGAACAGCAAGGGAGCGACCGTTGGATTCAACTACCATCTAATCTGAAGGCTTGGAATTTCAGCGCTGTGGTGCTCGGCATAGACTTCAGATTTTGATGCTCTATGAAGGAGCGACCGTCGGATGCTTCTGAGAAATGATCTGATGGCTGAGAACGGAGGCGCTTTTGTGTGTAGAAAATGAGGTTGTGCGCACCATTCTTCGCGGCTTCCTTGCGTAATTTCTCCCGGCTTTTCACTACTTTTCTGCTCTTTTCGCTCCGCGACTCATCCGAACTTTATTTACTACCTAAAAATGCAAAATTAATTAATAAAAATATTTATTCTTGAAAACAATGAAAATACAGAATATGGGATAAAATGTAGAATTAATGCACAAAAGATGAGTTAAAATGCCAACAGAAAGGGATAAATATATACAATATTTGGCACTCATCAGCGGTATACATGGGTATATCTATTCAGCTCTAGAGCATATTTTCTTAAGTTATATGTTGATTTCTCAACCATGATAAAAACTCAGTTTGGTAGAGTGATCAAAGTTTTTCGTGCTGATCAAGGAGGGGAATATATTTCCAATACATTCAAAGAATTTCTTAAAACCCAAGGCACCATTCTTCAACTGTCATATACTGAAACTCCAGAACAAAATGGAGTTGCAGAACGTAAACACCGTCATATTATAGAGACAGCTAGAACTCAGTTAATTTATGTCTCAGTTCCTTCAAATTTCTGGGGAGAATCAGTCCTTACTGCAGTCTACACCATCAATAGAGTCCCAACAACTTTCATAGGAGGAATGTCACCTTATGAGCGTCTCTATGGTAAGAAAGCAAACTATTCTGAGCTTCGAGTCTTTGGTTCAACTTGTTTTGTACTCCTTCCAAAACGTGAACGTCATAAACTTGGTCAAAAGAATGTTTTGTGTATCTTCATTGGTTATTGTATTGAACAAAAAGGGTATCGTTGTTATGATCCAGTTAATAGAAAGCTTCGTGTCTCTCGTCATGTCACATTATGGGAGAAAGTTTCATTTTGGTCACTTCCAAGCAGCAAATCATCATCTTTTGAGTATTTCACTTATTCTGATCCATTTCCTAGTGAATCCAATCCTAGCACTTTTCCTATATCTACTCCTGAAATTCCATCTCCTCTAGTTGTTGATCCACCAAATACGGATGACCAAGACCACTCTACGACTGAACCTGACAGTGCAACTCAGGAACGAGATCCTGATTCTGAAGAAAATTCTTTGCCACCTCACAATCGAAGACCACCATCTAAGTATGCAGACTATCACTGTTCTTTGTCTTCTATTTTGTCATTTTATGAACCAAAAACATACAGAGAAGCTGCAGCCATTCCAGAATGGCAATATTCAATGGATGATGAATTCGAAGCACATGCAGAGGCAGGGACATGGGAAATGGTGGACCTTCCTCCTGGAAAATCAGTTGTTGGAAGAAAATGGGTCTATAAAGTTAAGACCAAGTCATATGGTGAGCTTGAACGATGTAAATCACGATTTGTTGCAAAAGGTTATACACAAGAGTATGGTGTTGACTATGAAGAAACATTTGCACCAGTGGCCAGAATGGTTAGAGTTCGTACATTACTTGTTGTTGCTGCAACACGATAATGGGGGATTCATCAAATGGACGTGAAAAACGCGTTTCTTCATGGTGAGTTACAAGAAGAGGTTTACATGCAACCTCCTCCTGGTTTGCCTCATGAACCTAATTAAGTATGTAAGCTTCGACGGGCATTATATGGACACAAACAATCACCCCATGCTTGGTTTGATAAGTTTATCAATGCAATTCTCCAGTATGTCTTTACACAAAGCTTCTGTGATTCAGCTATGTTTGTCAGATCGTCAGAAAAAGAAATTGTCATTCTTCTCTTGTATGTTGACGACATGGTTATTACTGGCAGTGATCTACAAGGTATTACTGAACTCAAATCATATCTCAATGATTGTTTTAAGATGAAAGATCTTGGATCTTTAAGTTACTTTCTTGGCATTGAAGTTTCCATGTCACCCACTGGTTATTTCATATCAGAAGTCAAATATGCATCTGAGATTCTACAGCGTGCAGGGCTATCTGACAATAAGGTAACTGACACACCTCTTGAATTGAATGTAAAATACAGTCCTACAGATGGGACTCTATTGTCTAATCCAACACTGTATCGTCAACTAGTAGGGATTCTAAATTACTTGACCATTACGAGACCAGACATAAGTCATGCAGTTCACATAGTCAGTCAGTTTATGTCTGCTTCAAGGTCTACTCATTATGCAGCTATTCTCAGAATTCTAAGATATATCAAGGGGTCTCTTCATCTAGGTCTGTGTTTCTCATCAAAGTCTGATCTCACTCTTCAAGATTAATCAGATTCCGATTAGGCTGGGGATATTACGGATAGAAAATCTATTACAGGCTACTGTGGGTTCTTGGGAGACTCGTTGATTTCATGGAGAAGTAAGAAAAACAGTGTGGTTTCTCGTTCAAGTGCTGAAGCAGAGTATAGAGCACTTGCTCACACCACATCTGAACTCATTTGGTTACGGTGTCTACTTCGTGATATGGGAGTTCTAATTTCTGCTCCTACACCACTGTATTGTGATAACAAGGCTGCTATTAAAATTACACACAATGATGTCTTTCATGAGCATACGAAATATATAGAGATAGATTGTCATTTTACTCGTCATAATTTCAAGAAAGGTACAATCACTCTTCCGCATGTTAAATCAGAATATCAAGTGGCTGATCTTTTCACCAAGACTCACTCTGCAGCTCGTCTTCGATTCTTAATTTCCAGACTCAAGATGTGTACTCCACCACCTTGAGTCTGAGGGGGGGGGGGTGATAATATATGGTCAACATATGATATATCTTGACATTATTGTGTTTGTTATTTGGTTGTAACTGCATATATATTCTTTCTGTATATATCCTAGATATTTTTAGGTGTATCTTTTATTTGCCTTATCTAGTTGTTAGGTGTATCTTTTATTTGCCTTATCTATTTGTGTAAACATGTATAAATCAGGCTTTTGCCTATCAATGAAGATACAGAGAATTATTCTCACAACTACATTAGAATCTCTATGCTCATGTTTATCACAGGTGTTAACATTGAAGCTCTTTCATGGACAGATCTCATCTTTGTACAGTCACATCGTCGTATTTCCTACTATAATAGAACGACAAAGGTGTCCCTGTCCCTAAGGGTTCCAACTTCGCGCATACGTGACCACTTTGATTGTGGAAGGATAATACAATTGTAGGTGTCGATTCAACAGCCTATACGTTGTTGTCAATGTGGATGGTTACGAGAATGCTACAACTTTGAATGCCCGTACAAACGTTTATGTCAGTTTTCCTTTGGTTTTTTAACAAACATCTATTATCTTGGTTCTTGGTTCTTGGCTCCTTGCCGAACTATAACAGAGAGATAAAATTGAATTGAGTTTGATGCAGGTGCATAAGCTATCTATAGAATGTTCTTAAGTTTAAGAGTGATTTGCAAGTTTTCGTTAATTTTGGTAGTTTCAGTCTTTATGCTGGGATTTCCTTAATTATGTTTCTCTCGTTCTAGTATAAATAGGCTATTATGTCTCTTAGAATAGTCAGACTTTTATTATTATTTTTCTACGTTTATAATCAATATATTATATCAGAGAGTTATGTTTTAACCCTAAACTCAATTTATCTACGTTCTAGTGTTATATCAATTCTCTGTTCAATTCAATTTCTTTGCTCATCTTCCCTAGTTTAGTGTTCTGATTTCTATTTCTGCATTAATTGGCTCTAGAACAAAACAAAACCAAACCCTAGCTAACTATTATGGCAGGAAGAGGTAGAGGTAGAGGTAGAGGTGGAAACAATGATTTTAATGAGTTAAGAACCTTGATTGAAGATATGGCTTTGCGGTTGCAAACCCTAGAGCGACAGGAAAGTGTTGATGCTCGTATGGATAGACCGGAGGGAAGTCGGAACCCTTTGGATTTCCCGGAAGAGTATCTGAAGAAGATGAACGCGACGAATTTGAAAATCCTTTTCATGATCGTGTTGTTCATGGTCCGCACAATGACAGATTGGAAGATAGATTGATTAAGGCCCTGGATTTGAACATTGGTGGCGTGAAGGTTGAAGTGAGTGATATGTCTGGGAAGATGCATGTGTCACAGTGTGACAGTTAGGGGATGTCTCTTTTGGGATGCCTTTAGTATTCTATGGGTGTAATTAGTCAATTCTGCTGTTAGCTATTGGGTGATTGTTGTCCACTCGATTTATCCCACGCGCCTCTCATCAGCTGGGCAGAGTTAGGGTTATTGATTGGCTACTTATTGTGAAAGAGAGGCTTATGTTTTTATTATCTGAAAATTAATGAAATTGAAACCCTTTGGCTGCGTTCTGATGAACACAAATTTGGCTCAATCCTCACGGATTTGAGATTTATCCTTCATTTTTATCACATTTTATCCTTCCTGATTGGTAATTTGTTGTGTTATCACAACAATTGGCATCAGGGCCGTTCTATCCACTCCAAATTTCATCAATTTTTTTTTTACAATGACAATCAAGGATGTAAATGATAAGGTTGAAGCCAATACCGCTGCAATTGCAAAACTACAAGCAAATTTCACTACCTTCTCTGCTGATCTCAACTCCCAGTTTGATTTACTTCTTCAGAAATTCGATTCAATTCCTGAACCAGCTAGTACTTCTCGTACAGAACCTCAGGGAGATAATCGATTTCATTATCCACATCACCAGCCTTATCAACATTATCGACTTCCTAAACTGGATTTTCCAAGATTTGATGGTGAGAATCCTAGAGCTTGGATACAGAAGAGTGAAAGATATTTCGAGTTGAATGATATTGAGGAGCACAAGCAAGTAAATATTGCTGCAATCTACCTTGAAGGTAAAGCTGAAACTTGGTTCTGAATTTTCAAGTTAATCGACATAGAATTACTTGGCCAGATCTCGCTAGCCATTTGTGTGCTCGATTTGAAAACCCAGTTGAAGAAAATTTTGTTGGTAGCTTCAATAAACTAGTACAAAGTTCCTCTGTGGATGACTATTATGAGGAGTTTGAGATGCTCAAAACATTGATGTTGAAAATGAATCCTACCTTGAGTGAGGAATATTTTGTTATGAGTTTCCTTAGTGGGTTGAAAGATGAAATTGGCAAAACTATTTGTATGTTCCATCCTAAAACATTAGTAGATGTTTTTTCCCTTGCTAGATTACAAGAGAAGAAAATAGCCTTAGCACCAGCTGCCACTAAGCCATTTACTAGGTCTTTCAACACTTCATTCAATTCAAATAGACAATGCACTTCTGGAAATTTTCCACCAAAACCAATTGTTACTTCTCCTAAATCTGCTCCCCTAACTCCTAAATCTTATCACAATCCTACCACCAAAATCATTTCACCGACCACTACCATTAAAAGGCTAACACCTGAGGAAATGAATAGAAGAAGATCTCAAGGTTTATGTTATAAATGTGATGAAGTATATAAGACAAGACACTTTTGTAAAGGCAAGCAAAAGATTTTCATGCTCCAGATGGACACTGCTGATTCTCCAGAAAATGAGGAAGATGAGGAAGTTTTTGAAGAAACTATTGAATCCCCAGTTCAGTCTGATGTTGAAATTTCATTACATGCTCTCACAGGCACAACTAATGGTGACACAATTAGAATTCCTGGTATCCTACAAGACAAAACAGTTTCCATTCTAATTGATTCAGGCAGCACTACCATCTTCATTGACAGTGCTTTAGCAAGTTCACTGCAATACCATATTGAATCTACTGTTCCAATGGTAGTCACAATTGCAAATGGAGAGAAAACTTCCAGTACTGGTATTTGCCCACAGGGTACTTGGACAATGCAGAACCACACATTTGTGGAAAATCTCAGAGTCTTACCATTGGGGGGCTGTGACATTGTACTTGGGGCAGACTAGCTCAGAACTTTAGGTGATGTACTCTTTAACTTCTCTAAATTGCTTATTTCTTTCAAGTACAAGAACAAGAAAATTACACTACAAGGTACAACACCAACATCTTCATTGTCCATGATGAGCAGTGCTGAAGCCAAGAAATATTTTGACTCAACTTCACATGGCTTGGTGGGTTATTTTATACTCTATATCTACCACTACATACAACCCCACCCCTGCTGAATTACTTCCATTACTTTAGGAGTTTGATAATATTTTTGCAGAACCAACTCAGCTACCCCCTCAAAGGAATTTAGATCATAAAATACCTTTACAACCAAACTTAGTCCATGTGAATCAAAGATCTTATAAATGCCCCTATATCCAGAAAGATATAGTAGAACAGCTTGTCAAGGAAATGCTTCACTCTGGCATCATCCAACCTAGCCATATCCCCTTTTCATCTTCAATACTTCTTGTCAAGAAGAAAGACAATACATGGAGATTCTGTGTTGACTATAGGAAACTAAATAACATTACAGCCAAAGACAAATTTCCCATACCCATTATTGAGGAGTTATTGGATGAATTGAATGGAGCTACTGCTTTTACAAGAATTGATTTGAGAGCTGGCTATCATCAAATCATAGTGCATCTCTCAGACATTTTCAAAACATCCTTCAGAACACATCAAGTCCATTATGAGTTTAAAGTAATGCCCTTTGGCCTCACTAATGCTCCAGCTACATTTCAATCTTTAATGAATGAGGTATTTCAGCCTGCATTGAGAAAATTTATTCTGGTGTTTTTTGATTATATTTTGATCTATAGCAAGAATATGTCTGAACATGTAGAGCATCTCAAGTATACCTTCTCATTACTTAGACAACATAAGTTGTATGCCAAGATGACTAAATGTTGTTTTGGCCAATCCTCTCTAGAGTATTTGGGTCACATTATCACAGCAGCAGGTGTTTGTGCTGATCCAAGCAAAATTGCTTGTATGCAATCTTGGCCAACACCATCCACCTTAAAGGAATTAGGAGGATTTCTTGGACTTACATACTACTACAGGAAATTTGTCAAGAACTATGGAGAAATAAGTAAACCTCTCATTGATCTTCTCAAGAAAAATTCTTTTCTTTGGACTTCAGCTGCTACTACTGCTTTTGAGAACCTCAAGACTGCAATGAGTAACACTCTTGTGTTAGCTCTACCTAATTTTACAAAGCCATTTATAGTTGAGAGTGATGCTAGTGATGCTTGCATTGGAGCAATTCTAATCCAAGAAGGAAGACCCATTGCTTACTTCAGCAAACCATTAGGCCCAAGAGTTGCAGCAATGTCCACTTATGAGAAATAACTTCTGGCTATAGTTCTGGACGTGCAAAGATGGAGACAATACCTACAGGGCACTAAATTCACTATTAAGACTGATCATCAAAGCCTCAAATATCTGCTGGAGCAAAATATCACCACAACATTTCAACAAAAATGGTTAATCAAGTTCTTAGGATTTGATTATGTTATCCAGTACAAAAAGGGAGCTGAGAATATTGTTGCTGATGATCTTTCTAGAAGACCTTCAGTTGTTGCTTCTTGTCACTCCATTACCACTTCTACTCCAAATTGGGTCCATGATGTCACCAGCAGCTACACCAATGACCCCAAGGCCAACCAGCTAATATCTCAACTCCTCCTGAGTCCTGACAGTGCTCCACATTACACTTACACATAAGGCATTTTGAGGTATAAAACTAAACTTTATACTGGCATTGGAGGCAATGTAAGAAAGTCATTGTTAGAATCTCTACATGCTTCTGCACTTGGAGGCCATTCTAGAGTGCAAGCAACCTCTGTCAGAGCAAGAAACTATTTTTATTGGAAGAGCATGCACAAAGACATAGTCCTTTTTGTCTCTAACTGTGATGTATGCCAAAGAAATAAGAGTGACACAACCAATGCTGCAGGGCTATTTCAACCCCTCCCTATACCAGACCAACCATGGCAGCATATCACTATGGACTTCATAGAAGGCTTGCCTGTCAGCAATAAAAAGAGTGTAATTCTTATCATTGTTGACAGACTCACCAAATATGCTCATTTTTTAGCTCTTCAACACCCCTATACAGCAGCTTCAGTTGCTCATACCTTCCTCAATGAAGTTTTCAAATTACATGGTTTACCTTCATCCATTGTATCTGACAGAGACAAGGTCTTCACCAACAATTTTTGGCAGGATCTGTTTAAGGGTTTCAACTCTCAACCTCAGCACTGTTTATCATCCCCAAACAGATGGTCATACTGAGAGGGTCAATGCTTGCTTAGAAACTTATTTAAGATGTCTTACTGGCCATAAACCTGGCAAATGGATCCAATGGCTAGCTCTTGCAGAATGGTGGTACAATACAAGTTTCCATACCAGCCTCAAGATGTCTTCATTTCAGGCACTGTATGGGTATGTGTCTCCACATATTGCATTTCCTGCTTGTGTCACCACTTCTGTAGATGTTGTTGAAACATATTAGAAGGAAAGAAATTCCTTACTAGATATTCTTAAGGAATCACTCCACACAGCTCAGGCCAGAATGAAGTTTTATGCAGATCAGTCTAGAAAAGACAGATCTTTTGAAGTTGGTGATCTGGTGTGTCTAAAACTACAACCATACAGGCAAGCATCTCTATCCTTGAGAAAGAATTTCAAATTGTCCTCCAAATTCTATGGGACTTTTCCAGTATTGCAGAAAGTAGAACCAGTAGCTTATAGGTTGGACCTACCCTCCTATGCACCCATCCATACAGTATTTCATGTGTCCCAACTGAAGAAACACATTGTCCTCAAGCACACTCCAGTTCCAACATTGCCTGTGGTTGACCATGAAGGAGCAATTATCATGATTCCTAAGAAGATTCTCCAAACCAGACAAGTTCTGCAGGGTGGAAGGTTGGTCAAGCAAGTTCTTCTACAATGGAAAAACTCACCTCTAGAAAATGCCACTTGGGAAGCTCTCTCTGATGTAAAGGCACATTATCCAAAATTCATCCTTGAGGACAAGGATTCTTTTGAGGGAGAGGCA
The DNA here is from genome assembly GCF_003573695.1 of Papaver somniferum. Taxonomy (NCBI): domain Eukaryota; kingdom Viridiplantae; phylum Streptophyta; class Magnoliopsida; order Ranunculales; family Papaveraceae; genus Papaver; species Papaver somniferum. Next base: position 2,675,410 of record NW_020622270.1, on the reverse strand, counting down.
ATGTCACAGAGTGACAGTTAGGGGCTGTCTCTTCTGGGATGCCTTTATTTATTCTATGGGTGTAATTAGTCAATTCTGCTGTTAGCTATTGGGTGATTGTTGTCCACTCGATTTAGTCCACGCGTCTCTCATCAGCTGGGCAGAGTTAGGGTTATTGATTGGCTACTTATTGTGTAAGAGAGGCTTATGTTTTTATTATCTGAAAATTAATAAAACTGAAACCCTTTGGCTGCGTTCTGATGAACACAGATTTGGCTCAATCCTCACGGATTTGAGATTTATCCTTCATTTTTATCACATTTTATCCTTCCTGATTGTTAATTTGTTATGCTATCACAACAACATGCCGAAGATTTCCTAGATTGGGAGGCTAGCATAGAGAATTATTTCGAGTGGAAGCCTATGGATGAAGCTCGAAAGGTGTTTTTTTGTTAAGCTGAAGTTGAAGGGAATGGCACTACAATGGTGGAGAAAGCTAGAGGAACTGCGCTTAAGGCAAGGCAAGGAGAAAATCAGGACGTAGGATTACATGAAACAGAAGTTCGAAGGCAATTTCTTCCACCTGATTATATGGTGACCTTGTACGAGAGGTTTCATAACTTCCGTCAGCGTGACCTCAGTGTTGAGAAGTATACAATAGAGTTCTATAATCTTTCTCTAAGAGTTGGCTTGAATGAAACACCGGAACAACTCGCAACAAGGTATATTATGGGTTTAAACACAACCATTCGTGAAGAGTTTGGTTTCCTTAGAGTTACCAACATAGAAGATGCTTATCAATGTGCTTTGAAGGCAGAGGAAAGGGTGAACCACCGTTCCAAGATCCGGAGCTCTACTAGTCGAATGGGAACCACATCCAGTTGGGGTAAAACTGCAACAAAATCAGCAGGTTGGAATAGTAAGAGCAGAGAAACGAGCAACACATCCACAACAACTGCTCCAACTTCAAGCGGAGTGCACAAGGTCGGTACTCGCTTAGCTGCGACGTGTTTTACCCGTGGAGCAGATGATCATCTGACTTACACTTTCCTTAAAAAGTGATTTAATTTTATTGAAGATGGTAGTGATGAAGAAAAATTTGGGGAACCGAAATATGATGAATCAGAGGGTGAAGAAGAAGGCTTGATGCCTGTAAGAGAAGAAAATCTGGTGGTCCGCAGAATACTTACATTCCGTGGAGTTGAAGACGAGGAGGAGAACTGGCGTCAGAAGAGCATCTTTCGCACACAAATTTCCTGTGGAGGTAAAGTTTGCAAACTGATTTTGGATGGTGGTAGTTGTGAGAACATAGTATCTCCACTAGTGGAAAATGGGGTTTCAACAACCCACATGAACAACCCCCGGTCAACGGTCATTCGACCTTATACGGATCATGACGGTAGCAGAATGAGAAAAAACCGTAGCGGAATAAGAAATAACACGGAAAAATTCTGAGATGACTAAAAGCCGTCTCTGAATTATTACCATTTTAGTCCTAGATTTTTATTATTTGAACAGATAAATACCTCTTTATCTCTCCAGTTTCCAATCTCACTTTCTCTTCCTTCTTTCGGTCTCCATCTCTAATAATCTAAGGAAATGGAGAAATCAGTAACCCTATTTCAACCAACGTAGTAAACCTTCTCTAGATTTTTCTTCTGAAATCCCTCAATTCACTAGCCGATTTGCAGATCTCAAAACTACTGGGAATAAATTCAGCTTTATTATTTCTCTATTATTCTCAAAATCGAAATAAAAAAAATTGGGTATCAAATTAGATGTGATATGTGATTTGGATCTAAGGGGTTCATGATTAGTGTGATGTGTGATTTGAAGCAAGGGTTTTTGTTCCAATTAGACGAAAATGATGTGGTTCGTCTTTTTTTATTTCGATTTGGATCTAAGGGGTTTCTAATTGGGTATTAAATTAGATGCGATTCGTGTTTTTTTTTCTTCTTCACTAAACAGAAAATGAGCTCCCAGATTTATAGATCAGCATCAACAAGAACTCCTAGATCACTTATCTCTTTATCTAAAGGTCATCGCTCTAACTGTGAGTTATATTTATATTTATTTATTTTCTTTTTCCTCTATTTATTTTGGATTTTGGGATGATCAATTTTATTTTCTGAATCTTAATTAGAGGTACAGAAGGCAGTGGTGGATCCTGATATTATTGTCAATGTTGTTCCTAAGGTTGGCGGTGCTAATAGGATGGATTGGTGGAGTTGACAGTGTTACTGGTACGTGGTAGAGGAAGATTATAAAGTACTCAATTCTTAGTTTATCTCAATACCTCTATCAAGGGTTTCTCTTGGTGCAGCCACTAAGTTTTCGTCTTTGTGTGTTGATGTAAGAACAAGGGTATCTCTCGATGAAATCAGGGTCGAGGTACAAAGCAAAGGGTGTTACATATTGGTTTAATGATCTTTCCTTGTCTGATGTCAATTGATTATTGCTTTAAGGTTGTTAAACTAGTTACCAATGGGATTTGATTTATTTGCTTGGTGAACGGACCTCATACAATCAATGGGATTTGATTTATTTGCTTGTTGTGCGAAAAAGCGATCTTGAAATATGTAAGCATCTACTTACCTTTTGTTTGATTAATTTTATGCTAATTGGTTTTTGGTTTAGCTGTGCCCTATAACTGTTTGTTTAATTTGTTCAAAGTGGGTTGTGCTATTAGAAAGCATGTGCAGACAATAGTAGGTTGGTCATGGTATATGTACTTGTGTTTGTATTCGTAAGTTTTAGATTGGTATGTGGGAAGGTTAAGATGTAAGAAATAAAGTCTTGACGATCTTTGGTCTTTGTGGGTCTCTTTGAGTGTCTTAGTTGTACTGGACACAACAAACTTGCCAGACTTTCATTACAATATGCTACACAAAATTTATCAATTCTGAATCTCAGTTATGTGGTTGTTATCTACATTTGACAATGAGCTTTTGCATTTTTGCTTGGGAAGGAGCTTGAACATTTCTATGCCTCTTTGTATGCTGGGATTTACTATGAAATCTCAGGTTGTGTGAATATTTCAGTTATGTCTCACAACCAGGACTTCTCTCAGGTGCAGAAATCATAGCTGTAATCCAGACTCTGGACTATATAACTGTTATGCATGTTAGGCTTGGAAGTAACCATTTCTCTTCCTTCCATATTACAGATAACTGAGATAAGAGATGAAGTCATGAGTGTAGGTCATCATTGACAGATTAGGCATTTTTGTGGGTCTCATGACCACTGTCCAGGCAATGATTGGTTAGTCTAGTTGTCTCCATTGTGATTTATTGAAATTAATTTCAAGGTTTATGGATCTGTATCTTCTATTTACTCAATCACGTGTTTCAGAAAAACAAAATACTTTTGATGGTCCGTCGAGCAAGGACTGGAGAGGTGGAAGGGCTGCTTCATCCAGTATCATTCCTAGCCGCACTGGTAGTACATCCTTAAGTTCTTTTCTTTCCCGCTTTAAGCATTTGGAATTCGAACATCATTAACATTATAGTGCGAGAGAGTATGTTTAACTTAATGCCAATAATACCAATGTCCAGTACTCCTTATACAAATCTAGTATTTTGTTCTAAATTTCTCTATATGCATCCTGCCCTTTGAGCTACTTTCCCTTGGACTACTAGCTCTCAAGGTAATAAAGTTTATTCGTTGTTAATGAGTAATAACATAATCCAGATAACCAATGGGTAACCCAGCTGAATGTTGATCATTTATTTCCAGCATCTTAAAGTCCTCACTGTCTATTTTTTCTTTCGATTTTTTCTATTATACATGGCTCAAAGTAGCTTATGCGGTTAATAAGTCTATTTCGTGGTTATTTTTCTTACTGATGTCTCTTTTTTTTTCCTGCTGCAGTTGAAGGATCTTAGCATGTTGCTTAAGAAGCTTTAGTCTTTAGTCAGTTACATCTTTGATGAATATAATTGTAGATGCCAAGATGGTGGTGCTCTGATGGCTTAGTCATCTACAAGCTCCCCCATTCATTTCAGACATTGAATCAGCCTAATTAAGCCTTTTTCGAACACGAGAGCAAGGGCTTTTGCTCTTGGACTACTAGCTCTCAAGGTAATAAAGTTTATTCGTCGTTAATAAGTAATAACATAATCCAGAAAACAAATGGGTGACCCAGTTGAATGTTGATCATTTATTTCCAGCATCTTAATAGCCATCCATATCTCTGATTCTTTAATATCTGCATTGTATCTCAAGCATAACACTCAAATAGTAACAACTTTAATCTAAAACTTATCTTTTTTCTTGCTTTCAGTGCTGGCTGTATATCCCCTGATTTACTTAATTTCCTATGATTTTTTTAGATGGGAAATTCACTCAACAAGGCTATATTTCGCTAGCATGAAAAAGTTGGATTGGTCAGCTGGGTGTAAAAAACAAAGAAGAGACGTTTGAGAGCAACAACTGTAAATGGTTCAACTCAAGGTGGTTACACAGGCAGATATCTGGAGCGTTGTGTTATCTCAGTTTAGGTAACATTTCGATATTAATATCTATTACGATATTCATATTTGCTTACTTAATTTAGATGTTTTTTGAAATCTGGTGAAACCAACTGTAACAGTTCTGCTAATTTCATGCAATTGCAACATATTTAACTTCCTTTTGTTTTTCAGGAGCATAGTAGTGTAATGGAAAAACAATAGGATTTGGTTCTTAGGGAGTAGACAGCTCTTTGCAGGTGCAATTCAATAAGGTATGCGTATCACTAATGTGACTGATCTGTTAAAGTTTTATTCTCCAATGCATAACATTTATAGAGCCACATAGGATTTGGTTCTTAGGGAGCAGACATCTCTTTGGAGTTGCAGAGAGTTTCTCTGTTTTTATCTCTGTTTTTCTATCACATATGGTGTTAACATTTACAGAGCCAAATAGGATTTGGTTCTTAGGGAGCAGACAACTTAAGGCTGCAATGTCTACAACTCCAGTCTTAGCTCTACCAAACTTCAACAAACAATTTGTGTTGCAAACTGATGCTTGTGATGCTGGTCTTTGGGTTGTTCTGATGCAGGAAGATAAACCACTGGCTTTCTACAGCAAACCACTTGGACCAAGAGCAGCTGCCTTGTCCACTTATGAGAAAGAACTACTCTCTATTGTCCAAGTTGTCACCAAGTGGAGGCAATACTTACAAGGAAATTATTTCATTATACAGACTGACCACCAGAGTATCAAATATTTCCTTAAACAAAAAATCAACACTGAATTACAACAAAAATGGTTAATGAAACTTATGGGTTTTGATTATGAAATCAGATATACAAAGGGGTCTGATAACAAGGTTGCTGATGCTCTTTCCAGACGATCTCATTCTGAAGTTGTTTGTCACACAATCTTTGTTTCTCAGCCAGCTTGCACATAAGAAATTATTGACAGTTATGCTGGTGATCAAAAGGTGCAGCACATCATTGCTCGATTAGCTCTCTCCCCTGCTACACTTCCTCATTACTCCTACATGGAGGGCATCCTCAGGTACAAGTCCAGACTTTACATTGGCTCCAACACTGCTGTTAAAAACAGAATTTTGGCATCCATACATTCCTCTGCTGTGGGTGGCCACTCTGGCATCCAAGCCACTTATATGAGAGCCAAAGCTAACTTCTTCTGGCCAGCCTTGAAGAGAGATGTACTGATGCTTGTCTCTACCTGTGACACTTTCCAAAGGAATAAGCATGAACACACCTTCCCAGCTGGCTTATTGCAGCCCTTACCCATCCATGATCATGCCTGGCAGCACATCTCTATGGACTTTGTCGAAGGGTTATCTATGAGTGAAGGCAAATCTGTCATTTTAGTGGTGGTTGACAGGTTAACCAAGTATGCCCACTTCATTGGGTTACATCATCCTTATACAACATCCTCTGTAGCTAGAGAATTTATCTCTCAGGTCTTCAAGCTCCATGGTCTTCCCTCATCCATTGTACAAAGTGTTCACTAGCCATTTTTGGCAGGACTTATTCAAAGCCATGGGAACTCAGCTCAACCTCAGCACATCCTACCACCCACAGGCTGATGGCCAAACTGAAAGAGTAAACTCTTGCTTGGAAAGCTACCTCAGGTGTATGTGTGGTCATCAACCAAAGAAATAGAATCAATGGTTACCTCTGGTTGATTGGTGGTATAACACCAACTATCACTCCAGTTTAAAAGTAAGTCATTTCACTGCTCTGTATGGCCAAAATTCTCCCCGCTTGGCTTTTCCTTCCACCACTACTACCTCTGTTGCTGCTGTTGAGGAGTATTTAAAACAAAGAGATGTTATTTTGGAGCTACTTAAAGATTCTCTACACAAGTCTCAGGAAAGGATGAGGTTATATGCTGACAAACACCGGGTAGAGAGAAGTTTTGTGGTGGGTGATATAGTCTATCTAAAACTCCAACCTTATAGGCAGGCTTCTGTATCCCTGAGAAGGAATTTGAAATTGGCAGCCAAGTACTATGGACCATTCCATGTTTTACAGAAGATTGGCAGCCAAGTACTAGAATACACCCTGCATTCCATGTATCTCAGCTGAAGAAGCACATAACAGCCAAGCATGCTCCTGCTCCCAGCCTTCCCATCATCAACAACAAGGGTCAGGCCTTGGTCATCCCTGCTGCTGCTCTTGCTTCCAGATCAATTGTACGCAATGGGGTTATTGTGCCACAACTTCTCTTCCATTGGACAAATGCAACTCCAGAAGATGCAATTTGGGAAGACTCTGCTCACATTCACCACCACTTTCCAAAGTTTAATCCTTGAGGACAAGGATTTGGTAATGGGGGAGGTATTTGTCATATACCTGCATATGACAAGACTATAACCTTGGGCTGCCCTTATTAATCATCTGGGTGTAGTTAGAATTATTGAGTGGCTAACAGCTAAGTGACATGTGTCACGCTAGGATTAGTTGATCCCGATCTAGAATGTCCTCCTTCCATTGTTTGTTTTATCTGTGTAAGAACTCGACCATTTTTGGTTATGTGAGGAATGAGTAAAGTGAGGCTGCTACGGCAGAGTTTTAATTGAATTTTTATTTGTTTTTCGATTACAATCCTTGAATCTCGAATCAATCGTACTAGTTCAGCACATAATCATGCAAAAAAACATTACTCACATCCATCTGTTTTACAGGCCAATTATAATGAAGAGCTAACCATAATACCACTCTAACTGTTGTCGATTATACAACTGGATTAAAAGTCTCATTAAAATCAATTCCATCCCGGCTTCTGTTTGATTTTATGCACTCATTTGCAACCTAATAGGTTCATGTGAGGTTCAGGTGCAACATATCTCCAAGTATCATTATCCCTCAAGGTAGTGTATTTTTCTTTCATAGATACTTGCCACTTTGGATTTTCCATTGCTTCCTTAAAGGTCTTTGGCTCAGTTAAAGTAGTCAATAAAGTTGTGTAATGTGAAGAAATGGGATGTTTAACAGACAGATGAGATACATGATCTGGTAAATGTTTGGGTTTTGAAATACCTTTTTGAGACCTAGTGACCATTGTACTAGTAGGAACATCTTCAATAGAAGGTAAAGAAGAAACAATTTCAAGAGAATGCACACAATCTGAAAAGTTGAACAAAGAAGCATAATAGAATTCATTTTCAGAAAAAGCAACATGACGAGAAACATAAAGTTTTTTAGTAATGGGATTGTAGCATCCATATCCCTTATGAAGTGGACTATAACCAATGAAAATGTATTTAATTGACTTGGGTGAAAGTTTATCTGCTCTTGAATTAGCAAGATAGAGGATAACAAACTATACCAAAAGTTTTAAGAAAGAGAAAAATACGGTTTAGTCCAAAAATCAATCCAAAGGTACAATTTAGTCCAGTTCGAGTCAACTAGGTACAGATTAGTCCAAAAATATGGAAAGTACCCTAATAACCCTCATTATTTATTATTTAGTCCAAATATTTGCAATTTAATCCACACTGACTCATGATGATGTCAGCAATTTTGAATAATATAAAAGATAATTAAAAACAATTTATCTTTTGAACCGCTCGTCCAAAATCGACAAACTTTATATATTTGGAAAGCATTTTCCGAGAGATACAAAAAGAGTACCCATATGACTATATAATTTTCATTTCTTAAAATTTTTAATTTACATTAGTGTGTACAATTATGTACACCGCTGCAAAGATCCAAAGAAATCCAGAATCCATGATAGCCAAACTGCACCCTAATCCAAAAAATCCAGAATCCAAGCTCCAGTTGGGTAACATCCAGATTTGCAGAGGTAAGTTTAGCAGATAACCTGCATCGAGGACAAACCAATGAAGATAAGAAATCGCAGCTTGAAAAGAAAGTGATTATCCTTTCACCAAAATTCGCATAAGAAAACAAAGCAAGAAAAGGATCAACATAAAAAGTTACTTAGTTTATGGTCAGAGACACAATCCATATGGGAATTACTACACAAACTTAATATGGCTTCGAAACATCCCAGTACAGTGATTCATTGCACTTTACCAAAAAGGAGATTACTAACATGCACAACAGATCAATCATACTCACACCCGGACCTACTTTTTCATGATAAGTATATTGGTGCATCAATATATTCATCCCTGTGAAACATTTCTAAAACCGATCCTTCATAACCATAAACGAACCTACTTTTTCATTGAAAATACACTGGTGCACCAATGTGTACACCCCTGCAAAACATGCAGAAAAATGATCATTCATAACCACTCACAAACCTACTTTTACATGAGGATTACAGAGGTGCACCAATACTTACACCGCTTCTAAACATGCATAAAGCTAATCATTCACAACCGCACACAAACCTATTTTTTCATGGGAGTTACTTCCCACAGGTGCACCAATATGTACACCGTTGTAAAACAAGGAAAACGTACTTTTTCATATGATTTACACAGGTGCACCAATATGTACACCCCTGTAAAACATTCACAACACCAATCATTCATATTAACAATCAACAAGTGTAAAACTATATACACATAAGCTATCTACATGTGTATAATTATGTACACATTAAGAATCAATATGTTATTTCATTATGCGAAGGTTGTACTTATCAAATTCAATTAAGAAAGCATAAAGCACACAATCATGTTATCAGTTAGGACCAATATTAAGGTAGGAATCATCAAGAACCAAAGTATACAACTAGAACAAATACCTTGCACCGTGTTGCATCATCTTGGGCTGCAAGCATAGCAACATAAGTTGGGAACTCATCTTTATCATCTTTGACCTTCACTACACCTGCAATTCGGATAAATAACAAGGTTGAGAACTTGAGATACTAATAGCGGTATGATTTTTGTTATTTTTTTCTAAATATAGGCAGTTTGCTTCTCAACATTTAGCACGTGGTTCAACCATATGTGTACCCCTCCCTTAGACTAAGAAGGAGATAAGTAATATCTTTTAAACCTGGAAGTTTCAAAATTATTTCAGCATGTGGTTCAACTATATACACATTAATATCAACAGGTGTACATTTATGTAGACATTAACAATAGCAGGTGTACGTTTATGTACACGTTAACAATGTTAACAATAGCAGATGTACATTTATGTACACGCTAACAATAGCAGGTATACATTTATGTGCACATTATCCAAAAAACATCAAATTTCTATAGAAGTATCGCTGATGCATCTCTAATAATTAGTAAAGTCATCCGATGTTAAATGCAACTCCAAGAGAAGAGCAGGGTACGTCGGACCCAAAAAAATGTAAATGTTAAAAAAATTATTGGAATAGACCGAGAAATAGGCTTCATCCTATTGGATAAGCCTAACAACCGACATTTATAATTTCAATATCAGAACAAGTCTACAGAACTAACATTTCTTACAAATTCAATATTAGAACAAGTCGGTCAACATCTACCCATACGAGCCCAAACATTAGACTAAATTTTAAATCAACAGGGTCATATTATTACAAAGAAAGTATCTGAGCAGAAAATTGGCATTTTCCCATTCAGTTCTTCTTTAGAAGGGAACCACCAATTTTGGGATGACTAGCGAACATATAAGTATCATTTTCTTTAAATTTTGTTGTGTTACTGCCAAGTCAAGTATACTCAAACTAGTAAAAATTTTATATTTGACTTTTTATGCGCAACGATACAATGAGTTAATATCATATTAAACTGCATATTAATAGCTAACTCTATCGACAAAGAAGAAAAGAACATGTACCTTGGAATTGGATGAACATGAGTCATCTAACATCGCTTTCTCTATCTCACTTCAAATGGGATTGTCTCCAACTAACTTTATGAAAAACAAAATTTCATAATTAAAATTCATGAATGACAACAAGGGATACACATAGATAACCACATAATAATAAAGTAAGGCAAAATATACGCAGAGGTTAGATCACTAATACACCATATCCAACGATTTGGCTGACACACATCAAGGTCCACATTAGTAGTAACACACCAACGGCCACATTAGTAGTAAAGACCAAATAAATTCCATATTGTGCTCATATTTATCTACAACCACGTATGGAACAGACCAAAAAAGACCGGATAACTAATCAAATCATATCAAACTACTCGTATCAGATTTTTGTTTCATAACAAAAAAAAAATAATTTGGAATTCATATATTAAGCTCACGAAACAATTGGTACAACAGTAGTAGGAGTGCTACTAGGTTTAATTTTCCTCGGCATGAACCTATGCTTTGGTAGTGAATCATTATTATAATGATAAACATAAGAAAAGCCACCATGCCTAGTTACATCCATTCTTCGCATTTCAATCTTATGAAATTCTCAGTAACTTTCACTTGATCGGTATACAAAACAACGGACCTATTGTTGCACTAACCAACGAGCAGTGACTAAAATTTAATTGATATATGTTTCTAATAATTTTCCACCACTACCCATAAATAAATTACAATGTCTATCAAGAACACCACCATTATAAAGTTGAACAACATACTTTTTCTTAGTAAATAAAATTGCAAAGACTATACCCCAAAGCTAACATACTCCAGTTAACTATTTATCATGAGTGCTATTCAGTATCGACAATAGATATACCTATTCATGGAAGAGGCGAAATGCTATTCTAGGATTTAAGTCAGCACGAGTGCGAAGCAACAAAAAATAGTAACTAACAGGGGAAAAAAATTGAATTTCGAGGAAAAATGGATTGAATTTCGACAATTAATTGACGTTTGATTTTAACCAAAAATGAACTTATCATGTGAACAAGACATCGAAATGAGTTTCATTTGAAAATAAAACCAATCAAAATAAAGACGAAATCAAATCTACAAAAAAGATCGAAGAAAATAGCGAAGAAATCTCTGAAATAAACATGATAGAAGATCAAAAACCTTACCAGGAAATCTCTGATGAAGAACAAAACAAAAAATCACATCTTTCTCGTCAAAAACCTGTCCGTCTCTCGTCAAAATTTCAGATCTATAAGTTTTAGACTATTTCTCTCTTTCTGTATAAAATGAAAACACAAATTAGGGTATTTTGGGTAATAACAAAGACCGGATCGGTAATAATTTGGACCAAATCGTACAAAAAGGATTAAATTGTCCCTGTTTTGAGAAATCTGGACTAATATGTACCACGCCTGAGAGGGTTGGACTAATCAGTATAAAGCCCAACATATTTGGGATTAAACGTTAATTTCTACTTTAAGAAAACTATAATCAGGAGGTACACCAAATAAAACTTCTAATGGAGATTTAAAATTTAAAACTTTAGTAGGAGTTCGATTAATGAGATAAGAAGCAGTAGGAAAAGCATCATACCAGAACTCTTTTGGACAAGAAGCATTAAACAACAGGGTATTACCCATTTCAGTAATATTCCTATGTTTACGCTCTGCCAAACCATTTTGTTCTGGCGTTTGAGGACAAGAAATACGAACATTAACCCACTAGATTTCAACAAAACTTGAAAAGGTCCTTTAACAAGTTCTGCAGCACCATCAATTTGAAAAGACACTATTTTTGTCGAAAACTGATTTTCTGTGTGAGTTTTAAAATGCTGAAAGCACTGAGAGGCATCAGACTTCAGTTCCATTGGATATATCCAATGAAACCTGCTAAACTCATCCAACAAATAAAATGTACTACCTATAACCTTTAATAGATGGAACGGTGGGACCCCAGACATCACAATGTATTAAGGCTAATGGCTTTTGTTCATGAGAAGAAGACAATTCAAATGGCAACTTTTTACTCTTGGAAATTTGACAAGGATGACAAAAAGTTGAAGGAAGTGAAGAATTTAAAACAATCCTCTTATCAGAATAAAGTTTTTGAAGAATCTGATTTGATGGATGACCTAGTCGAGCATGCCAAACATGAGGAGATGCAGATAGAGTTGCAGAAAAAGCATATTGTGGAACAAGGATATTAGCAATTGGATACAAATTATTGACTACTTCTCCATGAGCAAGGATAGCATCAGAATATAAATCCTTAATCTCATAACCATATGGATAAAACTTGAAATAGAAAGAATTATCTTTAGTGAACTTTGCTACTGATAGTAAGTTATAGCGCATATCAGGTACCATTAAAACTTTGCTAAGTCTAAAACTATATTCAGGAGTAATAAGAGAAGAATTACCAACTGAAGTAATAAAAATAGACTTACCATTTCCAACTTGTACTTGGTCCTTTCCTTTATAAGATGAAGTTTGCAGCAATTGTTCATCACCAGTCATATGCGCAGTAGCTCCAGAATCAGAAATCCAATGAGTTGTATTAGATGTAGAAGCACCATTATAAGAAGTAGAATGACCATTATAAGAATTGTCTTCATTTAAAGTAGCAAAAGCTTGCTGAGTTGCATTGTTCCGAGGCTCATTTGCAGGATTTGTAAAAGTTGGAGGATGATATAGAAAATAACACCTGCTAGCAAAATGCCTTTTCTTGCGACAAATCTGACAATATACTGTAGAAAAATCTCTTCTGCCACCATTACTCTGACTAGAACTACTACCCTGACTTGCACCATGTGATTGACTATAACCAGTATTTCTTGAATTTGAACCAAAATTAGGTTTGAAATTTCCATTATTTCTTGGTTTACCTCTACCAGTACCATTGTAGTTATTATTACCATTATTTCCATTTTTACCAAAAAGAGCAGTAGGATGATGTGCATCAAAAACAGTACTTGAATCTTGTTGCTGATCAATAAGCCATTGCTCATGATTCAAGAGTCTTGGTTTCAACTCCGCAAAAGTGACAGGAGTTTCCCTATTTTGAGCAGCTACAACAAATGTATCAAGCTCTCTTCCTATCCCATGTAACACATACATTACCAAGTCATAATCACTCACTCTTTCTCCAATTGCTGCCAGAGAATCAGATATATTCTTGATATTATGCAATTAGTTAAACCAAAATTGTTAGATTACCCTTTTTAACATTGTGCAACTGATTCCTAAGCATACTCTTTCTTGGTATGTGTTCAACGTTGATGATCTCCTTCTCGATACATTCCCGTATGAAATGATACCTTTTGTAAATGTGTTTCGTCTTCCCATGAAACACTGGATTTTTAGTGAGTGCAATTGTAGACTTATTATCAATCTTGATGAGAACTTTTTCAGGTTCTCTTCCTTTGATTTCACCCAACAGTTCTTGAAGCCATATTGATTGTTTAGCTGCTTCTGTTGCGTCCATAAACTCAGCTTCACAGGATGAGAGGGCTACAGTGTCTTGCTTCTGTGAACACCATGTAATAGGTGCTTCACCTAGATCAAATATATGACCAATTGTACCTTTTCCATCATCTTGGTCAATATTATGACTGCTGTCACTATACCCAATAATTCCTTTTGATCCTCCTCGACCATACTTCAATCCACAGCTGATTGTTCCTCTTAGATATCTCAATATCTTCTTTATTACATCACCACGAGACTTGCGTGGACTCTACATATAACGGCTTGCTACTCCCACAGAGAAAGCCAAATCTGGTCTTGTGTGTAATAAGTATCTTAGGAATCCAACATTTCTTCTATAACTCGTTGGATCAATCTCAACTTCTTCTTGTGCCTTTGAAACTTTAAGTCCAAACTCCATTGGTATCATCGTTTGAAACTTTAAGATTGATAATAATCTTGATGAGAACTTTTTCAGGTTCTCTTCCTCTTCTTGATTATCATCGTTTATCTGGGGTAGCCCTCGAACCATCTTGTTCTGAGACATAGTTTTTAAGGTTCTGAAACTTATGTGTCCTAACCTTGCGTGCCACTTCCATGTCTGATCTTCCAGTCTCATATTCAGACACAATGGCCTTCCAATCATGAGACTTATCTTGTAGAGTCTATTCTGTGAGCGTGAGACTCTAACTAAAAGTCTTCCACTTGGGTCATGAACTGTTAGATAATCTTGTCGCATTCTAACATCACATCCAACTTCTGTAGCTTGTCCTAAACTTAGAATGTTGCTTTGTAAGTTTGGGATGAAGTAGATGTTTGTGACAAGCTTCTGTTCTCTGGTCTTGCTCTGAAATAGAATTGATCCTTTCCCTTCAAGAGGTCGTGTCTCTTGCCAGTCATGTGGTTGCTGGCTCCGTTATCTATATACCAAACTCCTTCTTCACCTTTCTTTGTTTAGTAGTTATTTGGTATTAGTTTCCCTTCGTTTAAGAATACAACTTCGTGCATGAAAACAGCTGTATCTGCTTCCCTTGTTTCATTCTTGTTTGCTTCTTCCATCTTTTGTATTCTTTCAGGGCATATAGAGGAGAAGTGTCCTGGTTTATCACATCTGTAACAAATAATGTTTGATCTATCCTTCTTTTCTTTCCCTTGGTTTTGATCATTCTGACTTGTTGTTCTATCTTGTGAGTTAAACCTTCCTCCCCTTCCTCGGCCTCTGTTTACTCTACCACCTCTTCCCCGACCTCTTCCTCTTGTCGCAGAGTTTTGTTGGTAAGAGTTTGTGTACAAGAGTTTTCCTTGAGTTTCTCCATTGTTTTCTTCATCAAGGATTCTCTCTTCATATGCTTTCAATCTTCCAATTATATCTTCATAGCTAGTCTTCTTTAAATCTAAGACTTGTTCGAGAGAATCTATGATATGAATATACTTGGATCTTGGTAAACTATTGAGAAACTTCTTTACCAGTTTATCTTCATCAATGGATTGTCCAAGTGACGCAGCTACAAAGCTATCAATAGTATCAGTGTCTTTCATCTTCACTCTTTCAAATTCAGACATTAAGGTTTGCAGACGGGCTACTTTAACTCGATCAGCTCCAAGATTACGTGCCTTTATTGCATCCCAAATTTTCTCTGAAGTTTCATGTTCACCAACTTGTAGAACAAGACATTCTGGTATTGCTTGAAAGAGTAATCCAATGGCAACATTATTTTTGTCTGGGTCCAATGTACCAGGTTCAATTGTCTCCCAAACTTTGTAGATTTTCATCAATACCTTCATTCTCATGGCCCATACTGTGTAGTTTGTGGCGTTGAGGATTGGAACTTATATTGATGGTGGCGTGAACTGTTTTGCACGTATGATGGTGCTCTCGTCTCCCATGACTCGGTGTAGACAAGCTCTGATACCAATTAATGGTAACTGCAAGATCAATCTTAGCTTATATAAAGACAACTCTCTTTATTGATGTTTAGAAAATCTCTCAAAACTAAACACAAGCTCTAATCTTTCTCATATGATCAACCACAACTTTGGTGATCATATATATATAGAACTATGAATTCCTTTTCCTAGTCCTATTACCTTATTACATGTCTTTCCTTTTCTTAGAACTAGATGACTTCTAATTCTCTTAGGATTACATCAATTGCCTTTTCTTATCCTAACCAACTTGTTAGAGACTATCTTAGGCTTAATGTTGAATTAATCCAACAACTCTCTGGTCCGATTCCTCAAGAAATTGGAAAGCTTGTATATTTAACCAACTTAGAATTGTCCACCACCAATTTAACCGGTCCAATCCCTCCTTCTTTATGTAATATCAGCAGCCTAAACAAATTATCCCTTTATGAAAATCAACTTTCTGGAACCATTCCTAATGAAATCGGAAAACTAAGTTCTCTTGTTGATATTCAGTTGTCGATAAGTAATCTCAGTGGTCCAATCCCTTTTTCTTTATGCAATCTTACCAACCTAAAAAATTTGTACCTTGACCAAAATCAACTCTCTGGTGTCATTCCTCGTGATATTGGAAGGCTTAGCTCTCTTATCAGTCTTGCTCTGCATACGAACAATCTCGTAAGTACGATCCCTACTTCTTTATGTAATTCGACAGTTGGAATGTTACCCACATTGCAATCAATCTCTCTATTTCATAATCAACTTACCGGGCCAATACCTAAACAACTTGGAGAATGTTCAAATTTGCTCTACTTGGATTTGAGTAGAAACAGTTTAAATGGAAGCATTCCACTTACCATTGGAAGCTTGATTTCGTTACAAATGCGATCTGATCTCAGTCAAAATGAGTTGAGTGGAGAAATTCCATCAGATTTTGGAAAACTAAACAAACTGGAAATATTAAATTTATCTCATAACAAGCTTTCTGGTTCAATTCCTTTTTCATTTGTTGAAATGGTTAGCTTGAACAGCGTTGATGTTTCGTTTAATCAGTTGAGTGGTCCTATTCCAAACATCAAGGCTTTTGAGAATGCTCCTTTTGATGCATTGAGAAACAACAGTGGTTTGTGTGGTAATCACTCTGGAGGTTTTAAACCATGTGGTTCCTTGGTTATGAACGGAAGGAAAAAAGTGAAACCAAGACTTGTTGTGATAATTTTAGTTTCTTTGTTTGGTTCATTGTTTCTTTTGCTCACATTTCTTGCTATCTTTTTTCGCCTGCGAAAAAGACAAGTAGGTAATATCGAGCAGGCGGATCAACTCACAGCTACAAACACAAGAAGAAACATATTCTCGGTACAGAATTACGATGGGAAACTAGTGTTCGAAGAAATAATTGAGGCAACTGAAAATTTTGACTCCAAATATTGCATTGGTGCGGGAGAATATGGGAGTGTCTACAAAGCAGAATTATCGACTGGTCAGGTTGTTGCTGTGAAGAAGCTTCACTCATCAGATGAAGGCTCTGAAGTAGTTGATCTAAAATCTTTTGAAAGCGAAGTTCCGGCATAAGAACATCGTAAAACTCTTTGGTTTCTGCACTAGTGTAGAGCGACAAATCTCATTTTTTTGGTTTATGAGTTTGTAGAGAGGGGGAGTTTAAAAAATATTTTGTGCGATAGAGAACAAGCGGAAGAGTTCGATTGGACAAAGAGGATAGGATTCATCAGGGGAACAGCTAATGCGCTTGCTTACATGCACCATGATTGCATTCCAGCAATAGTTCATAGGGACATATCTAGCAACAATGTCTTGCTGGATTTCGAATATGAAGCTCGTGTTTCTGATTTTGGAACTGCAAGGATTTTAAAGCCAGATTCATCTAATTGGACATCACTTGCAGGAACATACGGATATGTTGCTCCAGGTACATACGACTGTTATGACAATTTATATACTAAGATTTTGAATGTAAGTAAGTTCCACATCCATTTCTCTTTTCTGCTGTTACTAATGATTGTTTCTACAGAACTTGCCTACACAATGAAGGTAACCGAGAAGTGTGATGTTTATAGCTTTGGAGTGCTCGTCCTAGAAGTGCTACATGGGAGACACCCTTCTGAGATCATCGCCTTACTCTCTCATGCTCTCCTTCCATCGCTGTCATCACCATCTTCAAGTATTCTGGGGGGAAATATAATGTTAAAAGACATCTTGGACCAGTGTGTTGGAGCACCAACGAATGTTGTGAAGAAAGAGATAATGCACTTTATGAAGGTTGGTCTCTCATGCTTACGTGGTGATCCACGTACTCGGCCAACAATGCAACAAGTATCTGCAGAGCTATCACTGCCAGCTGAGAGTAGGCCATCTTTTGGGAAGCCCTTTGAAACCATTACATTGGGAGACCTACTGATGGGGGATTCATAAGAATCAATTATGTGCAACTAAATCAGTAAAGACTAAAGAGTACTAGAATATTGTATAATTGTATTTCGTTCAATCAAAATCTATTTTGTTCTTGTTTCAAATGTTGTTTGAAGGAATTAACTAAAACTGTTTAAGAACTTTTCAAGCAAAGTAGTACTTATTACTAATCACTGCATAAAATGGGTTTGTTGATAGTTAATTAGTAGAGAAGATGTTTTAAAACAGAGTGAAGACAGAGAAAAACAGGGTAGAAATCAGAAATCTTAGTAAAAAACCAGAATTAAGGCCAAGTAGAGCAATCAGGTAGCTTCCAATTCCATGCTTGTGATGAATCCTCTCTGCTGTGAACTAAACTTGCATTAAATTACCTCGTAGACCTCATTTTCTTCGCTATCAATATATTATCGCTGAGTTTAGCGGTTCCTTTCTCCTCATCGTGATACTCTTGTTCCTCGCACATAAAACCCTCCACTGTTAGGAGGCTACTATCGTGTTCCCTCAGTAGAGCTTCCAAGAACAGAACTATTGAAGCCATGGGATTATGTTCTTGCAGGAATAAGCTGCACATGAACTCTCGAGTCTCAACCCATTAATGTAAGTTGTTAGCAGCTTGTTCACACGAAACATATTAAGTGAAGTTTAGTTCATGTAATTCTTGCCGCAATTCATTGTTTGGAAGGTGTTGTTCATCTGAATTTTTGCTCTCTTTTCCAATGAGTCAAATGGAAGTTGAATAACCTTTGACTCCCAACACATAACCATACATATGTATGATTTGAGGAGAAATTCTTACCCAACTACTGAGATCGTAACATGTTAACTCGCAAGTCATGTAATTACCTGAGTCATTGTAAGTATTATTAGGCGCCATGGGCATGTGCCCAAAAGTAATGCACGAGTATAAACATCTTTAGGAAAGGTCTTAGAAAAGAACGAGAAAATCAATTAAGGCAGATATATAGTGTCATAAACGTAGAATTATGTGCTAATAATGTGAAGCTCATCTCTATTTTGTAATTATGTGCTAATAATGTGAAATCAATTAAGGCGGATATATATAGAGAGATATAAAAGTAGAATATCCGTATATATATACTCCATATATATTGGTTAGTATGGAAAATACAAAAAATCCTCCCAAAATGGGAACTTAACAGATTTATATATGTACAAAAAAAATAAAGAATTTTGGAAACCTTAACACTTTTAAATGAAAACCTAATGCCTTGCACATTTCAAAAAACAAAAAGATTCATTTTGGTGGGATACTGCCACTGCTTTCAAACATGAGTTGTATTCTTTCGGTAAAACTTGGATTCTTGGTTTTTGCTTATGCTGTAGCGATCTCCATTGCTTATACAGGCATGTTATTATAAAACTTTTAATCACACTGCACTTATCTTATGTTTTTTCTTTTTTGAATAAGTTACTGATTTTCATTATTGCGTACAGGAGCATATCGTATTGGTGTGAACTATGGGATGGTGAGTGACAATATTCCACCACCAGGCCAAGTCATATCAATGTGCACATCAAGGAATATCCGGAGACTTCGCTTATTTGAACCGAATCCAGCTGCTTTAGCAGCTCTATCATCATCCGGGATCGAAGTTATTCTCGGTACTCGAAATGAAGATCTTCCAAAACTAGCGGTAGACCCATCATATGCAAAAACATGGGTAGAGACGCATGTACTGCCACACATAGATACTACGCTCTTTAAATACATATCGGCAGGCAATGAGGTTATACCTGGTAAGCTTGCAAACTATGTATTACCTGCAATGAAAAATCTGGATGCGGCTCTTAAATCTGTGGGTCGAAAAATCCCAGTAAGTACAACTGTACCTTCGAATGTGTTGGGGATATCATATCCACCTTCTGCTGGGAAATTTTCACCCGTGACGGCTCCTGTAATGGAACCCATCGTAGCATTTTTGGCATCAGAATCATACCCTCTACTTGTCAATGTATACCCATATTTCGCCTATATAGGTAACCCCAAGGACATAAGTTTGGATTATGCATTGTTCAATTCTAAGAAAGTTGTTGTTAGAGATGGTGCACTCGGGTACAAGAATCTCTTTGATGCTATGGTCGATGCAATTTATGCAGCTCTAGAGAAAGCCGGCGGTTCTACTGTTAAAATTGTTGTTTCGGAAACTGGTTGGCCTTCAGCCGGAGGTGATGGATTGGTGGCAACTATCAATAATGCTCAAACGTATAACAGAAATCTTATTTCTCATTTAGCATTGTCACCAGGGACACCGAGACGACCCACACAAGATTTGGAGACATATATATTTGCATTATTTAATGAAGATCTCAAGGCTGTTGGCACTGAGAGGAATTTTGGGCTTTTCTACCCAAACATGACAGAAGTCTACGGCGTTAGCTTAGAGGGCCCTTTTTCTCGGGCGTTCGGCCAATAGGGAAGGAGAGGGAAAAATATGAAACTTATTTTTGATTTGAAATAAAAGTGATTAAATTAGGGTGAGAATTTAATTTATTAATAGGGTATTTTTGTAATTTAATAAACTCGTTATAGCTTTGGAATCCATCTGAAATTATCATGATTCTCTCTCCTATTCTCTCGTTTAATCATCATCATCGCCTTCGCCTTCAAGTACCGCTGGGCAGAACATAAGATTGCAAGACATCTTAGACCCATGCATTAGAGCACCAAAGGATGTTCTAAAACTAGGATTTTCGTGCATATATGGCGATCCAAGTACTCAGCCAACTTGCAAAGCATTGGTAGAGAGCTCTGGGTACGTAATCGCACGGAGGAGGCCATCCTTTAGAAAGCCCTTTGAAACAATCAACTTCCATTTTGTTCTTGTTTCAAATATTTTTCAAAAGAATTAGTTAAAACTATTTAAGAAAAGTTCCAAGCCACCAAAGTAGTGACTATCATTGAGAGATCCATTAATCATTCAGTCATTTACAAGGCGTAAAGCTAAGAATTTGGCTAAAACTTTTAAACGTGCTGTTAGTCATCAGGTCCCTTTCCTCCATATAGCACGAACTATTATGCCATTCGTATAATCAGATCACAATATTGGGTGCATGAGAACAATTATCATGGGCTCATGGGTCTTAAGACAGCATCGACACATTTGTAGTCGAGTCTTAACGTCTATATATGTATGCCTGGATGAAAGTAGGTTATATTGTTGTATAGTGGAGCGTAAAATACTAATCACTGCATATAATGGGTTTGTTAATGATTAATTAATCGAAAGGATGTTCTAAAACAGAGTGAAAAACAAAAGAAAACTGGGTTAAAATAGTGCAAAGTGCAAACCCAGAATTAAGGCCAAATGCAGCAGTCAGGAAGCTTCCATCCCCGTGATGAATCCTCCCTGCTATGAACCAGCAAACTTACATCAACGCTCTTGTTGTTATGCCGGCGGTCATGGTAACATGTAGACATCATTTTCATCTCTACCAACATATTTCTCCTGAGTTTATCGTTTTGTTTCTTTCCGTCATAACAACCTTTTTGCTCCTCCTCCATAAACCCCTCCAGAATCAGCAGCCGACGGTCGTATTGGCTCAGTAGAGCTTCCAAGAACAAAAATATTGAAGCCATGGGATTATGTTTTCAGACGAATAAGCCTCAAATGAACTCTGAAATCCCAATCCATATATGTAATTAAGTTGTTAGCAGCTTGTTCACACGAAACATATTAAATAGTTGAATACTCAAACGAATGATTTTAAAAGTGAAGTTTTTGTTCATGTAATCCTTGCCATAACTCATTGTTTGGAAGGTGTTGTTCATCTGAATTTTTACCCTCTTTTCCAATCAGTCAAACCGAAGGTGAACAACCTTTGTGTATACACATAATTCATAACTCACCACGTGTCTAGGGGATTACACGTGGAGAACACATAATTTGGAACATCCACACACGATGC
Organism: Papaver somniferum; assembly: GCF_003573695.1. Lineage (NCBI taxonomy): Eukaryota > Viridiplantae > Streptophyta > Magnoliopsida > Ranunculales > Papaveraceae > Papaver > Papaver somniferum. The sequence goes on along the minus strand of NW_020622270.1, from coordinate 2,653,491 downwards.
CACGTATCAACACCCAAAAAACATCTGTCATCAGTATATATTCATCATTGAACTGATCTGATGGATAGGAATCATGGTGCACTGAAAGAACCAGTCCCCGCAAAGCACTGAAGAGCACCCAAGGATTCACTTTACCCCATCTCGAGAAGAATCTAAGATCAACGGCGAGGGTTAGTCTAACTGACGCGGATGTGACGAGAGCTGCAGAAAGCTGTCTGGCGCGTGCAGACAGCCCAACCACTCGCATTAAACACTTTAGACATAGTGTACATGTCAACCAACCTTTGGAGGAAAAAGAGGTGATCCATCGTCACCAATCATAACCGCTGGGGGCATCGGTTGAAGACAAATACACCAGCAGGATCAGCACAAAGAACAAGAAGATAAGGTGGCAGTCGACCTTAGCAGTGGACCCCAAGTGTTATCCCTATAAATACCCCTTCCCACTAAGAGAGAAGGGGTCGACCAGTTTATAATAGAAAAGCATAGGAAAGAGAGAGAAATAGGAAGAGTAAGTATGAGCTCTATTTCCCCTTCTAGCTTCGTATTTCAGACAGAGTCATTCGACTATCTTTGTAACTCTCAAATACATAGTGAAACACCATCCCCCGTGGACGTAGGCCTTAGTGCTGAACCACGTAAATCATTGTCTTATTTACATTCCGTACTTTACTTTCAGTTACTATTATTATTATTCATGATACATGCATCATAACTACATATAATAATCGAATCAATCTCTCCTGACTAGACAATGACGAGTCTGAAGACTCTGAGTCGATGACTCATCGTGTCTTATATCACTTCACATTTGTTTCATCTCTTTTAACGCTTTAATTTATGAATGCGAATATTGTTTGTGAGCACGTGGATGCTATGGTAATTTATGTGTTCACAATCTGGCGCTAGAAACAGGGACTCTGTCCCGGTAAAAGTTTTATCTTATCCTGTGATTTTACTTATTTTTTTGTCTCCCCGTGTTATTCTCTAAATAATAGTGTTCGGACTTAAGCCGACGATTAAAATCTTTCCTTTAAAAGCGGTTTTATTCATAAAATCTTTCTTTCAAAAGCGGTTCTCTTTCCAGCTATACATTTCGCTCAGAGGTTAAACTTACTTTCAATAATCTATTTACTTTCTGCGCTCAAAGTTCGCAGATCTATGCATTTTTAGAACGTTGGATTTATGCTTTCCTTCGAATGTTGCACTCTTCCACGTGTAGCGTAATTAAAACTCATTGATTTACGCTCTCCTTAAAAATGTTTTTCAGATCTACGAATATCTCTACGTATTTAATTACTGGATCTGCCATATCAAACTTTTCTATCCTCATGAATGTTTCTCTAGGCCTGCATTTCTGGATTTTTCATATCTTTCATGGTGCTTAATTTGGACTAATGTTACTAACCAAACCCACGCGGATATCACTTCTTCGATGATGTATTATTTGTGCAGAAGGAAAGATCGAAGATGGAAAAAACGAAGAATGTAGGAAAAGCCAAGGCATCATCGAAAGATGCACCAAGGATAACCCCGGTTATGACACGCAGCAAACAAAAAGGTGAAAAGATTAAACCAGAAGACAATAAACAAGACGGAGCTAAAAGCACGATGCCTATGGATGCCAGCGCTATAGCAGCGGAAGCGCTGAAAGCCGCAGTCGTCAAAGAAGGAGCCTCCAAAGTGACAGCGGCCACCCGCCCAAATGAGCAGCGTGAAGGAATGGAAGAATCAGTGATACATCAACCTCTCTACGGGATGCCGCTCACCAACGAACAGAATCATTCACTCCAAGCCAATCAACCCCACCTGATAGAAAATCAGCCTGCGCAACAACAGGTGGAGCTCCAAGCCCCGCATGTTGATCCGCCAGTCCCGCTGATACAGATCGTTGATGAAGATCACACGGTAGCAGCTGGTGGAAAAGTGCAAGTGGGAACACCGAACCAGGGACAAAACCATTCCGTCCAAATGATGGGATCTAGAAGAGTTAAGTAAGAACAAGACGGTGTATGCAGATGTGGTGGCACTACTAGAACAAGAGAATCAGCAACTCAAAGATAGGATCGCCCACAGCGCAGAGGTAGAAAATCCGCATGACGAGGCTAACTCTATGACGTCGCTATTGAATCAAGACCGAAGGATGGTAGTGGACAATGTCAACAACCCAGAGCCACTAAACCGAAGAGACGCAAGAGGGATCATGGGATGAACGGGCCTGGCGCAACTCTTATTCCAAATTTGTCACCTTGGTCTCTAAACGAAAATATCTTCACGAGCCGCACACAAATTATCACGGGTCCACAAAAGAGCGCCATCGAACCGAAGACGATCGGTAATATAACAATTATGTACAATAACCATTTGGTTCCGCTGTTCCCGCCAACTATCGGCCCGGGAATCCCATTTATTATCCCCATCCTTAATCTTCTGCACCAACTCTTGAATCCGAGAAGCTTTCAGATTCCTCTCATTACAAACCCAAACTAACTCTCTAACATCACCCGCCGAAGATAGGGCAGGGAGACTCAGACAACACCCTAAGAAGACAAAAGAGAGAGACGAAGAAGTGGCAAGAAAAGAAAACGAACCTTTAGAAGACGCGACATCATTACGAGTCTTCTCCAGATCGTTGCGAACAAGGGCAAGTTCAAGACGAAGCTTCTCTTCTTCAGCACCAAGATTCTCTTTCCCTTCAGCCGATTTGACAAATCCAATATCTCCTTATCCTTAGCAGCGATAGTAGCTTCAGCAGCGGTTAATTCCTCTTACCTATGGCGAAGCTTTGCCTCTATCTTGAGTGCCTTCGCCTTGAAGAACTGATACAGGGTATGGTTGCAATACTCGCTCCTCATAATCTATGTTCCAAACAAGAAAATAAAAAAAATCGCTAGTGGAAAGGCATCATATCAACTCAGAAAAAGAAAAATAACGATGAAATACCTCAGTAATACGTTGCTGAGGGAATCCATATTGATACCCATCATCTATTTTCCATCATGTCAGCAACCGAGGTAGGTGGATCAACTAAAAGGATAGTAGAAGTTGCTCCCAAATATCGGTGACATCCTTTTGAGATGAAAGCTGCATCTTCTGCCGAGTGAAGGAATCGGAATCCCTTTCACCAGCAAAGACTGTAGCAGGGTTAGGGACGAACATCAAATGCTTCTTCATCGGACAATCAAGTGTACTATCGTCACCATCGCACAACATGGCCTTATCAAAACTCTCAGAAGCGGTCCTATCATCGGCAGAGGTCCCCATACCATCAGCAGTCTTACCTCCATCAGCAGTCATATTACCAGCAACGATCCCTCCATTAGTAGAAACCCCTTGATCAACGGATTTTTTCTTCTCAGCTTCTTTAGCAGCAAGAGCTCCGGCATCCTCACCATCGAAACTCTTTTCCAGGTCAACATCCTTCTCACCATTAGTCTCACCAAGAATGTCTCACTCATTGTTTGGAGAAAGCAAAGAGAAATCTGAAGTTATCTCCATCGCATCAATATCGATCGATCCACCAGAAGAGTGAATCTTGCCAAAAGAAAATTCCGAAGAAGACCGCGCAGGGATCGTATGATGGAGATCATCAAAAGGAAAACCCCCTTAGCCACCAGCGACAATTTCCTCCTCAATGGATTCGCCACTAGCTTTCTCACCATCTTCATGATTATGAGGATAGGTCTATGTACTCTCCTCATCATCGGTAGCTTTTTCGCCTTCTTCTTCTTCTTCTTCAACGAATTCATCGTTCACAGGGATGGTAACTTCGTCGGGAGTATCTTCCCCTTCTGCAGCAACAGTGGAAGACTGAAGGAGATCAATTTTCTTCTGCCTCTTCGTCTACTAAGCAGGATACTCGCTAAATTATCACGAAGACTATTTTCTTCATACTTCGATTTATTTCAAACTAAGAATAAAATGGGCAAATACATAAGGGACCATACCTTGACAGCGGCATTACCCTTCGAAGGAAGGACAACATCGGAGCTTTCATCTTCATCAACATCATCAACAACATACTCAAAATTCATACCATCGAAGTTTAACCTCCAGGGGAAAAATCACCATAACGAGCTGGAGCACTATCACGAGGTTGACTGCTATTGATAGGACGCCACCCATGCTGCCCAAGCACCCAGCCATAAGCCCAAGGACCAATGACTTCAATAACGGTGGCATGTCATTCATAGTCATGATCACGCTTAATCTTTTCAAGGTTGGGAAAAAGTTTTCGCTGAGAGGTCCCTTCGGTGCCAGGAACATAACGAAGATTCGAGTCACTCATTTCGCTTAAAAGACGAATGTCACCATGGGAAGTAGGAATCATATGAATACCTACACTCCATGGATTACGATTCCTACCGTTGACATAGTCTCCAAAAGAGGCGTTAAAATTTGCAGGAGTATACAAATCTCTCTCGGCAGGATCAGGAGTATAGCATGTCATCATCGTCTCACCCTTACTACGAAGATAACACTCTTTCAAGATCCGAAGATAGTTCCCACTCAGCTATACTACTGAGTGACAATGAGTATTATAAGTAGAACCTTCACGATCGGCCATAACATCATAGTAAAAAGAATCTCCATACTTATACAAGGGCATCATCAAACCTGCCTCAAAGGCTCCCAGAGTGGTCAACAAGTGAAATTCATCGTATTTGTAATTCACGATCATATCATAGGTAAGATCTTCGTCCGGTGCACAAAATTAATATCAAAAGGCCCGAGGCCATGTTTCTCCTTGAACACCTAGAGATCCACATGCTTGAAAGTAACCTTATTCTTGCCCACCGAAACACTTCGTATAACCGAGGCAGCGTCAAAGCTAGCAGGTTCACTGAACATGGATTTCTTCGTGTTTGGAGGACTTAAGTCAGAATCCTTTCTTTTGGTCGATGGATTCCTAGGAAGATCCACTGGGGGCACAACGGTTTTAGCTGAAGGATCTTTTGTCGAAGCCGTGGTTTGCGAATCTTTAGACCTCGAAGGTTGCGTCATAGTTTGAGGTGGCAAGGATTGAAGAGGTCGAACGTTCAATGGCTCGGAACGCTGGGGAGAAGGATGCTGCACATTCCTTGGCTCAGCACGCTGAGAAGAGGGATTAGCCACAAGACGATTAACAGCATATCGAGAACCCCGAGGCGGGTCCCCCTTCTTCGTAATCGAAACCCTGGGACCTGACGATGACGGAGCTTTCTGGGCTCGAGGATCAGGCTGGGAGATCTAGATGGACCACTCTTCACCGGAGATATATCAGGACTTCTGGGCGGAGGAGATCTACAAGGGCTCGAAGGAGGATTCTAATAAGGAATGCGATTACGATCAGACATACCTACGAGGGGAACCAAAGTATTACGAAGATTAGATAAAATATATAATCAAAAACCAAGATTTTGCAAGCTTTCACAGTTCATCAGGGATATCACCAAAAACACAGATAAATAACTTAATCATATTCAAAAACCCTATAGCTCGTAAAAATGAAAGACTCGAATTCGTCCATGGCTATCACAAAGAATCCATAGGTTTTGTGATAAAGAACAGGGGCAAGTATATACTTTCGTATGTTTTGTTCTTCATCACAAAACCTAGAAACAGCAGCACAAATACGATTATCCATCAAAATCAATAGGAAGATGACTTCATACCTGAACCAGAAGTACGACGATGAGATCAAAGACAATTGCAGAACACCTGATGGATAGCGACGGCGTAAAATCTCTGAGAACTTCTAAACAACACCAGTAGAAGTTAATGGCTAAAGAACAAAAAAAAGGAGTGAAGAAATTCAGAGAATGAAGAATATGAACTGACAAGAAGAAAGAAGAGGATAAAAGTTATTTCACTTGCAAATTTTGTCATATTTATAGCAAGAAAAGCAAGATAAAACCGTCCCATTATTCAAGGGAAAGTTAATGCCAATAGTGGGAAACGTGCACCAAGAATAAGGAGAAGTTAATAAGGAGAGATGAACATGACGACGATTTTTCTCCAAACTTTGACCAACTTCAAACTTAAAAGAAAAGGGGAAAATTGGATACACATAATTCATCACTCGCCACGTGTCTAAGGGATTACACGTGGAGAACACATAGCTTGGAACATCTAGACACGATGGCACGTATCAACACCCAAGAAGCATCTGTCATCAGTATATATTTATCCTCGAACTGATCTGATGGCTAGGAATCATGGTGCACTGAAAGAATGAGCCACCGCGAAGCATTGAAGATCACCCAAGGATTCACTTTACCCCATATCGAGAAGAATCTAAGATCAACGGAGAGGGTTAGTCTAGATGACGCGGATGTGACGGGAGCCGCAGACAGTTGTCTGGCACGTGCAGACAGCCCAACCACCCGTATTAAACACTCTATACATAGTGTACATGTCAACCAACCTTTGGAGGAAAAAGAGGTGATCCATCGTCACCAAGCATAACCGTTGGGGGCATCGGTTGAAGACAAATACACCAGCAGGATCAGCACAAAGAACAAGAAGATAAGGTGGCAGTCGACCTTAGCAGTGGACCCCAAGTGTTATCCCTATAAATACCCCTTCCCACTAAGAGAGAAGGGGTCGACCAGTTTATAATAGAAAAGCATAGGAAAGAGAGAGAAATAGGAAGAGTAAGTATGAGCTCTATTTCCCCTTCTAGCTTCGTATTTCAGACAGAGTCATTCGACTATCTTTGTAACTCTCAAATACATAGTGAAACACCAGCCCCCGTGGACGTAGACCTTAGTGCTGAACCACGTAAATCATTGTCTTATTTACATTCTGTACTTTACTTACGGTTACTATTATTATTATTCGTGATACATGCATTGTAACTACATAAAATGATCGAATCAATCTCTCCTGACTAGACAATGACGAGTTCGAAGACTCTGAATCGATTCTGCCATTTCTACCATTTCATGATCACCGGAAACTTTTTAACTTTCACCAGCTGATGATCTAAGCGATGAGGGACCTAACACACAAGCTAGTGTCTGGGTCCTGCGAGAGTAGCACCAATTGGCCTATTCACGTTTACGGAGCAAGACAATGCGTATCGGTTCTGGATGGCTCAACCATAGGTTTAAAATATCATTTTCTTTTCCAATAAATTTATCATAGCTAGGGTGCAGGAAAAAAAAATCCCAAAATGATCAACTTTGGGAGCTTGGATCCCGGTCAAACAGTTGACTTCCGAAGAGCCGTAGACCACTGTTTCATAATATGCAACGGATTGGACATGAGATAGAGACACCCATCAACCCTAACTAACACAAACAGACTGTCGTCGTTCATAAATAAGCACAACCGATTCGAAACAGCACTAGGCAGAATAGTTGGATAGGGTCCCACTCGTCCCTTATACAAGGCAGTTTTCCGACGGATCACGGTCTCATTTCCAGCATTGCTCTTTTTTTTTTTTGAAACATTAAATTTATTAGACTACTAGACGGCCATTACATTATCAATTACAATTTCATATTGGAGTACAGTGTGAGTTGCAGTATTCATATCAAACTTACATCGGTGGCGATTGTTGAAATCGAAGTCGAAGGTCAAAAGGCCTCCGATCAATACTTTCCATAAAAAAAGCTATATTTTTGATGGACATAATAATGTTCATAGGTATTTGGTTGATGGTAGTGTGGTTCGATGTAATTGAATGAAGTTACTATCCAGGGATTTGCGTCCAAATATTGATGAGTACTGCCCCGTCGATATCTGGTTATCTCTTGTTCTTTCCATCTTTTGGAAATATGCCCTGTGATTGTGGCTTGAAAAAGTCTCTAATCTATGTCTTGAAGATTTTGGTGCAGTCAAAAGACAACTCCATAATAGTACTAATAATGTCTCTACTAAAGATTACTATTACTAATATGAAACTATAGACTAACATAAAGCAACCAAAACAATACAGACTTAAGCTTTGAGTAAACTAACTAAATTAAAGAGGAAATAAACCTCCTAAAACAAGAAAAACTACTACAAATTTGAAGTAACTTGGCAAGTGAATGTGAAGGATTCACCGGCTTATTCGAATATCAATAAGGTTCCGAGATTGCTGATGTTGCTACTTCAGACAAATGAAGAAGATGTATATGCTACTTGCGGCAAGAATATTCATCTTGTCTAAGGCATTACTGAAGAGTCCTCAATTGTAATTGAGGACCAAGGTGTGAGGTATCGAGAATGGTTTGTTTCTGGTTTCAACACTACCTGAATTGGAGTTGAAGTCAGCTGGCCGGGTATCCCGATTATGGTGCAGATTTTGGGAAAATGCTAAAGTATGTAAATCAAAAAGAGCTGATTTCTTTGAATTCTCCTAGAGACATATTTGGATAAAAACATCTCTAGAATCCTTTCAAGGGACCAAATCCTGATCAAAAAACACAGGAACGCCGAGGAAGGAAACACATCCTTGTTAACCATAACTATTTTAAATCAACTAAACAAAAGCAAACCCATCTGAAAGCTAAATCAGATACATCCCCAGAGAATTACAAGCACAAACCAAGTTTAAACAAGGCTTGAAAAAGGAATAACCGGAGATGCACCACCAACAATCTAAAACCAAAACTTTAGACTGAGACTAAACTGGTGGTAAGATTAAAAAAGCCTTTCACATACTAAAACAAGATCTTCGACAATCGGGAAAAAAGGGGTCTTCACCGAGACACCAAATTCGATATAGAACAAAATTCGAAGCATTGCTAAATAGGGGTATTAAATTATTTGGAAGTGTAACAAATTCATATAGAACAAAATATTTTATACGAAATTTGATACACCCCCAATAATTTAGGACCCCTGTTAGCGATGATACATTTCCAAGGAAATTACTTGGGAGCTATGAAGCACGGATATTTCTCAAAATTAGTGATGTATTTGTATCGGCGCCGTACCAATATTGGATACTAGGAGGCACCTGGGGATACTTATCAGATACTCCATTTAAAGTGTCACTTTTTTTGAATTACAAAAAGGATATGGGATACTCTGGAAAACCTCTCAGATACTCTATGAGGGGATACTTCCTATAATTTAACATTTATTTTTTTATACAAAATCTAGCTCAGCTGACCATTCCCATTTCCGAAGTTTCATGGGTTGCAGGAGGTCCCAGGTTCGAGCCCCCAATGGCGTAATATTGCAGAAATTAATATGGAAGGTATAGTTAGTTTGCCCTCCTTGTGACACAATCTCAGCTCCCATCCGGTTCGGCTACCTTGGCTAGGTTACCGATGAGGCTCGCTGGTAGGCTAGCTCAGCAACATGTTTAATAAATGTAGTAGTATGTTGTTAGAGCTTAGCTTGTTAGGCTTCCAACTCCAATATAATTAGTTATAATTTTACAAAATCTATATATTTTATAAATTTGTACATAAAATTTAAATGTTTATAGATATTTGTACTCATGAACATATCGAATGATTATATCTAAACCCAAGAACTTGTTAACTATAAAGAAAAAAGATTTGATATTTATTTTTATGGTGCTTCAGAGAAAAAGAAAACAACGGTGTTAGAAAAATCTAGCTTTAAGGCTTATCGTGCAATCATGATCTTCATGTTGTTTAGAGAGAAATCGGAGTGCATATATTTTTTCCATTCGATTAACATAAATAAGACGGAAAGCCAAAATATTGAAAATTTAATGATTGCTCACTTTAATATATTCAAAATAACATTTATCGGATTTTTTTTTATTTTATGATTTTTTAGTAGAATAAAATATTATCAAATACAATATCCCACCGTATCCCATAACCCTATTTTATGAAAATTGAAAAATGAAGAATCCCCATATCAATATGGATGCATCATATATAGCCTGGGAGTCTGCTAGGACCCTTTCTCATATAATCCTTATAAGAAAAAAATCCTCCGATTCCATGGTTGAAATTTTTTGAACGGTCACACTCATGCATATATTTTCCAACGTACAGATTGGGGAAGTCATTATTACATTTTGTGAAGGCTTTTGTAGGATCATCCAGACTCCGTGTATGTGGACAACCGTAAAGAAAGATAAGATCAAATTACAACGATGTGATTACATATAATAGCACACTCCCTTTGAAGACTTGGTGATCAACTGTCTTTCAATTTTCAAAAATGTTGTTACAAGTAGTACTAGCATTGTTTTTTGTTTCAGTGTACAGTGTTGGTGATGTTTCTTATGTTGGTGCATCGTCTTCTTTAAATCATAGGAAACAGTTACATGTAGTAGGAGAAGAAGTAGAGTCTCTTTTGAAATGGAAATCAACCCTCAAGAACCAATCTGATTCTTACCTTCATTCTTGGAAGAGAAGTTCCAACTGCCAATACAACAAGTCCATGCAAGTGGCACGGAATAACTTGTAATGATGATGGAAGTGTCACTGAATTGAATTTAACAAGTTCAAATATACGAGGTACGTTCCAGAGTTTCAACTTCTCATCTTTCATCAATTGTGTTAGTCTTGACTTTAGCAAGAATAAACTCTTCGGATCCATTCCCTCTCAAATTGGTAATCTTTCTAAACTGACATACCTTGATCTTTCCGTGAACAAACTTACCGGACATCTCCCACCAGAAATAGGATTCCTTACAAATATGAATTTGTTTAGTATTTTTCACAATCACATTAGTGGTCCTATCCCTACTTCTATATCTAACCTGAGCAACTTACAAACTTTATACCTTGACCGGAACCGATTTTCTGGTACCATACCTCAAGATATCGGAAAGTTGAGGTCTCTCATTGACTTAGCATTTTCCAAAAACAATCTCACTGGTTTGATTCCCACATCTATATGTAACATGAGCAATCTAAACTACCTGTATCTTTTTGGAAATCAACTGTCTGGTCAGATTCCTCAAGAAATTGGAAGGATGGCATCTCTTACGGACTTGGAATTGGCCGCAAACAATCTTAATGGTCCAATTCCCACTTCTATAAGTAACCTTAGCAACCTAGATACTCTATATCTTTTTGGAAATAAATTATCCGGTAATGTTCCAGTAGATATTGGAAGGCTAGTATCTCTTATTGACGTTCAATTGTCCGTAAACAATCTCATTGGTCCAGTTCTTGTTGCCTTGTGCAATTTGACTAATCTAAGATATCTAGGTGTTTTTATAAATCATTTCTCTGGCACCATTCCCCAAGATATCGGAAGGCTACAATATCTTACTGAATTAGATTTAGGAACAAACAGTTTCCATGGTCCAATCCCCGTTTCTTTATGCAATTTGAGCAACTTAAACATTCTGCGCCTTTTTCAAAACGAACTCTCTGGTCCAATTCCTCAAGAAATTGGAAAGCTTGTATCTTTAACCAACTTAGAATTGTCCACCACCAATTTAACCGGTCCAATCCCTCCTTCTTTATGTAATATCAGCAGCCTAAACACATTATTCCTTTTTGAAAATCAACTTTCTGGAACCATTCCTAATGAAATCGGAAAACTAAGTTCTCTTACTGATATTGAGTTGTCGATAAATAATCTTAGTGGTCCAATCCCTTATTCTCTATGCAATCTTACCAACCTAAAAATTTTGTACCTTAACCAAAATCAACTCTCTGGTGTCATTCCTCGTGATATTGGAAGGCTTAGCTCTCTTATCAGTGTTGCTCTGCATACAAACAACCTCGTAAGTACGATCCCTACTTTTTTATGTAACTCGACAGTTGGAACGTTACCCACCTTGCAATCAATCTCTCTATTTCATAATCAACTTACCGGGCCAATACCTAAACAACTTGGAGAATGTTCAAATTTGCTCTACTTGGATTTGAGGAGAAACAGTTTAAATGGAAGCATTCCACTAACCATTGGAAGCTTGATTTCGTTACAAATGCGATTGGATCTCAGTCAAAATGAGTTGAGTGGGGAAATTCCATCAGATTTTGGAAAACTAAACAAACTGGAAATATTAAATTTATCTCATAACAAGCTTTCTGGTTCAATTCCTTCTTCATTTGTTGAAATGGTTAGCTTGAACAGCGTCGATGTTTCGTTTAATCAGTTGAGTGGTCCTATTCCAAACATCAAGGCTTTTGAGAATGCTCCTTTTGATGCATTGAGAAACAACAGTGGTTTGTGTGGTAATCACTCTGGAGGTTTTAAACCATGTGGTTCCTTGGTTATGAACGGAAGGAAAAAAGTGAAACCAAGACTTGTGATAATTTTAGTTTCTTTGTTTGGTTCATTGTTTCTTTCGCTCACATTTCTTGCTATCTTTTTTCGCCTGCGAAAAAGACAAGTAGGTAATATCGAGCAGGCGGATCAACTCACAGATACAAACACAAGAAGAAACATATTCTCGGTACAGAATTACGATGGGAAACTAGTGTTCGAAGAAATAATTGAGGCAACTGAAAATTTTGACACCAATTATTGCATTGGTGCGGGAGGATATGGGAGTGTCTACAAAGCAGAATTATCGACTGGTCAGGTTGTTGCTGTGAAGAAGCTTCACTCATCAGATGAAGGCTCTGAAGTAATTGGTCTAAAATCTTTTGAAAGTGAAGTTCAAGCATTGACAGAAATCCGGCATAAGAACATCGTAAAACTCTTTGGTTTCTGCTCCAGTGTAGAGCGGAATATCTCATTCTTGATTTATGAGTTTGTAGAGAGAGGGAGTTTAAAAAAGATTTTATGCGACGGGGAACAAGCGGTAGAGTTTGATTGGATAAAGAGGTTAATATTCATCAAGGGAGCAGCTGATGCACTTTCTTACATGCACCATGACTGTATACCAGCAATAGTTCATAGGGACATATCTAGCAACAATGTCTTGTTGGATTTGGAATACGAAGCTCGTGTTTCTGATTTTGGAACTGCAAGGATATTAAAGCCTGATTCATCTAATTGGACATCACTTGCAGGAACATATGGATATGTTGCTCCAGGTACATACGACTGTTATGTCAATGAATATACTAAGATTTTTAATGTAAGTTTCACTTCCATTTCTCTTTTCTTCTGTTACTAATGATTGTTGTTACAGAACTTGCCTACACAATGAAGGTAACCGAGAAGTGTGATGTTTATAGCTTTGGAGTGCTTGTCCTAGAAGTACTACATGGGAGACACCCTACTGAGACCATCGCGTTACTCTCTCCTGCTCTCCTTCCATCGTTGTCATCATCATCTTCAAGTTCAAATATTCCGGGGGAAAATACAATGTTGAAAGACATCTTGGACCAGTGCGTTGGAGCACCAACGAATGTTATGAAGAAAGAGATAATGCACTTTATGAAGGTTGGTCTCTCATGCTTACGTGGTGATCCACGTACCCGGCCAACAATGCAACAAGTATCGATAGAGCTATCACTGTCAGCTCATAGTAGGCCATCTTTTGGGAAGCCCTTTGAAACCATTACACTGGGAGACCTACTGATGGGGGATTCATAAGAATCATGATGTGCAACTAAATTATCCGCATACATTTCACTTGTTTCTTCGGTAGCATTATTCAGTTAAGAATAATAGAATATTGTATAATTCTATTTCATTCAATCAAAATCCATCTTGTTCTTGCTTCAAATATTCTTTGAAGGAATTAATTAAAACTGTTTAAGGACTGTTCCAAGCTAAAGTAGTATTACTAATCACTGCATATAATGGGTTTGTTAATTGTTAATTAGTAGAAAAGATGTTTTAAAACAGAGCAAAAACAGAGAAAAACAGCGTAGAAATTAGAAATCTTAGTAAAAAACCAGAACTTAGGCCAAGTACAGCAGTCAGGTAGCTTCCAATTCCATGCTTGTGATGAATCCTCTCTGCTGTGAACTAAACTTGCATCAAAGTTTTTATTATCATGCTGGCCGTCGTGGTACCTAGTAGACTTCGTTTTCTTCGCTATTAATATATTTCCGCTTAGTTTAGCGGTTCCTTTCTCTTCATCGTGATACTCTTGTTCCTCGTACATAAAACCATCCACTGTTAGGAGCCTACTATTGTGTTCTCTCAGTAGAGCTTCCAAGAACAGAACTATTGAAGCCATGGGATTATGTTCTTTCAGGAATAAGCTGCGAAAATGAACTCTCAAGTCTCAAGCCATGTATGTAATTAAGTTGTTAGTAGCTTGTTCACACGAAAGATATTAAATAGTTGAGTACTCAAAGGAATGATTTTAAAGGTGAAGTTTAGTTCATGTAATTCTTGCCACAATTCATTGTTTGGAAGGTGTTGTTCATCTGAATTTTTGCTCTCTTTTCCAACGAGTCAAATGGAAGTTGAACAACCTTTGACTCCCAACACATAACCTTTGAGGAGAAATTATTACCCAACTACTGAGATTATAACATGTTACACCCAACTACTGAGATCGTAACATGTTAACTCGCAAGTCATGTAATTACTTGGATCATTGTAAGTATCATTTAGGCGCCATGGGCATGTGCCCAAAAGTCTTGGAAAGAAAAAAAAACCAAAAAAAAATTGGTTGGAAGTTTTAAGGGAAAAAAAAGTGAAGTTCATCTCTATGTTGTAATTGTGCGCTAATAATGTGAAATCAATTAATTAGGGCAGATATATAGACGTAGAATATCCGTATATATACTCCATATATATTGGTTAGTATGGAAAATACAAAAAAATCCTCCCTAAATGGAACTTAGCAGATTTATATATGTACAAAAAATAATCTAGCATAATGAATTACAATTTTGTAAAAGAATATAGAGATAAGTTTATGGCTTAATCAGAGTCCGGGTCCTAGAATATACCGTTGATGTCGAAGGGTGGTAGCCATGGACTGTTAACTTAACCGTTACTTGACTTTTCCATTAAGGTGAAGGTCACCTCTGTCTTAAGTTGTGTCACACGAATGGATCACATGTGAGGTATAAAAAACTAAAAACAGATGACCTTTGATCTTCGTTCAACCTTCAAAATTCAAACTTCAAACAACGATACCAGACTCGTATGGTATTTAACGCCTATTCATAATGATAATTCCTAGCGATTTCTTTTCTTCTTGAATAAACTCATAATAATAATTAGTGAATTCTTTTGATCGATTTTTTATTGCTTGGGTTAATTAAGCATATGAATACTTTGTGTTGCAGAATCGTATTGTGAAGCTCACTGTATGCGAAAGGTTAATTTTCTTCATAAGGGCAGTTAGGTAAAAAATTAGATTAGTCTACGACCCTTCCACATCAACGACATGTTTTACGACGCAGACCCTAATTAAGCCATAAACTTACGACCCTTCTACAAAATATCTTTTTTGAAAACTTTAACACTTTTAAATGAAAAACCTAATGCCTTGCGCATTTCAAAAAACAAAAAGATTCATTTTGGTGGGATACTGCCATAGGTTTCAAATATGAGTTGCATTCTTTCAGTAAAACTTGGATTCTTGGTTTTTGCTTATGTTGTAGCGATCTCGGTTGCTTATACAGGCATGCTATTATAAAACTTTTAATCACACTTCACTTATCTTATGTTTTTTCTTTTTTGAATAAGTTACTGATTTTCATTATTGCCTTCAGGAGCATATCGTATTGGTGTGAACTATGGGATGGTGAGCGACAATATTCCACCACCAGGCCAAGTCATATCAATGTGCACATCAAGGAATATCCGGAGACTTCGCTTATTTGAACCGAATCCAGCTGCTTGAGCAGCTCTATCATCATCCGGGATCGAAGTTATTCTCGGTACTCGAAATGAAGATCTTCCAAAACTAGCAGCAAACCCGTCATATGCAAAAACATGGGTAGAGACCCATGTAATGCCACGCGTAAATACTACGTTCTTTAAATGCATATCGTTAGGCAATGAGGTTATACCTGGCGAGCTTGCAAACTATGTACTACTTGCAATGAAAAATCTGGATGCTGCTCTCAAAGCTGTCGGTCTGAAAATTCCAGTAAGTACAACTGTGCCCTCGAATGGAACCCATCATAGCATTTTTGGTAGCAGAATCATACCCTTTACTTGTCAATGTATACCCATATTTCGCCTATGTAGGTAACCCCAAGGATAAGTTTGGATTACGCATTGTTCAATTCTAACGAAGTTGTTGTTAGAGATGGTGAACTCGGATACAAGAATCTCTTTCTTGCTATGGTTGATGCAGTGTATGCAGCTCTAGAGAAAGCCGGGGGTTCTACTGTTAGAATTGTTGTTTCAGAAACTGGTTGGCCTTCAGCTGGAGGTGATGGTGTGGTGGCAACTATAGATAATGCTCGGATGTATAACAGAAATCTTATTGCTCATTTAGCATTTTCACCGGGAACACCAAGACGACCCCGAAAAAACTTGGAGACATATATATTCGCATTGTTTAACGAAAATCTCAAGGCTGTTGGAACTGAGAGGAATTTTGGGCTTTACTACCCAAACATGACAGAAGTCTACGTTATATGACTCCGCAATCCCATAGCGCGCTTTCATGTCAGATTTATGCCATGTACCCGAAAGATTCGCAGGATTTCTTAGAGTGTATTTTCCATTGCCCTTTAGATTCGCAGGAAAAGGCTAACGATACTTTCAGTCAGCTACATTGAGTAACACTTATGTTTTTGAGATGAAAGGTTAAAATTTTATTTAAAAAATAATTATTTACAGGTTATCGATTTTTTGTGAATCAACTTTGAATATGACTTATATGATGAATCTAATTCTGACTCAAAGAAACAAAAAACAAAAACTTACGCGTTATTTATTTTTCTGAATCAATTTTGAATATGACTTATCTGAATCTGACTCAAAAATTAAGCAGTATAGTTATTAGAAATTTTAAAATCTAGTTTGTGCACAATGAGTCAAGCACAACACAGTACCTGATTCGAATAGTTCCGACTCAAATGTATGAGCCAAGTCGGACCGCGACTCAGACATCAGAAAAAGTAAAAAATAAACGATCTTACAACGGACTCAGGTTGAGTCAAATTCAGATCCCGAGTCAGATACAAACGCATTGCCAGTGTGCATAAATTCTCGCGAGAGATTTTGGGATTAGGATTGGCATAGCACGAGAGAGAGAGAACGCAACAACATGTCTTCTTTACCTCTCTCTCAGAATGAGTCAGATTGAGGGTTAGGGTTCTTCTGTTAATAAGCCGCTGATTGAGAGAGAAAGAGATGGAGGCAATAGCAATCGTGAAAAAGATTTATGCGAATTCTCAAGCACTATCTATGATTCGTGTTCTTGCATCCCCTGGAATAGATAGAACAACTACTATTATACCTGGTTCTGAAGTGGTAAAAGCATATAGTACAACTGCGGTAGATGAAACCAAAACTACAGAAGATAGAGGAGGAGGAGATGTTAATAATAAGGTAAAAGCGGAAGCAACAATGGTTTCTGATGACGCGTGGAAGAAGAAAACTCTTAAAAAGATCGAGAAAACTGGCTTGAAAATGCTCCAACTGCTCCAAAAGTTTTACAAGGACCGTGAAGAAGATGAGATGTTTAATGACTCAAACGATAAACTGATCAATTATATGAAACCCATCAAGGAGTTGTGGCGTATAAAGCTCGAAGAGGAGGAGAGGATACTCCTAGAAGAGGGATGGACACAATTGAGAGATTTATTACGCAGTCATGCAGGACTGAAAAATTGTCATCAGAAACTCCTATTATCTATCCAGCACCACCATGGGTCTGGAGGAAAAGAAAATCTTAAATTCGCAGTCGCTTCACCTTACAGAGGTGTAACCAGTGTTATGAGATTACCATTACGGCGTCCTGGTCCGTATGGATTACCAAGACAAGTAGTGCATGATGTGGTATGTATTACCACCAAGGATGCATTTCTCTTGTATAATCCCACCACCGGTGAAGCATCACCCTGGATTGAAACCACCATCGTCACCTGGAAAGGAAAAGCGCCGAAGCGCAAAGTGGAGTCCATTGCTTTAGGATTCGACTCAGAAAAATGGAAACATAAAGTCATACGCATATCAAGTAATGTGAAGAAAAAGTCTGATCCTGAAACTGAAAATGAGTTTCTGGTTGCGGAGGTGTTGACTGATCGGGATGGTACATGGGCGAACATCATTGGAGAAAACTGGCGTTTTCCCTGCGCGGCATCGAAGATGCGGAGAGGCTCGTGTTTGAGGATGGTCCTATCTATTTGGATGGTAAGATACATTGGCGATGTCATTATGAGAGAAAATATGAGTATATTCTTAAGCTCGATATTGAAAGTGAAACCTTCGTTTATACTCCAGTTTCTATATTTCTCATTCAAGAGTTCATGGATTCATCGGAACACGTACGGTCGATGATGATGGAAGTCGATGGAAAAATAGCTATTTAAAGAGTGCATCAGATCAAGAAGCAACTTCTTCTTTATGGATATGTCATGCATTTAAAGGTGGGAGGATTGAATGGTCCGAAGAGAAGGTCCCAATACCTTACGCTTATGTGTGTCCAGGTGTTAACATTGAATCTCGACAGATCTCATCTTTGTACAGTCACATCGTCGTATTTCCTACTATAATAGAACGACAAAGGTGTCCCTGTCCCTAAGGGTTCCAACTTCGCGCATCCGTGACCACTTTGATTGTGGAAGGATAATACAATTGTAGGTCGATTCGACAGCCTATACGTTGTTGTCAATGTGGATGGTTACTAGAATCCTACAACTTTGAATGCCCGTACAAACGTTTATGTCAGTTTTCCTTTGGTTTTTTAACAAACATCTATTGTCTTGGTTCTTGGCTCCTTGCCGAACTATAACAGAGAGATAAAATTGAACTGAATTTGATGCAGGAGCATAAACTATCTCTAGAACGTTCTTAAGTTTAGGAGTGATTTGCAAGTTTTCGTTAATTTTGGTAGTTTCAGTCTTTAGGCTAGGATTTCCTTAATTATGTTTCTCTCGTTCTAGTATAAATAGGTTATTATGTCTCTTAGAATAGTCAGACTTTTATTATTATTTTTCTGCGTTTATAATGAATATATATATCAGAGAGTTAGGTTTTAACCCTAAACTCAATTTATCTACGTTCTAGTGTTATATCAATTCTCTATTCAATTCAATTTCTTTGTTCATCTGCCCTAGTTTAGTGTTCTGATTTCTATTTCTGCATTAATTGACTCTAGAAGAAAACAAAACCAAACCCTAGCTAACTGTTATGGCAGGAAGAGGTAGAGGTAGAGGTGGAAACAATGATTTTAATGAGTTAAGAACCTTGATTGAAGATATGGCTTTGCGGTTGCAAACTCTAGAGCGACATGAACGTGCTGATGCCCGTATGGATAGACCGGAGGGCAGACGGAACCCTTTGGATTTCCCGGAAGGAGGATCTGAAGAAGATGAACGCGACGAATTTGAAAATACCTTTCATGATCATGTTGTTCATGGTCCTCACAATGACATATTGGAAGATAGATTGATTAAGGCCCTGGATTTGAATACTGGTGGCGTGAAGGTTGAAGCGAGTGATATGTCTGGGAAGATGCATGCCGAAGATTTCCTAGACTGGGAGGCTAGCATAGAGAATTATTTCGAACGAAAGCCTATGGCTGAAGCTCGAAAGGTGTTGTTTGTTAAGCTGAAGTTGAAGGGAATGGCACTACAATGATGGAGAAAGCTAGAGGAACTGCGCTTAAGGCAAGGCAAGGAGAAAATCAGGACGTGGGATCACATGAAACAGAAGTTGCAAAGGCAATTTCTTCCACCTGATTATCTGGTGACCTTGTAAGAGAGGTTTCATAACTTCCATCAGCGTGACCTCAGTGTTGAGAAGTATACAATAGAGTTCTATAATCTTTCTCTAAGAGTTGGCTTGAATGAAACACTGGAACAACTCGCAGCAAGGTATATTATGGGTTTAAACACAACCATTCGTGAAGACTTTGGTTTCCTTACAGTTACCAACATAGAAGACGCTTATCAATGTGCTTTGAAGGCATAGGAAATGGTGAACCACCGTTCCAAGAGCCGGAGCTCTACTAGTCGAATGGGAACCATATCCAGTTGGGGTAAAACTGCAACAAAATCAGCAGGTTGGAATAGTAAGAGCAGAGAAATGAGCAACACATTCGTAACAATTGCTCCAACTTCAAGCGGAGAGCACAAGGTCGGTACTCGCTTAGCTGCGAAGTGTTTTACCTGTGGAGGGGATGATCATCTGACTTACACTTTCCATAAAAAACGATTTAATTTTATTGAAGATGGTAGTGATGAAGAAAAATTTGGGGAACCGAAATATGATGAAACAGAGGGTGAAGAAGAAGACTTGATGCTTGTAAGAGGAGAAAATCTGGTGGTCCGCGGAATACTTACATTCCCTGGAGTTGAAGAAGAGGAGTAGGAATGGCGTCGGAAGAGTATCTTTCGCACACAAGTTTTCTGTGGAGGTAAAGTTTGCAAACTGATTTTAGATGGTGGTAGTTGTGAGAACATAGTATCTCAAGAAGTTTTAGACAAATTAAGTTTGTTAACCAAGTAACACCCTCACCCATATAAAATTGTTTGGTTTAATAAAGAAAACGCAGTTTCAATCACGAAAAGGTGCTTCGTAAATTTTTCTATCGGAAATTTTGAAGATGAAGTATGGTGTGATGTTGCACCTATAGGTGCTTGTCACATACTATTGGGTAGACCTTGGTTATATGACAAGAAAATGACTCATTCGACTGAAGCTAATGCCTACTCTTTTTCATGTAATGGAAATAAGATGACACTACATCCTATGAAAGAAGAAGAGACACAAGGAGGAAAAAAAGAGAAGGAACAGTCAGTAAGTCTATTAACTCGTAAGCAGTTTCAGCGCGAGTGCAAAGCATCTGGTGTTGTTTATGCATTATTGAAACATTTCAAAGAACTTGCGCCTACAGAGCTACCTGGTGTGTTGCCGCCTATGAGGGACATATAACACGCCAATCGACTTGGTGCCAGGATCTGCACTACCTAATTTGGCAGCATATAGGTTGCCTCCTGGACACCGATTGGAGATGCGAAGACAAGTAGAGAAACTATTACGAAAAGGCTTGATCATTGGGAGCAAGAGCCCGTGTGTTGTACCATCCTTATTGACACCCAAGAAAGATGGATCTTGGCGAATGTGTATCGATAGCAGAGCAATTAACAAAATTACGATCAAGTACAGGTTCCCAGTACCTAGATTAGAGGATATGTTAGACATGCTAGCTGGTGCTAAAGTGTTTTTGAAGATGGATTTGCGAAGCGGGTACCATCAAACAAGTATACGTGATGGAGATGAATGGAAAAAAACATTTAAAACACCTGATGGACACTATGGATGGCTTGTGATTCCTTTCAAATGTTCCAAGTACGTTCATGCGCACGACGACAGAGGTATTACATCCTTTCATTGGTTCGTTTATAGTAATATAATTTGATGATATTTTGGTGTATAGTCGTACAAAGGAATAACACTTAGTCCATCTTAGACAGTTGATGGAGGTTCTTTCGAAGGAAACTTTATATCTGAATCTTAAGAAATGCTCATTTTGCGCGAAGAAGTAGAATTCCTAAGATATATTGTATCAGCTAGAGGCTTAAATGATGATTCTGTGAAGGTGAAGGCGATTGTCGACTGGCCTGTTCCACAATCTATCACTGATATACGTAGCTTCCATGGATTTGCTACATCTTACCGGAGATTTATAAGAGGGTTTAGTGCCATTATGAGCCCTATAAATGAATATCTTAAAGGAACAACTTTCTGATGGACGAAAGATGCATCATCTGCATTTGAGAAGATCAAGAAATTGATGATTGAAGCTCCAGTGTTAGCTCTGCCTTACTTTGAGAAGCTTTTGTGGTGGACTGTGATGCTTCTAATATTGGAATTGGTGCTGTTTTGAGCCAAAAAAACAGACATGTGGCGTACTTCAGTGAGAAACTGATAGAAGCCAAAAGGAAATACTCAACCTACGATCTGGAGTTCTATGCCCTAGTTCATTCTTTACAACATTGGAGACATTATCTTGTCCATAAGTACTTTGTCGTTTATTCAGATCATGAGGCTTTACGTTATTTGCAGACCCAAAAGAAATTGAAACCTCGACATGCCAAATGGACTGACTATCTTCAAGAGTTTACCTTTTCATTTGAAGCAAAAATTTGGCGCAACAAACAAGGTGGATGATGCTCTTAGTCGCCTACATGTGTTAGTAACGTCGATGCAAGCTAACATAGTTGGTTTTGAAGAGATTACAGAGGTTGAATACTTCCTTAATAACTCCTGGTATGCCCTTTGTTATCCAAGATGGTTATCTCTTTCGAGGCAACCAACTGTGTATTCCTACTGGCTCTTTAAGAGAGAAAATCATTAGATAGCTTCACGATGGAGGATTAGCAGGTCATTTGGGACGGGACAAGACTCTAGAGGCTGTAAGGAGTCGTTTTTATTGGCCTTTCATGAACAAGGATGTTGACAGATTGGTAAAGAGGTGTCGAATATGCCAATTTGCAAAGGGACATTCCCAAAATACGGGATTGTATACTCCACTGCCGGTTCCACATTCTCCTTGGGTACACCTCAGTATGGATTTCGTGTTAGGATTTCCGAAAACATCCAGACAACATGGTTCTATTTTCGTTGTGGTGGATAGGTTCTCGAAGATGGCGCACTTCATTCCCTCCTTCAAAACTGCCGACGCTTCTAATATTGCTTCTCTTTTCTTCAACGAAGTGGTGCGTCTACATGGAGTTCCATCTTCTATTGTGTCTGATAGAGATGTCAAGTTTCTTGGACACTATTGGAAGACTTTATGGAAGAAATTTGGAACTGATTTATGTTATTCTACTACCGCTCATCCACAAACTGATGGCCAGAGACAGAAGTAGTAAACTGGAGTTTGGGAAATTTACTAAGAACTCTAGTAGGAGATCATATAAGGAGCTGGGATCATATTTTATCTCAAGCCGAATTTGCCTACAAAAATTCAGTTAGTCGTACGACTAAACGAACGCCATTTGAGGATGCTTATGGCTACCATCCACAGCATGTTGTCGACCTTGTACCGCTCCCATTGGGTGCGCATGTTAGCCATGAAGGTGAGATTTTTGCTGACCACATAAAGAGTAATACATCAAGAAGTGAGATCAGCTATTATCAAGAGCATTGAAAGTTATATGAATGCCTCTAATGCTAGTCGTAAGTCTAAGGAATTTCAGGAGGGAGATACGGTCACGGTGTTCATGCGGAAGGAGAGGTTCCCACGGGGTAGAAATCACAAGTTAATTTCAAGGAAGATGGGTCTTATAAGATAATCAAGAAGATCAGTTCTAACACTTATGTTCTTGAGTTACCTGATGATCTACAAGTCAGTCCCATTTTCAATGTTTCTGAGTTATACAATTTGTATGGTTTCAGTGGGGATAATGCTGCTGAAACATCTAGTGAAGAACAGTCTGCACAAGGGGAACTAGCTACTGAACAATTTAATGTCATTGAAGAAGTGCTTGAAGTAAAAGAGACTAGGTCAAGACGTGGTCATCCATATCGACAATTCCTAGTTAAGTGGCTTGGGAAGTCAGCTAAGTGCAGTATATGGATTACGGAAGAGGAACTGAAGAGAATTGATCCTGACATATATGCGGAAGTCGGAGCAGCTTTGTCATCAGAAACGAGCTTGATTTCGACCCGGGGTGGTTGATGCAGGAGCATAAGCTATCTCTAGAACGTTCTTAAGTTTAGGAGTGATTTGCAAGTTTTCGTTAATTTTGGTAGTTTCTGTCTTTAGGCTAGGATTTCCTTAATTATGTTTCTCTCGTTCTAGTATAAATAGGCTATTAAATCTCTTAGAATAGACAGACTTTTATTATTATTTTTCTACGTTTATAATTAATAGATTATATCAGAGAGTGAGGTTTTAACCCTAAACTCAATTTATCTACGTTCTAGTGTTATCAATTCTCTGTTCAACTCAATTTCTTTGTTCATGTGCCCTAATTTAATGTTCTGATTTCTAGTTCTGCATTATAATTGGTTATAATTGAGAGCTGATATAGACAGTGTATGGTTTCGGTGGTGTCAGGAAGACTATGAATCTATGATGAATAACTAACCAACCATTGGTATGTGTGTGACAAATGTTTAGGTTTGGCTACTACGGAGGTTTGAACCCTCAACCTCCCTTGTGGGAGATAGGAATCTACGACTACAGTTCCTTCCTAATCAGAAAAATATGAACAATGAGTGGCAAATGTTCGGCCTTTTTTATACTTGGAAGTTGGGACCTGGGAAATCCCTTCTTATAACTATTCCTCCATATCTCTCTCTCTGTTGTCTCCATTAAGCTAGCCGAAATCCCTTCTTTCTGAATTTTTTTTCCCTCTTTTTTTCTTTATCTTCTCTCAATCAATCACTGTTATAGGGGAGGCATGGTTTATTACATGGGCGGCATTGTAATAGAACAAAAAGGATCATTACATGATAATTCAAGTGTCCCTTATCCAAAAAAACTGGAAATGACAAATTAACCCTCATAATTGATAACCTAATTTAGTGATGATAATCAAGTTTAGTGTTAATGATTAATTTCACTTATATTAACTCAAAATCAAAACCAAAATCAAATTTTTAGAGTTAAAAAAATAAAAGTTTAGAGGAGAAGGTCAATCTCAATCAATTGAAGAAATTAACCAACAAAATGAAGAACCAGGACCTGAAAATGACCGGGTATACTTCTAAATTAGTCCCAACTAGCTTTTTGTTGCTCAAAGTTATCTAAAGTACATAAAAAAATCAATTTTCTTACATTTTTAGAGCTAATTACGGTTGGAATTTTGATCATAACCAACCGTAAATCGAAGTTACGGTTCGTAAAAGATGAACTACCAACCGTAACTGGTTAAATTTGAAGAAAACCCAATCGTAAAACCAGTTACGGTTGGAAACTAAATGCGTTCGTAAACTAAAATGGTTACCAACCGTAACTGAAGAAAATTCTCATATATAAGAGCATACGGTTGGTAATTGAACTATTACCAACCGTAACAACATCAAAATCTCCAGTTACGGTCGTAATTGAGTTATAATCAACCGTAACTCACATAAACCCAGAAATTTCAATTTCAATTTTCATCTTAAACCCTAATTTTTGATAGAAATTAAACTTAAAACGAACAAAATAAACCAAATCGTAATTGGGTTTCCAAAACGTACCTCATATAAGTCATTACACTACACTTGATTAATTTTGGAATCGTCGATTAATCGAAGATGATGAAATTTTGAGTTTTAATGGAGGTTACGGTTGATGGGAGGAGGTAAAGAGAAGCAGAAAGAAAACAAATCTTCAATTTAGCTTTGATTTAGGTCAAAAAATGGGGAGGGTAATCTAGTCAATTTACACCCCTATAAAACATATCCTAACCAACTACAGGGACATTACTATCACACTGTCGCCCCTCTAATAAACGATGCATCCCCTATTATAAGAGCAAGTCTTATGGTGGAATCCAACCTATTCCAAGTGTCGACAAACCATGGAATGTCAAGTCTAATGGCTTCCAAGTTGGGGTCTTCCACAAAAAATCCAAGCAAAGTTCCACCGTTTCGTGGAAGGGTTCGTGGAATTCATGGAAACGACAATAAGAATAGCGTTTTTTTTAATCCATAGATTTAGGATGAGTTGTTGAAATCTAACGGCTGAGAAAAAAATGCTATTATTTCACTATTAAGAATAGCGTTATTAAGAATAAAGTTTTCACTATTCCACCACTACACTTGCACTTCCATCCACGGTTCCAAATGCTGAGGTGGCGTGGCAGATGGAAGATGGAATTCTTCCACCATAAAACTTGCTCTGACAGACTTGCTCTGCAGACGGTCATTATCTAATTTGAATAGAGAGAAGTTAAAAAACCTGGCGTTTTTAAGGGCCACCCGAAAGGATTTAGGGGCCATCAATTTATACCCAGCCAAAGACTCTAGTTAAGGGGTACCCTATATGATATTGAAGTTACATAAATTCCCTTCTGGTAAAACTGTATAAAAACCAAACCAAAAACAATTCTACTCATTTCAACTCTTCTTCTTCCAGTTTCCTATTATCTTCCGATTGTAGAAGAAAAAAAAAATCCACTCCAAAGTCAAATGGCCCCAATTAGGTAAGAATCTATCATTTTTTGGGGTTTATTTCGCTTTAATTCGACGAATCGAGAAAAAAAAATTCTAGGGTTTTCGGTTATTTATCCAGATTCGGGCGATATTCATGCTCCTTTACTTCCGAATGTAGTCGTGTTCTTCATTTCTCAAGAACATCGACAGTATTCGGGAGAAATATTGATGGTTATCGGCAATATTGGTCATATCTTCCTGGATACAAACTGGTAATAATCGGTAGTTTAATGAATTTTTTGGCTCCGAATATATTTAAGTAGACACACAGTATTCGGAAGTACACTCACTACCGAATATATATATATTGAAAAAATCTCAAAATTTCTGATATAGGAAAAATCCCATTTTGGGGCCAGTATTTATTCGGAAGACAATATAATGTTATACTTCGATTATTTCAATTTCAAAATTTGAAAAGTATAAGTTTTTCCCAAATTCTGATTTTTGGGCCATCGTACATTCGGGACTTTACAAAACAATTATCCTCCGAATATAGCAAGTTCAAAACAAACCACGCCTTGGCTCTAGGTGGTTCCAAGGGCCAATATAGAATGTTAGACAGCCCATATTCGGAAGTTTGGGTAACTAATTATACTTCCGATTATTTCAATTTCAAAATTTGAAAAGTATAAGTTTTTCCCAAATTCTGATTTTTGGGCCATCGTACATTCGGGACTTTACAAAAAATTATCCTCCGAATATAGCAAGTTCAAAACAAACCACGCCTGGCTCTAGGTGGTTCCAAGGGCCAATATAGAATGTTAGACAGCCCATATTCGGAAGTTTGGGTAACTAATTATACTTCCGATTATTTCAATTTCAAAATTTGAAAAGTATAAGTTTTTCCCAAATTCTGATTTTTGGGCCATCGTACATTCGGGACTTTACAAAAAATTATCCTCCGAATATGCAAGTTCAAAACAAACCACCCTGGCTCTAGGTGGTTCCAAGGGCCAATATAGAATGTTAGACAGCCCATATTCGGAAGTTTGGGTAACTAATTATACTTCCGATTATTTCAATTTCAAAATTTGAAAAGTATAAGTTTTTCCCAAATTCTGATTTTTGGGCCATCGTACATTCGGGACTTTACAAAAAATTATCCTCCGAATATATAGTCGTGTTTAGAAATACCAACTTAATCGGTAGATAAGAATTTAAGTTTGCCACCGAATGTCTTATTCGGAGGGAATACGTGTATCGTTAACAACCGATTGTAGTGCACCAATGATACGAAACCTCAACGGCCATATTTTCAGAAACCTCAACGGCCATATTTTCAAAAATTAGATCCGTTGGAACTCTAATCTATATAAGGAGGGTAACCCCTCTCAGTTATTATTGAGTAAAAATCTGAATGAAAAACCTTTTCAATGGCAAGTCCATCATCAATCGACAACATACTTCGAAGATGCAAGCGAACAACTACATCAATTGCAGCAAGGAAGAAGAAATACAAAAAAGGAACAAACAACCCAAAAAATTAAACCATCGTTAGTGGCAACGGAGGAGGAGGAAGAGGAAATCAAGGCTAAGAAGCGAGGTCAAGAACAATTCCATCATAGAGAAAGATTAAAACAAGTTGAGGAAGAGACCGAATGGATAAAAAATTATTACATTGTGAAAGATCTACCCAAAGAACAGCAGGACGATCGTATATTTTGGATTAACGTTTCATTGGGTCCTTTTGTTGGTAAGTACAAGAAGCCACGCCACAATTATGAACCATCCCATGTTTCTTCAAGGGTGCACCATGTTATAAAATTGTGCACCGAGTACAACCGTATTCTTGCTAGGCACAGAGACGACAGGTTTGCGGCACAAGATGCTTATTCCAAGTGGAGAGGAGAGTCGTTTCTACATTTCGAAGCCGCGTTGATTGTTGCATCTCGGACTGGGAAAAAAGAATAACATGTGATGTTTGAGTGCTGTAAATTCAAATTTTTAATATAATCGGCGGTTTGATAAAATATGGAATTCCCGAATATGATTAATCGTATTGAAGTGTTATAATACTGTTGTTCCGATTACATAGTTTCAAAAAAAATTATAGTCGTGCCTCGAAAAAAAACGATCAAACATCGTCATCATCCGAGGGGATCAATTCGAGTAACTCAGCGGGAAAGTTGTTGTCCATAACACGATCCCAATCAACCATGTTGGACTCATATTGTTTCACCCAATCCTTGCAATGGTTCATCGGGAAGTAATCGTGCCACTTACTCAACGGAGGTAACGGACAATCTTTCTTTACTCTTAAACCGATAAAATGCATTTCATTCACAAATGCCATTACGATTCTTCTATCTTTAACCGACTCGTCGCAAGCCGTTCTTGTGGGTGCAAACGTCATGCTAAGTCCATACATAGGAGGAACGAAGAAATGTACCACGCAATTCAAAACGTCCGCTAGGAGATATCCAAATTTAGGCATTGTCATCCAATACTTGGATCCGATTGTCTTCAATCCCTTTCGACACTTCACACGCGCAACTAAGTCTTTGAACTCTTGTTCTTTGTCGTATCTATCTCCTCGCCTCATCATCTCCATATAAAAACCCTTGTCC
Organism: Papaver somniferum; assembly: GCF_003573695.1. Classification (NCBI taxonomy): domain Eukaryota; kingdom Viridiplantae; phylum Streptophyta; class Magnoliopsida; order Ranunculales; family Papaveraceae; genus Papaver; species Papaver somniferum. The sequence continues at coordinate 2,624,860 of NW_020622270.1, read as the reverse complement.
TTCACTAGTTGTACCGCCATCTTATTTCTTAAATATTGGCATTGGGTGACATCTTCGATATCCGCCTCTCTAAAGTAACCCATTTGTTCCGTAGCAACGTGAAACCCACAATTTCCATCCCCATCAACCTCGTCGGTCGACAAAACAAATGGAATGATAAGTGGAGGGAGTTGTTCCAAATACTCTTTGTATATTGTATATGTGGATCGATTTGGTCTTCCATTAAGATCTCTAGGGCAACGAAGAGTACCTTTGTCCTCTTTTATAGTAAGAATTTCCATTGGTTGGGTTTGTTGCGAGGCGTTCATTTGCTCAACAACTTCTTCGACAACATTGGGTTGACTTACTTGAGAAGGCTCTGTAGAGATCTTTGGCCTTACTTGTCGGGTGGTTGGTCCACTTTGATCATTTCTTGGACGACCTCTTTTCTTAGGTTCCGGCTCATCTTCAAATTCGGCTTCCGAACACTCGTGCCTAGACAATATCTTTTATTAGACAAATACTCCTTCAACTCTTTTCTTTGGATGGTCCTCGACACTTCGGTGTTCGGCCTACCGGGTTTATTTTGCTTAATAGGTTCATCAACCTCCCTTAAACAATGGTGAAGGGCTTCCTCCAAATTATGCATCAATATTTGCTTTTTGGTGCCGTTTGATGTAGGGTAACGCTCGGCTATTTGTGCACACAATTCCGACTCGAAGAAAGACGGAGCATCAACTACCGGGGTGTTCGGAGTGAAATTTAATTGCTTCCAAAATGGGTGAATATCATCAATGTCAATCTCATCAACATACCTACCCAACTTATGACGACATGGGAGTCCAATACCTATCATATCCTTGCAAACACAAACCGTATTCTCGTCATCATAAGTTTTATATAACTTCAATTGTTTCATCATGCGATTTATTGCCCATCTTGAAACTTTATGAACAACTCCCCTTAGAAGCAATTTTTCCTTAATATGTTCCATCGGGAATTGGTGTACACTAAATTGCATACATTTCCTAATCTTTACGAGATCACGATTGCTGAATTCATGGATTGCTTCTTGGATCGACACAACTCCATTTTGACTACCAATTAGTATTTTCTTTAGTCTACCATGAGACCCCTCCGCAATGCTTGTCGCCTCGTTCTTGAAGTTACGATATTCATATGTCCATGCAAACACAAACCTCTCCTTAATCGTTAACCATTGTTTTTTACAATACTCAACCGGTTTTGGGTAGTCCGTGCCATATTCATCCTCAAATTTATTCAAGTTATATTCGTAAATTTCCTCGGTCATCGGCCAAACGATTTTTTCCCATGCTTTCGTGAACATTTTCCAAATTATTCCATCCTCCTTCCACTTTTCTTCAAATAGCCTATCCTCTTCCTTACGTTCTTCCACGGTTAATTTACTAATGCGCTCATCCTCTTCCTTTGACCTCTTGGTACCATTCCTTGGTCTTTTAGCTTGGAAATGATGATGGCAATTGGTTTTGAGATTGCATTGAATGTGCCACGTACATTGCAAGTTTTGGGCTTCCGGAAACACTACCCCTATTGCATGCATTAACGCTTGATCGTTATCCGTTACAATAACCCTTGGAAAATTATCACCGTTATAAATGGACCTCAACGTCTCCAACATCCAAATGAAACTCACATTGTTCTCATGATCCATTAAACCCCATGCAATCGTAAACGTGTTTTTGTCCGAAGTATGGCAAGCAATGTTCAACAACGGCATGTTATACTTGTTTGTCTTATAAGTAGCATCTATCAACAAAATTTGATGAAAGCATTGAGCCAATTGGATCATTTCGGGATGTGCCAAGAAAATACGAACCACTATACCATCCTTTCTTCCCTTCTCAAGGTGTAGCCGTGTAACTCCGCTAACCACTCCGATTGTTACATGACCGTTCTACCATCCCAATCAGTCCTTTTGATCGTAGCTAGGGCCGAATTAATTGTAGACAAAGAAGACAAGTTGTCGGGATCGTCCGACTTTATCTTACTTAAGATCGCACTCGCTTTTTGGAACCGCATAGACCTCACCGTCTGCATTTGATGTGGTTTTAACTTGGCAACCATTACATGTCCAATTAAATCCAACGGATCATCATGGTTGTGACAACCGTTATCAACTTTATACATTTTATACTCTTTACCTTTAATACCATCGGGCTTATAGAAGACAATCTTAAATGAGCATCCTATCTTCTTGGTATTGCTTCGGTATTTCCTATTCGTCTTCCGTATGTACTTACTATTCTTTCCCTCGTGACTCTTTCGCGTCCCACCTCGCTCACAAATCATTTCAAATCGAGTGTCACTAACATGATTATTTTGAACTACCACGCACATGTTAGCTTTTGCCTTGTTCATAAGCCATTCCTTTGCCTCCTTCTTACTTCCAAATGTCTAAACGTGCATAAAACAAAACAAATCTAATAAGCATAACCATTTAACATATAAATTTTGCAAAAAAAAAAGTAGTTATGAGTATACCAAATCGTTTGCATAGTATAGGGAAGTGTCGGGCCTCAAATAGAAGTCATCAACAAACTCTTCAACGGCCTGCATATGAAAGCAACAAATTATTATACAATAATCTGAGGTTATAAAATAAGTCAAACTTCCGAATATTCTATATTCGGAATTCTATCGGTTACCCAAAACACCCGATTTATGCAAATGAATGTACACAGTTTACTGAGTGAAAAAAATGATATAATCGGAGGTTATTAAATAAGTCAAACTTCCGAATACTTTATATTCGGAATCCTATCGGTTACCCAAAACACCCGATTTATGCAAATGAATGTACACAGTTTACTGAGTGCAAAAAATGATATGATCGAAAGCTAAAATATATAGTAAACCAGCCGAATATAAATAACCGGGAGATAACTTTAATCGATAAACATCCGATTTTCAAGTTTTCGGAAATTTTATTCGGCAGTCAAATAATGTTAAACTATTACCGATTGTAAAGGATAGGAATACTGAGTTTTGAAATTTTCTGAGGAATTCGTTTTTGGGGCCATTCGGGGGTAAATAACTCTACATAACTGCTGAATGTAGATATTTTTGGAAAACCAGTTTGGGGTTTTTCTCATATTCGGCAGTAAACTAGTATCTTGGAACTACCGAATATACATATTTGGTACTCAGTGTGTTATATTCGTAAGTTTAATCTATAAATTATCTACCGAATTTGGGTAGTTCATGGCATTCAATGCATGCAATAATCGGTTTTTCTTGTTTACAAAAGCACACAAACCATGCAAATCGAGTATTTTAGTTTCTTAACACAATACCTGTGTTTTACATGCATCGTTAGCTTCAATATCATGCGATTCTCCATTTTCTTCCATGAAAGGGTCGTCTAGGTTTTCCTCTCCACAAAAGTTTGGATCATTCAACATATACCCCAAATCGTCTTCTCTAAACGGTCGTGAACCCTCAACATTTTGTTCTTCGTCATGATTCTCACCTTCTTCTTCATATCCATCCATTTTTGTAGTGAAAAAATGGTTTTTCCCTTTTTCCTTCAACCTCTTCTCTATAACTCTAATAACTCACAAATGCAAAAGAAATGAAAAAATGAAAAAAAAATCATTCTAATACTGCACCGACCACAATCGGAAGTCTGGGAAATATTTTGGCTTCCGATTGAAATCGGAGGATAACAATGTTATCATATCCTCCGAATATATAAGGGTAATTTCGCAATTACGAATTACGCGAGATAAAGGATGGCTATATTTTCCCTTTGCATGACCTTTTTTGTTTTATTGTTGGCCCTGTATCCTTTTGAGTGGCCCCTAAAAACGCTAGGTTAAAAAACCCCATTTTGATGAGTTAATGTTCTTTTCGTGCAATTTCTTATCTTTTTTTTGTTGAAGAGTAGACAAAGCACTACTTGTTCATCGTTGTCTCTGTTCGGGTTAGATTCATGTTCATTTTTTTCCAATTTCTCAAGAAAAAAATTAGGGATTTGGCCTTAGAACAATGGGTTTTTGTTTAGTATGAAAAACTGAAATTAAACATTGGGAGAGAAGTGCAGCAAGGAATACAAGCAAGGGAAAATTAAAGCTTGTCCATTCGCTCGAGTGACTGTGAGTCTTGCTTGCTGCTTGAGGTTCGTATTGTTCTATCTAATTGCGTTAATTTTTCCTTTACAGAACTCTATTAATTTTGAGCTGAAACTTTGAAAAATATCATGTTTCCAATTGTGCATATAAATAAGATACGAAGAAATGTGGTCTTGATTTGGCTGATTGATGTGCAACTGTGTTTAGTGACTTTTCCCTTGTATCACTTGTCAAACAAGAATTGCCTGCTCTTATGTGTTGAGTGTCTAGCATTTGTAATCATATAGCTAGGTTACTGAAATAATCTTTAAATTGTATTGTCAATTCTGCAATTATGTTTTGGAACTTAAGAATCAGAGAAATTTACTAAGTGAAGTTTTCGGTTCTTTCCAATCCATTCAATTTGGTTTGTATGATGTTAAAGCAAGTAATCAGATAGCATCTTCTACTTGTTTTTTAGTGGTTTTTCGACTCTATCGAGCAAGGAAACTCCTTAAACTCGGACCAGCTATGTAGCATCCAATTTTCCTAATGGACCCTAACATGTTACTTGCTGCCCTTATGGCCATAATCGTGGATGGAAGTAAGGCATTAGAAGCTATATACCCTGAAAGTCATATTATTGGTTTTGGTTTCTTATAATGTGTGTTTTTGTTGTCCTGCATAATCTTTTTTTTTTTGTGAATGTCAAATCAAATGCTGTTATGAAACCTGTGTGGTTTTGCTGTTCTATCTTATGGATGTATTTGATATATTAAAAGTTCTTAGGGTATAAATCACATGCATGTCTTGTGCTGATATGAAACATGCGTGATTTGTTATTCATACTGGCTAGGTTGGGTTCACTTGCTAAGGTTTTGAAGTTAAACCTATTATGGTTTTATTAGTTTTTGTTGTTTATGTTTTGCAAAGTCTCATTGTGTTATCTATATGTTAATGTAGATCAAAGACAGAATATAGAGTTGCATTGGCAAATTTTTTGAGAAGTATCAATGAGAACCTTGGCAATCCGACCCTGATTAAGTGTCAGAATTTAGCTTCGGAAATCCAGAATATAGGTAGATTATGCAGCTTTAGATCGATGTGAATGGATCATTCAAAGCATGTGTTTCGATGGAATGAAGGGTAATGCTGACTCTAATCCATCTTCCACCATGGGATTATGGGGGCTGGAAGCTGGAGAAAACTCGCCGGGATCTTAGTGACTGTTACGATGCTTTCTCATTTTCACAGACTCCACCTCCGCCACCATCTGTAACTCCACCACCATACCAGCTCCAGAGCCAATACCAAAATCTTCAACTCCACCATCACCTAGGATGTGGAATTAGTAGGGGTGCTGAAGGTGGTTGAAGCTAGGTGCTGGAATCAGGGGGGGGGGGGGGGGGGGGGGGGGGGGGGGGGTAGGAATGGAGGTGGTGAAATTGTCGGTGGAGATGGTGGTTGTGGCATTGTTGGAGTTGGTTTAGAAATGAGATTTGACTGTAATTGGTGCTGGAGGAGGTGTAGGTCACGGAATTGGAGGCAGTGGACTAGGAAGTGATGGCAGAGGTATAGGTGATGCTGGCAATCGGTTGAATTGGTAGAATTTGGAAGTGATTCTTGGAAGCGTTTGAAATTGTTGCATGTTCTGGGTTGGATTAGCTCTTGCTGTATTTGGTGATGGAGGAGGTGGAATTGGCGGGGCCTGGAGCTGGTGGATGTGTAAGTGGTGGGATTGATGTGGATTAGGGTGTGGGGTGGAGTTAGAAGTGGAGCTGTTTATGGAATTGGAGTTGGAGGTGATGTTGTTGGTGTAATTGGTGTTGGTGGACTTGGTGGTGGCAAATGATTGGGAGGTGATGCTGGTAGCGAAATTGGAGCTGGAGGTGGTGTACGACTAGGAGGAAGAGGTGGGGCTGGTGAAAGCGGAGGATTAGGTGGTAAAGCATGAAAGCCTTCTGTGGTGGTGGTGGAATTGGTGGAGGTGTAGGTGGTGGACGAGAGGTGGAGGGGGTGCTTGTGGTGGGATTGAATTATGGTAGCAGTACAGAACTTGGTGATGGAGGTGGATTTGTAGGAGAAGGTGGTGAAGGTTTTTGGCAGGCAGAGGTATGTAACATGTTGGTGGAGCTTGTGGGGGTCCCTGGTTGGTGGAAATGCAGCTTTTGGAGGGAAATTGAAGACAAGCTTAATGATGCTTGGCTTTGGTTTCTGGAGGAACACCCTGATGATAAAACGTAGGGGGAGTTTACTGAACAACAGCCAGCAGACGCATTAATGGCTTCAGCGACTGCGGATGGTGGTTCTCAAAATCTTCTATAGCTCCAAAAAAACCAGAGAAGTTTATAAGGAACAAGTCTCTCTTAAGATATCAATGGAAACTATGATCAAACAGTTTTTGAAGTATGTGGTAGTGGAAGAAGAAGAAGAAGAAAAACCCGAGGTTTCCACAAAATGCAGTCATATGCGTGGCAAGCTAGCCTTATGCATAAGTACAAGTTCTACATCCTTGCGTGATACGTGATCTAGTGGGAATGTTTTGCCTTTGTCACATTTGGGTTCTTGACTCTGAAAGCTTTGTGCTCGTAAATTTCATTGGGCTATTACATGTTTACAGACCTCATTGTAATTGTTTTGGAGGGATTTTTGTGTCTAATGGTGTATTTGGACTAATATGGGCACTAAATGATTTCAGGGAGGAGCGGCTAAGATTTTGATCTGACCTCGATACTGAGTTGTAACTTGCTAAATGCACTGGAATCGGTGTTTTTCGGATGGGAATTGATTGGTCAAGGATCATGGCGGTGGAGCCAGTAAATGGTCTTAAAATGATCGGCATATTTGATGTAAATTACGGTTATTTCATTATTTATTATCGTGCCTTGCACCTGTATCATTGAAATTTGACTTTTATATATTTATTTTGGGTATTACAGGTAGATTATGCATCCTTAGTTCGATATAAATGGATCATCCAAAGATTCATTTATATGGAATGGAGGTAGTGCTGACTCTATTGCGTCATTCTCTTCCGCCTTGGGCTGGAAGCTGGAGAAAACTGTCGATCATTTCATGGATTTTACAAGGTTAGTTGCTTTTGGGTCTTTGGACACTGAAGCATGACACCCTTAAATATGTTGAAATATGTTTAGATTCTGTATGAAAATATATCTGTATGAGGGCCATTACGACTCGGCCAGTGCATAGGGAACTCGCATTTATACTCCCTTGACCTGTAGGTCTTTGTACAGTCTCATTTTAAGCCTCGAGTCACTCCCGTTCCATATTGTTTCGGTTGACACCCTAGTATCAATATTGGGATTTATGATTTTGTCTGACTTGGTGTTTAATTTTTTAATTTTACCAAGCCTAATGAAGTCTGGTAAATTGCTGAATGTGTGTTTGTTGTCTTCTACGGCTGCTGGGTATTTTCTAGTTACCAAAATTTTCTTTACCTTGTGCAGACTTGTTGGAAGTGTGTCGGAGGTGGTTTACTACTGGGGTAACTTTTAATGAGCCACATGTCTTTTGCATGTTAACCTATTGCGCTAGTACTTGGCCTGGTGGTAATCCTGACATGTTAGAGGTTGCAGTATCTGCTCTACCTACTGGTGTTTTTAATAAGCTAAGTATGCACTGGATTGCAGTTCCCCATTCCAAGGCCTACTGTATACATGAAAATCAAAAAAGGTTTGTTCTGTGTCCACTTTCTCAAATTGGATGTACTTAATTAATTCTCTATATTGGAAGCAGATATTGAGAACCATACTCGGCTCACACACTAATTATTTATTTATCCACTTAGCTTTCCTACAATAATTCAGCATCTTTTTTTCAATGGCAGCAGTAGCTTATCAAAGGAAATGGTCTGACATGGAGTAGCTCACCGTGTTTCATTTACGCGTCCATATGGTCTTTTGACATTGCTGCTGTGTTGGTGGCAAGCTCTATGACCGTCTCTGACCAGTTGGATTCCATAGGGATATAACACTACTATGAACAGGTTCCACATCTCTCTAACCTATATAAAGTGTAAATCTACAGGTTCTAAATATCTCCGGCCTATATAGAGTGTAAATCTGAAGGAGCCTTGCATTTCATTTTAACATTTAAAGTTAAAATTTTCATTATGTACAAGTCTTAGGCCAACTCTTATAGATGTCAAATTAAAGTTTCAACTTTCCATCTACGCCGGCTTGAATTAGAGGCTAGTTCTTATGGTTTTACTTGATTCAGTAAATTTCTCCATCTCAGATTTCTCTGGGTCAAATGGTTGGGCGCAACAGTGTAATTTCTGTGTGCCCATTTAGAGCAGAGAACTTGATTCAACTTTCACTTCAAGCATTTGCTTGATCCACAACCTAATATTGGTTTAGGCAACGGTTTTCCAACTTGAATATTGAAATCGGAGGCTTTCTTATGGTCCTCCAACTTCGACATTCAAGTTGCAAAGGTGTTGCCTGAAGTCATCATTCAAGCTGTTGATCAAGCAAATGTTTGAACCGAAGGTTGAAGCAAGTTTGAGGCGCCAAATGGTTAATGGACATTATTCGTTATGCCCAACAATTGGGCTAAGGTGAACAAAACCATTGGGAGAAATTAAGTTGGTTCAACTAACACTAGTAGAATTAGTCTCCTATTCAAGCTGACGTGGATGTGAAGTTAACTTTGATGACCATAAGAGTTTGCCTTATGGTAAGCTAGGATGAAACTCTTGATGAGCCACACGTCTTTTGCATGTTAACCTACTGCATTGGTGCTTGGCCTGGTGGTAATCCTGACATGTTAGAGGTTGCAATATCTGCTCTACCAACTGGTGTTTTAAAGTTAAGTATGCACTGGATTGCAGTTCCCCGTTCCAAGGCCTACTGTATACATGAAAAATCAAAAAAGGTTCTTTCTGTCTCCACTTTCTCAAATTGGATGTGCTCACTAGCTTTGGGGATTTTAGAGGAATAAAATATATGATTCGTGGAAAAAGAATGTACCTTAATTCTCTAAATTGGAAGCAGTTATTGAGAACCACCAATACCCGGCTCGCACACTAATCATTGATTTCCTATAGTAATTCAGCATCTTTTTAATTTGGGACTTTTGTTTTTCGGTGGCAGCACTACCTTATTAAAGGAAATGGAGTAGCTCACCATGTTTCATCTATGCGTCCCTATGGTCGTTTTGACTTTGCGGCTGTGTTGGTGGCGAGCTCTATGACACCGTCTCTGACGAGTTGGACTTCGTAGGGATATTACACTATTATGAACAGGTTCTACATCTCTCTATCCTATATAGAGTGTAAATCTGAAGGAGCGTTGCACTTGATTTTGACATATATAGTTAAAGTTTTCAGTATGTATTAGCAAGTGTTAGGCTAACTTTTATAGATGTCAAATTGGAGTTTCAACTTTCCATCTACTTCAGCTTGAATTAGAGGCTAGCTCTTTTGGTTTTACTTGATTCGAGTAAATTTCTCCATCTCAGATTTCTCTGCTTCAAATGGATTTGCATAACAGTAATCTTTGTGCGCCCATTTAGAGCAGAGAATTTGATTCAACTTTCACTGCAAACATTTGTTTGATCCACAACCTGATGTTGGGTTTAGGCAACGGTTTTCCAACTTGAATATTGAAATCAGAGGCTCTCTTATGGTCCTCCAACTTCGACATCCAAGTTGCAAAATCGTTGCTCGAAGTCATCATTCAAGTTATTGATCAAGCGGATGCTTGAACCTAAAGCTGAACCAAGTTTGGAGCGCCAAATGGTTAGTGGACATCATTTGTTGCGCTCAAGCGGAAGTGTGTGAAACCATTAGGCGATTGATTCAACTAAAACCACTAGAGTTAGTCTCCAATTCAAGCTGACGTGGATGTGAAGTTAAATTTTATGACCATAAGAGTTTGCCTCATGCAAAGCTGGGAGTCTGGGATCTACCCTCATGTTCAGGATGCTGCTTTAGTTCCACTACCATGAGTAGTACAGACACCAGAATCTCTGACTTGGGTGGGGATATAATGGTGGGTTCATCACTTCACTAGTTTTAAGCCCATATAGTTCATCACCTCAATCTATATCATTCTAGGCCCATGGTCAATTTTATCCCTATCCAGAATCACCACGTGTTCGGCAGGTAATGGGGAGTAGTGTTGAAAAGCAGGTACACCGTGTACCTCTCAGAATAAAAACCTACTCATTACATTACACGGTGGTGGTGGCTGGCGGCGTTATCAAGCAGCTTCATCTCGTAAATCACACTCCATCAGAAGGACATTCTCGTCAGTACATCCACTAAAAAGGGATCTATCACGTGCCAACTCTCGCAACAGATAAACACGTGTTATCTATACTCAAAACCCCATGCCTCGTCACGTCGATCTTATCCCAATTAACTTTATCTCATCAACGATCGAAAACATTTAAATATAAATCAACGGTTGATAATCACGGAGAGTTGTTCGATGTTTAACGCCGAATTCCGTCGTTAAATATCTCCCTTCATTGCGGGGAATTGTACTTTGAGTTGAGCTGCCTAACTTAAAAATTCTGTTTTAAAATTAAGACTTTCTTTCTCATTTCTTCTGAATCCTTCTGCGAATTTACTTGCTCTCCATGGGTTTATTAGACCAACTTTGGGATGATACAGTTGCCGGACCAACACCTGAAACCGGTCTCGGAAAACTAAGAAAACATTCGACCTTTTCTTTCCGATCAAATTCCGGCAATAAGGGTATGTTAATTAACTTATTATGCTAACCTGCGCCTCTAATTTGATTTTTAAATGTATCATATTGAATTGTATCAACTAATTTGATGTTTTGAATCTTTTGATGTTTGTTATGTAGAAGTAGAATCAGTTGCGAGATCTAACAGTGAAGATTTGTCTGACGAAGTGCACAGAAATGTGACTCGCAGTATAATGATTCTAAAACCGAGACCAGGGAATCTGACGATTAACGGTAATGATGGTGGTGGATCATCAGCACCAGCTTCACCAGCTGGATCTACTCCTCCCGTATCGCCTTTCACTCCATCAGGATCACCATTCTCTGGTAAGCCCGGTAACTCATTATCAAAAAAGCCTTTAATTTCACAATAATGGATAAAGATTGTGTGCATCAGTGTGGGTCCCACACAATGTTGCCAATTAGTCAATATGTCTGCATCTCTGTGGCTCCACAATGTCTCCATTTAAAGTGTATATGAACCCTAAATACAACATCTTAACCGTTGAATGTTAGCATCGATGATCATAAAATAATGTCTCTTGGGGTAACTGGGGGTGTAAGTTTTTGTTTTGGTTTTCAGAAAAATTGTTTACAAAGAAGGGAAGGTTTGATTATTTTTTGTTGTTATTATTTTTGGTTTACGGCATATTATCCAAAATCAGGTGGTAGAGAATCAAATCGTTTTCGTCGCAGATTATCGTCGGATGTTTACGAGAGAGGAGCGGCTTCCTCGGCACCAACAGCAGTCCCCATCCGAGCAGCAGCAGCAGCAACAACAGCAATGGGGGATGGATCCAGGGGTACACCTCCTACTTACAACGTGTGAAATGTGACCTCCACTAGTTTCTTTCACCTGACCGGCGACTTTTACTTACGACTACTACTTTTTATATCAGACGAGGATACAAGATCGAATCGAATACTAGCAGGCTTTCTTTTTTTTGTTGGTTTAGGTTTTGTTATATAGTAATATGGTAGTGCTAGATAAGCATGTATTTAGCGTATGTTGTTCCTTTGTATGCGTGTATATAATGTATGGAGTCACTACCTCCGGCCACCATTTAGGGTGGTTGATTGCCTCAGTGGATGTGCAATGGAGTTTGAAGAGCGAGTAAGAAGAGCCGAGTTTTTTTTGTTTTTTGTTATGCTTTTTTCTAGTGAGGATGTGTAATACCGGTGAATCAGTGATGTTTAGTAAAACTAGCTTGAGAGAGCTGTGTGATTTTTATGCAAGTAAATTTGGAATTTGAAGGGTTTCACTTCTTGTTCGAGCTGTATTTCTGATTCTCAATGCAACATGCATGACCTTATTTTGATTTTGGAGTTCTTGGAGTCTGTCATAGGAGTGGGTAATCAAACATGTAACCCTAGCTTCATCAAAACAATGAGTTTCCTGTTTGGGTTACAGGATGCAGGAATTCATGAAGGGTTAGGTTTCAAGATGTAGAATGAGCTTTCATTATTGTCATCAAGGCTCTGAAAAAACTTGACCTCCCATGTGAAAAGAGGGAACACTAGAATTGATTATTTGCCACACAGATAGGAGACCTCCCAATCTATCATATGTTGCAATGAAACGCCGGTCTCTATGGGCTATGGTCCTGAAAGGAACTACATATGCCCTTCATCACCCATTCACCCTTCAGCTTTCCAACACCAGTTAGTGATCAAAGCGTGTTATAACAGATGCCAAGAACGCAGACATACCCTACAACCATTTCTGGGATTAACCAGTGGGTCGAATCAAGTTTTAAATTGGCAAAGAGAATCGACAACTGAGGCGGGTCGACGTTTATTCTAGATGTGGACTGCTCACTAACTTCTTGTTGGTGATTTATTGGGGGAGGGTTGTAGGCCAAGGAGCTAGTCATGGCCCTCATAGGTGCTTGCCCTTGTGATGCAAGCAGGAGACAGGTTTCTCTAGCCATTTAATTGGAGTTGTGACGAGTTTGGATCCCTTCAACGGCCTTTCGCATTGAGATTGAGGAACGGGAATGTATGCTCATTGCTTACTCATTACTGCTACTTTTGGTCATTGAAGAAGACTCGTTGCCAACCTAATATGTCTAATAAAATCTTATTTATTAGTCTAATTAGTGGAATCTTCACAAATCTTAGTTAATCTACTAATCTTTTCAATTAATTCCCCGCATGGCAGAATCGCTTTTCTTTTCGAAGACATGAGCTTGCACAAGAGTGACAAGGAAAAAACAAAAACTGACGAGTTACGATAGTGATAGGAGTTTACTTAATGGTTCATGTATTGAGAGTGGGATTAAGTCATGCTTAACCATTATTAATTTTAGTTTATTATGGAGTATGATGCTTAATCTATTTATTAAACATGTGACGGATAATTGCCAGCTCTTTGGACTATCCTTTTGTGGTACTGCCTGATAGATTAAACACATCCGGCCATCATGATATGGAACCTATACTATGTAAGAGTTGGGTCATGAGAGAGCCCCCAGCAGTAAGAATGTAAGATGCTGAGAGCCTAGGGAGTCAGAACACGGGGGGAGCCAGAGATCTAACTTGGTGGAAGCCAAAAAAAATTCTACCGGGTGCCATTATGATAAATGGGCTTAAAACCCCAATATGTTAAGAATTTGGGCTTTGGAGCCAGTTGGGAATACACCGGCTCCGCCCTTGAGTCAGTAGTTTTGGCAAACTATTGTGCCTTCAAATTACAAAGGGAAAAATACGGTTTAGTCCAAAACCGTCCCCAAATATACGGATTAGTCCATCCCGATACGACCAGGTACACATTAGTCCAAAAAAGATGCAAAACATTAATATCCTTCACACGTTTTCCGTAATTCACATGTGAACAAAATATCCAAAAAAATGCAAAGATATTATATCCTTCACACGTTTTCCGTAATCCACACGTAATACCAATTAAAACCATTATATTCCTCAAAACCTGAACAAAATCTGGAAGAAAAAAAATCATTTAACTGAGAAAAAGAAACAAAAATTAGTGAAGATTCAAATCAAAACCCTAGCTATGGATGAACATCGCAGCAGCAGTAACATCATGATGAAGAAGATGCAACAACAAAACAGTTCAGAATCATCATTTAAATCGAAATCACTGAATTAAAACAAATCAAGAGCTTCAAAGAGAACAAAACGACAACAAGCATTAGATTCAACATCTAATCAGGTAGTAAAAGATCCAAAATCATCATTATCTTAAAGGAAATCGGCGATTGAAGAGAAATCAAGACCTTCAAAGAAGAAAAAACAACAACAAAAGAAGATTCAACATCTATTCAAGTAACAAAAGGTAAGATCATCTATTATATATTGGACTATTATGTGTGTATGAGTGCTATTTTTTTTAGATTTGTTGTGATAGTATACAGATCTGTATACCGACGTGTTGTTTCAGGGATGTATGGCCTATTATGTGTGTATGAATGCTATTTTTGTTAGTTTTGATATGATAGTGTACGGATCTGTACACCGGCATGTTGTTTCAGGGATTTATGGCTTGTTTTGTGTGTGAATGTTGTTTTTGTTTGATTTTTTGTTATAGTGTACATGTCTGTACACCGCAGTGATGTTTCAAGGATGTATGGACTGTTCTGTGTGTATAAGTGTCGTTTTTGTTAGACCATTTCTGATAGTGTAAAGTTCTGTACACCGCAATGCTGTTTCAGGGATGTATGGATTGTTCTGTGGGAATGAATGGTGGTAGTTTATGGATTTGTTATGGTAGTGTACGTATTTATACATTGTAATGCTATTTCAGGGTTCTATGCACTGTTATGTGGGTATGAACGTTGTTTTTGTTAGATTTGTTGTAGTTTTTCACAAATTAGTACAACAACATGCTATTTCAGGGGTATATGGACTGTAATGTTAGTATGAATTTTATTTTACTTAAATTAGTTGTGATTGTGTACAGACTTGTACACATTATGATAGCTCAAGGATGTATGGCTTATTTCGTGGGCATGTTGTTGTTTTTGTTAGATTTATTCAGGAGTTACATACTTGTACGCCGATGTATCATTTCATGGGCAATATGACATGTTTTGTAGTTTTGAATGTTGTAGTTTTGCCATTTTTGTAGGTATGTACATACTTGTACATTGATGTATCATGTCACGGACATATGTCATATTTTGTGTGAGCATGTATGTTGGATTTGTTAGTTTTTGTAGTTGTATACATACTTGTACACCAATGTATCATCTCATGGGAATATGACCTATTTTGTGGTTTTGAATGTTAGGTTGTGCCATTTTTAGGTGTTTACATACTTATACACTGATGTATCATTCCATGGGCATATGACCTTTCTTGTGTGAGCATGAAGATTGGATTCATAAGATTTTTGTAGGTGTGTACATACTTTTACACTAGTATGTTATGTCATCGATATATGATCTGTTTTATGAGTACGAATGTCGCGGGTTCTATAATTTTCGAAGTTGGATTTGTTGGGTGTATATACTAGTAAGCTATCTCATGGATATATGACATGTTTCATCATTTTTGAAGTTGAATTTGTCTGATTTTTGTAGGTGTGTACATACTTATTGGAGATGGTAGCATCAGAACCTGGAGAAACATGTCGGTGATCCTGCCAAACTGTAAAATATCGCAGAAGATAAAGAATACCAAGATTAGCGTGCGAGTAGGAGAGAAACAACTTGATTGCTGTTTAAAACTTGATTAAAATGTTTGTAACTTTCTTAAGCTCTTGACAACTATGTTTCTTAACTTTCTTAAACAAGTATTATTACTAATAAACCTTGAATTAATCTTATTATTAGTGTGAATGATGTTTTGAATGTAGATTTGTGTCAGATTTACATGGTATATTATAGGTAAAAAAAATCATGTGTACATAATGGTGTACATGATGGTGCACATCTACTGACATGTTAGAAAATTAAAGTGCACATGATGTTGAACATGTACTGATATGTTAGAAAATTATTCATACCCGCAGAAATAAAGACACATGTATTGAAGTAAAAACCAAACTAGATTCTTAAAATAAATAAGATAGTATCATCCATTTTAACAAGCTACATGAATACATAAATCACAAATCCGTAAGAAAGAAGGGTAGTAAGTCATCAAGGGAGTGGTAAGTAAATCACTTAATGCACATCATAGGTATTCTTTACTTCTCCCTAACAATTTTATTGCGTTGAGTTCTTAGTCTTCCAAATGGAGTCCTGGATATGAGACTAATGATCTTGTCCATAAGAGATTTTACCTGTCTCTTAGACATCAATGTGATAATCTTCAACCTGGAAAATAAACCATAAAATACCAATGAAATGATCTGGAAAAAGCAAAACAACATAAAGTTGTGGAACCATGCGCAGATTCAAAAACAATAAACATGTGTATAAATATGTACACATTAAGAAAAGAGTTATTTTGTAAAAGGGTCATATATTTCCTGTTATATCAGGGTCTGGGTCGTAAAACATGCAGTTGATGCAGTTGGTTCGTGGACTAACGGAAGGCTGTTAGGAAACAGTTAGCTGACTTTTTCAGTTTTTACAAAACCCCTGACCATTAGTTGACTGTGCTGACTGTTTGAGTATTGGTGAAGGGGTTCTGTTTAGCCCCAAAATCATCACCAGACTTTCTCATTAAACTGTTCATCCCATTTCGAATTTTTGACTCATTAAAATCAGCAGCTGTTGTTCGACGCACACAACATAACGGAAAATGCCCCTTCCCGACCCACCGAGTCTTATTCCCCACACAAACATACAAGAAATATCATATCTAAGAACTAAAACCAAATACCTTATGTGCATCTGTGAAACATTTTCAATGAACAAAAATTTGGGCATCTCCTTATCAAAATTAGATCAACCTGAACCTAATCTGTTCAAATTAAAAGTAAAAATCGAAAGGGGAAATCAATTGCCTAACAAAATTAAATTAAACCTTATCCATCTAATTCCAAAGTATCACAAATTAATTCATATCAATTGCAAGCATACAAAAAAAAATTCTTACCAATTCTATGGTCTTTTAAATTTCTTAAGAAGTCAACCTCTCAATTTTCTCCACAAGCTTTTGCAGTTCCAATCTCTTCTTTCCCCACTTGCAACAGTGATTCTAGCTTCAAATATTTTAAGTAATCTAAATCTCTGTTTAAATTAGTTGGCTTTGGAGCAACTTGGTTGTCGTATTAATTTTAATATGGAAATTACCAAAGCTACAATTCTTTCATCATCTAGATGATCCTTTCATCTTCTCATCAGATGCTTAACAAAAGAAAACCTAATCTATTTCAATCTTATCAGCACCAAGTTACAGCATCACTTCTTCAAACTCGAGATTTACCATCTCTACGAAATCCATCAGGAAGAACCCAAATCATATCTCAATCTTCTTCAGAAGTAAATTGATTTCTCCGCTGATCAACTTTGGTGAACCATGACTAAAGATAGGAATTCAGTAAATTTATGTTGAAACGCATCAGTGGGGTTATGAGCAGGATTGGTTGAGATTTAGCCCTAGCTAACTGTAATTATACATCGATAGGAAAAAAAAAAAAACCAACTCAAAATATATCGGGTCATTTTTAAATGGGTCGGTTAGTTAAACCCGGTTATGTTTTTAATTGAGTGTAGGATATTATGTCCTTTAACCATTTGATAAGGGTGTTTTAGTAAAAAAAATACACAGTCAAAGTAAGTCAACGACCCAAATGCATCAACCGCATGTTTTACGACCCAGACCCTAATATTGCCATAAAGATGCGACCCTTTTACAAAATATCTCTTAAGAAAAAGCATGTGTACAACTATGTACACTTGGTTGCAGAACTATCCATATCTTCAAAACAATCAACCTGTGCACATCCATACCCATAAAATGGCATATATAAATGAGACAGCACAACGTGCACCATTTTATACACATGTACAACTTGAATCGTGTACTGAAGCAATAATATCCCTTCCCATATTGAATAAAATCATTTTGAGCTTGAGTCCCTAAATTTATAACATATGAAATCAGATAATTTCTAACGAGTTTGAAGTGTGACATATCATCAATTTCGAATATCATCTGCATCATTACTAGGGTAATCTATGCTCAAAATAAGGTTTCAAGTTCAATTACGAAGGTAAAGAAACTTAATTACCCTAGTGACAACCAACATTTATAAATAGAATAATCAAGAGGTAATCATCTCTACATCGTATCCATGTCCAACAATCTTCATTAACTGTGACCAAATGATTCATGCACCTGTTACAAAAAAAAATTAATGTCAAAGGTGGATAAGGGTACATATGCATACCAATAAAGCATCTCATATAATATTGAGACAACACAATGGTGTAACATTATGCACACACCTTCAAAAATCTAAATCCAACATTCATATCCGCAAGATTGAACATAAAATCATAAGAGACCATACTAGTATATAAGTATGTACATATCTGTAGAAAACAATAGAAATAGAGCATTGGCTCAAACAAAAAAACTCATGCATTTATCAGAGAGAAAGTTTTAGTGTAAAAATATGTATGCATGTACCAATATATGACGGAATGCTTGGACATGGTTGGTACCCTATATATTACAATAAAAAACATATATCAATAACATATACGGTGTACATTAAAGTGCATGAACATGCTATATAAAGTGAAATATATACTAGTGTATAAACATTTACACCTCTAAATAAAACTAACAAATTTTATCATCATACCCACAGGACATGCCATGCATTCATCAAAGAGCATCCCGGTGTGCAAAACATGTACACCTCTATGAAAACCTAACAAAATCTAGCATCCATACCCGTATGACAGGCCATATATTCATCACATAGCATTTCAGTGTACAAACAAGTACACATCTACAGAAAAATACCAAAATCTAGCATATATACCAACAAAAAAGATCATGCATTCATCAGAGAGCATATTAGTGTACAAGTATGTAAATATTTACATAAAAATAACAAAATAGAGCATTGATTCAAACAATACAACCCAAGCATTCATCATAGAGAATTTCACTGTACAAATATGTACACATCTACCAAATAGGGGCGAATGCTCACCATGAGTCAAGATAGCATACACAATCTTCTCAGACATGGTTGATAACCTGCATATTACAGAAAACATATATCAAAAACACATCAAAGCTCTAAACAACATACACAATATCTAAAAAAATAGCATTCTTAGGTTCAATCAACACACAAATGATAAATCAAATAACTAATAAAAAAAATTGGGTCACGTCTAAAAGATATCAATCAAATCAACACAAAGATGTAACATCTTAAGATCTGAATCATATTTAAATTTATTAGAGAATTAATTTTTCGAATCAACCTTAAATCACGAAAAATCGAAACATATAGAGTGTACAAGAAAGTACACATTTTGCATAGTCAAAAAATAAAAAAAATAAAAAAAATCAATTACTCTATCAATGTAAACCTTGAATAACCATTAATTAAACACACAGATGAAGAAATGGAAAATGAAAAAAATCAAAGATCGAATCGATTTCATATGATACATCCAAAAACAAACAAAAGGAAAGATCAAAATGAAAAACATAAATCAAAAGAGTTTCATGAAAATCAAAACCTAACAAATTACAAAATCAAAACCAAAAACAGAAATCAAAAGACCGAAAGCAAGATGAAAAATAAAATCGATTTCATCTCATGCAGTTAAAAAAAAAAAAAAAAAAATCAAAAACACATAATTGAAGTAACAAACAAAATCGAATGAAAGATGAGATTGAAATCTTAGTCTCTAACCTGAGACCGAAATCTGATGAACAAACGATTGAATCTAAGAATCGCCTCAAAATATCTCTCTGTCTCCCTCCTGACTTGAATATGAGATCTAAAAATTAAAAACTAATTCATATTCCTGTATGCTCATATGGAAGGGTAATTATGATAAAAGATTAGTTTGGATCGTTACGAGTTTTGACTAACTCGTTAAAAATTTGGACCAAACTGTTTACATGGGGTTTTTTTGGACTAGGGAGTACTATGCCTGAGGACGTTGGACTAGAGTGTCTAAATCCCACTAACTTTGGGACTAAACGTCAATTTCTACAATTACAAATATGTATTTTTTGAAAATTGCGTCCGTGCGTTTAACACCATCAATAACACCAGCGGAAAATTGATCATTCAACAACTTATAACATCGCTTTCAACAACGATACGAGATATATTCCAAATGAAGTATTCCCAACCAAAATATGCACGACCCGAATTCTTAATACAAAATGGATTTCCAATTCTTATTTATCTGGAATGATTCCATCATGAAATAAAGTATGTTCGGCCACAATCTATCCACTTTCTCAGCCGGGCTTGGGCTGACTAGCAGAGCAAGTACAAGTAGTACTAGTGTTAGTAGCATAGCAAAAAAGCGTGATTGGTCGTTAATTTGTTTTCTCACGGTAATTGTACCTCTTAGGAGAATTAATGACTGCATCTTTGATGCACGTACTAGTACTAGTACATCTGAGAATGATTAATTGGCTAGTCGTAAATAGGCCTAAGGATTGAGAATTAGGAATTGGATGCCAAATTTTAGACCAGAAAGACAGTGTACATCCTCTAATTTGGTTTGGGTACAATATCCATGATTGAGTTTAGGATATTGGGATCAAAAAACTTTGTTTCATATTAGTGCTGCCATTGGAAATCCTGTTAAGGTTAATGAAGCAACTTTGAAGTATGAAAGTGGTTATTCTGCAAGGGTTTTGGTTGAGATTGATCTAGAAAATAAGATACCAAACAATCTATGGATTCTTACCAAATATGGTGGATTCTCTCAAGGTATAATCCTTAGCAAATTACCAAAGTTTTGTGGTGATTGTAAAATTATTGGTCATTTAAAATCTGAATGTCGAGCAAAGAAGCCACAAGATGAAGTCACCCCTGTCAAAATAATAGAAACTCCAAAGATTATTGAGATATTTTGTAAAAGGGTAGTATGTTTGGTACTTAATTAGGGTCTGGGTCGTAGAAGATGCAGTTGATGTATTAAGGTCGTTGACTAACCGAAGACCGTTAAAAAATTGTTAGCTGACTTTTTATGTTTTGCTAGGCACCTGGACCATCAGTTTACTAGCGTTGAAAGTATAATATTGTCAATATCTTTAGATCTCTCGTCCCTTTCCCATTTTTCTTCCATGAAAGTTCTTGTGAGTTCTCTTCTTTTCCCCCTTTCAAGTTCTATCACCACATCGTCACTCCCACCACTTCCATGAAACATCGGATGATTTCTAATAAATTACAGTATCATCAATAAAACCATTTCTTCGTTTTTTTCTTCCAACACAAACTCACATATCAAAAAATTTATTCAATTAATTCAACATAGAACCAAAAAAATCAAGATTTAGAAAAGAACCAAACCGTACATTAGATCTTATTTAACAAAAACATAGATCTATATCATAAACCCCAAATTGAAAGAGAGGAAATCGTATTCCTAAGTTCATGGGTTTACCTTAACAAGTACCCAATGTTCAAAATCCCATTATGCCCAAGGAAATCAATTGATTTGTTGTAGCCGCATAGAAGAATGAATGGAGGTACGAATTTCTAACCTAATCTAGTGCGTAAAGACAACGGGGAAAAATCTTATGTATTTAGTGAACAATCATTGCATTTGGTGAAACAAGATTTGTCTGAAAATGTAATTAATACGTTCGATAAAATGTTTATATAGAGCTTGGTTACGTATATAACTCAGTTAGGGTATAATGTCAAATAACTATTCCGCAAGGGAATTCTGGTAAACAAGTTGGATGGCCAAAGTTAGTCTACAAACCTAATGCAACAACTGCGTGTTCTACGACCCAGACACTAATTACCCATTAAAGTTACGACCCTTTTACAAAATAACTCAAGATTATTTATGCTAAACCATTTATGGAACCTTGTGATATACCAGTTATGGAGCCTTTTGATACCTGTCAAACACCAGTAACACAAATTCTTTTGAACAAGGAGGTCATTCATAGTTCTAAGAATGATGTTCAAATATCAACAAATAAATGTAGTCCTCTGCAGGAATGAAATGATGAATACATTGAACAAATAATTATGGAAAATGATCCAGGAGCAGTTAATTTGGATCCTGCTAAAGTATTGAATATTGTGGAAGACAATTCTGTAGAAAAGAGTGTTGTGAAATATGTGAATGGTATAACTGGTAATGTATCTGCTGAGAGAGTGCCAGTTACTTCTTGGTCAAGAGTAGTTCAAAAACCATCAGCTACTAAGAATAATGCTTCTACCAGTACTACAATTCCAATGGAGGGACCCACTCCTCGGGTAACAACTACTCAAGCTCCAATTAATTACAATTTTAGAAAAAAATCCTGGGAAATGAGGTACCAAACACCTCCAATCCAAACCATGAAAGTCCTTTTCTGGAATTTAAGGGGCCTTAAAAGAGTTAGGGATCAAAATAGACTTTGGTCATTAGTTAATAAATTTTCTCCTTCATTAGTTTGGGTAGTTGAACCAAAAGTAACCTGTAATGCTTTTTTTTGCAATAAACCGAATTTACCTGGTATCCAATGGATAGTGATTCACAATTATGTCTCTAATAAAAAAGGTAATATATGGCTTTTTTGGAATAAATCTTTGCCAACTCCTTCAGTAGTTTCTATGTCTAGTCAGATGGTAACTGTTAATGTTGGAGGTACTCTAGTCTCTAGTGTTCATGCCCCATGTTGGAATTGTTCAAAGAAGGTTCTTATGGTCTGAGATGCAATTAATTAGTGAAATGAAACTTCCTTGGTTGATTCTTGGAGATTTTAATGCTATACTTTCTTCTGAAGAAAAATTTGGAGGAAGAGCACCAAATAGAAGATCAATGATGGATTTTAATGAGTGTGTTAACAAATGTGAACTTCTTCAAGCTCCAAAAACTGGTTTAGATTATTCTTAGTCAATTTGTCAGCATGGTAATAAAAGAATTTGTGCAACTTAGATAGATCCATGTTTAATCAAATGTGGTTTCAAAAATACTCAGATTGAGGATATAAAATTGGTTTGAGATTAGTATCCGATCATTCTCCTTTATTGGGTGGCAGTGCGAGTATTCCTAAACCTACTAATGCTTCATTCAGATATCAACAAATGTGGTTATCTCATCCTCAGTTCATGGAAGCAGTAAATAAATGTTGGTCAGAGTATGTAGTAGGAGATCCTACTTTTGTATTTCAAAAAAAAAAACTTAAGAAATTGAAACAAGTATTACAAGACTGGAACTAGAATGTTTTTGGCAATATTCATGTTCAAATAAAGAATGTTGAAAAGAAGATGTAGAAAACAATGACAGAGTCAGATAATAATCCCTTTGATGATACTATTCTAAATAAATTGGTGGATGCTCAAAATGAGTATAATTCCAAAGAAGTACAGCTAAATACATTATTGAGGCATAAGGCTGGAGTGAAATGGGTTAAAGGAGCTGAAAACACCAATTTCTTTCATACTTCACTTAAAATAAGACAAGCAAGAAATTATATAAGTGAAATTGAAGATACAAATGACAATATCATCTCAGACCAAAAGCAAATTGCAGAAATCTTAATTCAGCGTTTTAAGAAGAAATTTGAATTTCATGAAGTTGAGCATGTAGATTCTTTACTGGAGTCCATTCTTTCTGTGATTACTAAGGAAGACTAAGAAATGTTAGATGTGATTCCCAGTGAAGAAGAAATTAAGGCAACATTGTTTAATATGGATCATAATAGCTCCCCAGCACCTGATGGTTTTTCAGGTTGCTTCTACAAAGCTTGCTGGCACATAATTCATAAGGATGTTTTCCAAGCAATTCAGTTCTGCTGGAAAAGAAGATTTATCCCAAAAGGTTTGAATTCTAATTTTCTTTTTTTATTTCCTAAATCTGGAGAAGCAAAAAAAACCAACCATTTCAGACCTATAGGCCTTAGTAATGTGAGCTTAAAAATCTTGACAAAAATCATTACAACTAGAATGAGTTCACTTATGTCCAAGTTGGTATCTTCACATCAAGTTGCTTATATCAAAGGTAGACGCATTCAAGAACAAATTGTGCTTGCTTCTGAACTTGTTAATGAAATGAAAAAGAAAAGAATAGGTGGAAATATTGGATTAAAACTAGACATTTCACAGGCTTATGACTCTGTTAGCTGGGAGTTCTTGTTTCAAGTGTTAAGAAAATATGGATTTTCTAAATCTTGGTGTGAGTGGCTTCATACTCTATTTGAATCTGCTAGAATATTTGTAATGCTAAATGGTGGACCAAATGGATTCTTCTCAGTAGGCAGAGGACTAAGGCAGGGAGATCCATTATCTCCAATCTTTTTTGTGTTGATGGAAGATGTTCTAAGTAGAAGAATAAGTCAGCTAGTGCAGAATGGCTCAATACTTCCAATGGTCATTAGAAAAGGTATACATCCAACTCATTTATTATTTGATGATGATGTCTTCTTATTCTGCAATGGTGCAAAAAAGAGTTTAGAAAATCTGCTAAAGTTATTGGAAGACTATAAAAAAAAGCACAGGACAAATCATTAACAAATTTAAAGCAAACTATTTGTGGATGGTACTTCTGATTCTAGGAAACAGCTCATAAAAAATATATTGCAAATGGATTTGAGTATTTTTCCTGATAAATATTTGGGAATAATTCTACATTCTGGTAGAGTTATAAAGTATCTACTGTATGGCATATGGTTGAAATGATCCAAAAGAAGCTTGATGCATGGAAGGGGAGATTGCTTTCTTTTCAAGACAGGTTAACCCTTATCAAATCAGTTCTATGTAGTATACCTATTTACAATATGGCAGTTTACAGATGGCCTGCTTTTGTAATCAAAACTTGTGAAAATATCATTAGAAAATCTCTACGGCCAGGTGATGGAGAAACTAGAAAATATACTACTCTGTCTTGGAAGCAAGTTTGTACTCCACTTTGTGAAGGAGGTTTGGGGATTCAAAGACTTCAAGTGATTAATCAAGCACTTCTGATGAAGTTAAAATGGAAAATTATAAATTCAAATGAAGAATGGGCATTATTCATCAAGGAAAATTATAAAGATAAATATGAGCAGTGGAGTACTAACTGGAAAATGTCTTCAATTTGGTCAGGCTTAAAATGGGCTTGGGAAGCTTTACATGAAATATTAGATGGTGTGTGGGTAATGGCAAAGACATCTCCCTTTGGTTTGATACTTGGACATGAAATTCTTCCCTGATTGAGAAAATTGGTTACACTTCTTTATGTTAAGAATATTTTACAAATGAAAGTTATTGATATTCTTATTGATGGCAAATGGAGCATACCTGCAGAACTCCAACCTTTCTTAACAGACCTGACATTGGAGGAGGAGAAGATGAACTAATTTGGAGTTGTGAGTTAAAAGGAGAATTCACTACTGCATCAGCAATCAACAAAAAAAGAAGTAAGATGCCTATGTTAAAATGGACAAAATACATCTGGAATTACTTCCTTCATCCAAGTACAGCCAGTAATGTATCTAAAATTATACAGGGGATATATATTGATGATGAAACAATGGTTAAAAAAGGTTATTATATGGTTTCAAGATGCTGCATATGTGAAAAACATCAAGATAGCATGCATCATTTGCTCTGGGAATGTAAATTCAGTACTGATATCTGGCAATGGCTATGCTCTGCCTTTGGTCTTGCTACACCAAAATATTTTGATGACATATGGAATGGAGCAAAAAACAAAAGTCCACTGATAAAAAGAAGTGTGGATTACTGCCTGCTGTTCAGTATTGAAAAAACTTTGTTTTGACAAAAACAGAAGATTGTTTGATGAAGTAATGCCAAATGCTCAGCAATTTAAAAGTAAAATCAAAAAGATGGTGTTTGAAGGAGGCATCAGAATAAAAGGAAACAAATGGGACCAGAATTATGATATGCAGGTAATCTCCTTCTTTAATCTTGGTCCAAGAAAAATTAAGTTTCAAAACATCAAAATCTGTTAGTAGTCTCCACCTTGTCCTGGTATATTTTTGTTTTGCATGTGATGGTGCTTCAGTTGGTAATCCAGGAGCAAAAGATTTTGGGGTAGTTATTAGAGATCATAATTGTCAGGTAATAGGTGCTCTAACTGGAGGTCTAGGAATTGCAACCAACTACATTACAGAAGTGTATGTTGTTGTCTGTGTTGTGGAATTGGCAGTGATGTGGAAAGTGCAGCATGTTACTCTTAATTCTGATTCAAAGACTGTGATAACTGAATTTGCAAGAAAGAAAGTTCCATGGTTCATAAGGATGAGATGGAATAAGGCAATAAAACGCATCATGTCAGTTCAGTTTAATCACTGCTTTAGAGAGGTGAATTTTTCAGCTGATGCAGTGGCTAAGAAATGAGATAAATTACAAGCAGGTGAAAGACAGATTCACATGGGAAGACCAGCTTTACTGGCAAGAATTGAACTGCCTGACACTGAATACTACAGATTCTGCTAAAAAGTTTGTAACCAAAAATCTCTTTTATGTTGATTAGAACTGGGTCTTACAAGCCTTTTATTTAAAAAAAAAAAAAAAAACCCAAGGCTATGGAACAAAGGATTATCCCAAATGTACACAAGGTATTGGCAGCAATTTTTGAATATTGCATAATAGAATGTGATACGATGGGATAGAATGCAATAAAAAGATAGACAGGGAATGAGTTACCTACTCCTAACGGTCAATGCGAGCCCTTTTATTTCATTCAGAATGAAAGAATTCATAATGAATAAAATCTCCCCAAGTAGGATTCGAACCTACGACCAATCAGTTAACAGTCGACCACTATACAACTAAGCTACTGAGGAACAACGGGAAATTCGAGCTCAAAGAGTTCAATTCCCATTCTCAACCCATGACCAATATAAGCCTGAAGCTTCCTTCTTAACTCCCAGAACTTCTTTTGAATCAAGACATAAAAAACTTAGCAATTTCGAAACGAATGGGTGGAAAAATCGGTTAAATAATCATTATAACTATAATTTCTCTAAGAATTACGTCGTCTCAATTAGCTCTACAAAAACAACGAAATGGATTCAATCTCAGTCATACAATTTCAAACAAGGCATCAACAAAATTGGATTCATATGAACGAAAAAATTCATTATAAGAAGCAAAATGTTTAAGAAATGGTCATAAAGTAAAACAAAAAAAAATAGAAAACGGTATGGATGTGATCTTTTATCACAGAAATATATCAATTATAGTTAGGTAAGGATTCATATATTTCTCTATCACCATTACAAGTAAAGGGAAGCCAAAAAATTCCATATAACTACAATACAAATAAACCCCCAAATTTTTATATGCTGGAAGGCATATATATGAGTCATTATCTATGACAAGATTGTATTGTAGATACGGATAAAAATCCGGATAGAAAATATTTTGATTGGAGAAACGTTTTTTTTTTTCTTAGAAAGAAGATCGATATTAAGACTTGGGCTAATATGGATACTGAGACGTGCATGGATAAAAATACTAAAACAGGAATTAATTATTATCCAATCACTAATCAAACTGATATGAATGATCTTTCGTATCTTGAGATTGATAAACAAATAATACCATCGGATGGAAAAAAAATATTTTTATTGGATGGGAATGAATAAAGAAATAATAAACCGCCCCATATCAAATTTGCATCTTTAGTTCTTCCCAGAATTGTTGGGGCTACATGATACATATAGGATTAAATTATGGATTACACCAACAAAATCACTTCTTTTCCATTTTAATGGAAATCAAACCACTAGTGAAAATAAAAAGCTAATAAAAAAATAATTTAAATTATATCATAAAATCAAAATCAAGGAGAAGAAAAAAAGAATCATCCCAAGAAGATTTTGTATCAGATTTACTGTTAGAGCATAGCTCGGTCAACCTCGCATGCGTTGCTATCTCAAGCATGTTTGTCAATGTTAGTGATCAAAACTATAAGTCTTGATTTCTAGCCTACATAGCTAAGTCTCGGATTAAGATAGAAAAGTGTAGATGAGCTCAAGGACTTCATGGCGATTCATCATACAACGACGAAGATCTATACAAGGAACCGTTGAACTTCATCAACAAAAAGGTATGTGGAGACTTGAACTTATCTATCACTCAAAAGTCTATCTATTCTATCTCCTACTTCTTATGAGACAAACGTCGTATGCTATATAGACTAGATCATACTCATTTGACATTTCGAGATGAGCGTTCATTGCTTATCTTTTATCTCGAAATTGTGTGTTGGTAAAGCGTTTCGCTTTGATCAAGTTTATCTTCACCTAGTGACGAAGGTCATGAAAAGTTTCAATCACTTTGAGAATTTCTCTGACGTGAATCGGTCTGTGAATAAAGGCTACATAGCGTCCTCTGAGAATGCCTTAATGATTGAAATGGGAGTTTAGATTACATAACCATGTATTCCTTGAACCGAAATTTTCGAACTTTGTTGATCAAGAGAAATCGGGAGGATTGTGGAATTGGCTTGCCAAGTCCGCGAACTGTCGGAAGTTCTCGGCCGAGAATTTCTGCTGGGATTTTCCGAAACTCGTTTGTGTGCTTAGTCTGCGAACTCAGTCCGCGAACCCAGTCCGCGGACTGGCGGAATTTCTCTTTCCGAGAATTTCTGTTGAGTTTGGAAAACTCAACCGATTAACTTAAGTCCACGAACTTGAGAGGTTATGATCTAAAGATGTGCTCTGAACATGAAACATTAAATTACTAAGGAATGTTTTATGCAAACCGTGACTATAATGTTCATGAGACGATTCAATCGAATCGAATCATCTTTGTTTCAATCGTGTCTTGTGTAGTTACATAAGATCTCATAGCAATTGAACAACTCTTTAACTAGTTCATTTGAGTCACTTGAACTAGTTATGGTGAAGAAGAACAAGGTTAATATGAGATGCTCATATGGTTAATCTTTTGGGTTACTATGTTGAACCAACATACACGTACACGTTTGGGCATGGCTTTCACGAAACCAGTAAACGTCTACCCAAGTGTGTGTGACAAGCTAAGTTTTCGATCTAACGGTTGAGAAATATTAGATTGAATCTAAATCAGGTTTTCATCTAACGGTGAATAAGGATTGGTTTGTAACTAAGGTAAAACCCTGATTTGAAGGCTATATAAAGGAGACATCTAGCATTGTGCAAAACTAATTCACACACGTCTGTGTGTTACTAGTGCACCCGCTATAGTCGATCTCCATTAACCTTTGATTTTCTTCTCTAAAATCATGTTAACGACTTAAAGACTTCATTGGGATTGTGAAGCCAGACCGATACTACTTTATCGTAGTTGTGTGATCTGATCTTGCATCTTCTATCGTACGAGTACAATCGATTGGTTGGCTTGAGATCGTGAGAGTTCTCGGATAGGCAAGATAAAAAAGTCACAAACATCTTCGTCTCACTGTTGGTGATTCCTCGATAAACCGTCTGTATATTCAGGAAGGATTATAGAGAGCTGATTGATTAATATAGGCTGTTCTTCGGGAATATAAGACCAGATTATCAATTGGTTTCTGTTCACCTTTATTTTTTATCAAAAGACGGAACAAAACCTAAGGTTTATCTGTGTGAGACAGATTTATCCTTTTATAGACTTTTTTGTGTGAGACAGATCTGTTTATTATCAAGTGTGATTTTGGGTTACATCAACTCTTGGTTGTGGGTGAGATCAGCTAAGAGAATCAAGTGCGCAGTATCCTGCTGGGATCAGAAGCGTAGGAGTACAACTGTACCTTGGATCGGTGGGAGACTGATTGGGATTCAACTATAGTCCAGTCCGAAGTTATCTTGGAGTAGGCTAGTGTCTATAGCGGCTTAATACAGTGTGTATTGAATCTTGACTAGGTCCCGGGGTTTTTCTGCATTTGCGGTTTCCTCGTTAACAAAATTTCTGGTGTCTGTGTTATTTCTTTTCCGCATTATATTTTATATAATTGAAATAATACAGGTTGTGCGTTCGTGATCATCAATTGGAAATCCAACCTTTGGTTGTTGATTGATATTGATTGATCCTTGGACATTGGTCTTTGGTACCGTCCAAGTATTCCTTGTATTTGATAAAGACTCTCTATTGTTTTTAGCTTGAGTAAAAATCAAATCAAGAGAGGGATATTAACTCCTTGAAATACTTTTATCTAGATTGAGTCTGACTGTCTAGTTGATTCTCTGGAAAAGTATTTCGGAGTTAGTCCATACAGATTGCTAAGCGAAATATTGGGTGGTGTTGTTAGACCCCCGCTTTTTCATTTACCAAACCAAGAAAAAGAGGTTAAAGAAGATTACAGTGACTCATATATGAAAAGAGTATAAATCAAAATAAATGGAAGAATACCACAGAAGCGGAATTCAAGTTTTTTCCTGAAAAGATATTTTCTTTTTCAGCTGAGATGGCATGGTTTCTTTGGATCAAAGAATAATAAATAGTATCCCTAGATTGTCTCTTGCTTGGACTGAATAATCCAAAGAAAATTGTGATATCCTCTATTCAAAGAGGAGAAATGCGTCTGGATATATTGCTGATTCAAAAAGTTCTAAATCTTATAGAATTGTTAAACAAATGAGTATTGATTATTAAACCTATTCTTCTGTCTATACAAGGAGATGGACTATTTATTATGTATCAACCCATAGTTATTTCACTGGTCCATAGGAGTAATCACCAAACTAATAGAAAAAACCAACAAAAACAAAATGGTTATAAGAATTCTTTTGATGAATCCATTAAAAGATACAGACACGAAAGGGTGCATCAAAATAGAGATGAAAAAAATTATGCTTTTGTTGTTCCTGAAAATATTTTAACTCCTAGATGTCGTAGAGAATTAAGAATTCAAATTTGTTTAAACTAGGAAAAAATAAATGTTTTTGATAAAAGAACACATTTCACAATAAGAACAACATAAGGAATTGCGTTACTTTTTTTGGAGGAAAGCAAGCATCTTGATAAAGATCCAAAGAATTAACATTGAGATGGAAATAAATTTATGAAATTGAAACTATTTCTTTGGCCAAATTATCGACTAGAGGATTTTGCTTGTATGAATCTCTATTGGTTGGATACCATTAATGGAAGTTGTTTTAGTATATCAAGGATATATATGCATTCACCATTTACTATTAATTATCTTCTTCCTATTTGTAACGTGCTAGATATGGCATGATATATGAAGGAAAACAAATGTACCCGCACATTTGTGTTATATTTATTTATATTCTGGTTTCTTGTATAGGATACTGATTCAATGACCTAAGAATCTTCTTTGGCTCAATTTTTTCCTTTCTTTTTTTTGGGAGGTTGAAGAACTCGACCAGCATTTTGTATCTATATCCGAACGAAATTGCAAATTTGATTGATTCATTAAATTTGAAAGGAAAAAGTAGTAGTATATGAAAAATATTTTTTTTTGTGTATACCAGAACCAGGTTTAAAAAAACCGATATTATTTCTACTGATCGATAAACTCCATTTTTGTATAAAAGAAAAAAAAATGGAGAAGCGCTCTTTTTATGATAAAAAATGCATTTATCTCAGTTATTTCGCAAAAAATAAAAAGAATAAAGCAAGGGGTCCATGTCCTTTGAATTTCAAGTATTAAGTTTCTCCAATAAAATGCGGGACTCACTTTCCATTTTGAATTGCACAAAAAGGACCTTTTATCTCAGAGATGTATTTGGAAAACTCTGGGAAAACGACAACCGTTGCTAGCTTATTTGTAAAAATAAAATAAAATACGTTATAAAGAGTTTATTGGTCGTTGGATATTCAGGAGCCAAAGACACTTAAGTTTTTGAAGCTTTAGTTTGGATTATATGATTTATTAGATCTTGAATTTTTATGAACTTTATTTCATTTTTAGCAATTAAGGGAATAATGAATCGGGGAAAAAATATGATTGTATCACGTATAAGAAAAGACCTCGTGATAGTCAATATGGGTCCTTACTACTCATCGATGCATGGCGTTCTTCGACTCATTATTACTCTAGATGGTGAAGAGGTTATTGATTCTGACCTACAGCAGAAAACCGAATAATGATACAATATTTTCCTTATGTAACGCGTTGGAGTTATTTAATTAGCTATTATTTTTACCGAGGAAATAACGGTAAATGGACCAGCACGGTTAGGAAATATCCAAGTTCTTCAAAGAAACTTTTATATCGAAGTCATCATGTTGGAACTGAGTCATATAGCCTCTCATTTATTATGGCTTAGCCATTTTATGGCGGATATTGAAAAAGAGGGGTTTTAACAAACACACCCAATATTTCGCTTAGCAATATGTATGGACTTACTCCAATATACTTTCGAGAGAATCGACTAGACAGTCAGACTCAATCTTAAGAAATGTATATCAAAGAGTTATATCTCAATTTCTCAATTCAATCTGCAATCAAACAAATAGGAATTTGCGAGCCCTATTGAATATAAGAATTAACTTGGACGGTATCAAAAACCAATATCCAAGTTTCAATCAATTTAATCAACAACCAAAGGTTGGATTCACAATTGATTAAACTTACGCACAACCTGTGATATTTCAATTATATAAACAAATATAATGCGGAAAAGAAATAACACAGACACCAGAAGTTTTGTTAACGAGGAAACCGAGAATGAAGAAAAACCCCGGGACCTAGTCCAGATTTGAACACCACATTGTATTAATCCGCTACAGACACTAACATATCTCACACTGATCAAGGTACAGTTGCGCTCCTTACGTCTCTAAATCCCAGCAGGACTCTACGCACTTGATTCCCTTAGCTGATCTCACCCACAACTAAGAGTTTCTACGACCCAAAGTCAAAGACTTGATAAACCAATCTGTCTCACACAGAAAGGTCTATTGAATAGATAAATCTGTCTCCCACAGATACACCTATGAGTTTTGTTCCGTCTTTTGATAAATCAAGGTGAACATGAACCAATTGATACACCAGACTTATATTCCCTAAGAAAAATCTAGAAATATCAATCACCTCGCAATAATCTCAATCATATGGTAGCGAAACAAGATATTGTGGAATACAAACTATGAGACAAAGATGTTTGTGACTAGTTTTTATCTTTCCTATCAGAGATTAAATCTCGAGCAAATCTTAGAGAAGATAGTACTCAATCACGATAGAAAACAGCAAGATCAGAACTCGCAACTATAGAAAAAATAGTTGGGTGTGGCTTCACAATCCCAATGAAGTCTTCAAGTCGTTAACCTACATGGTTTTGGAAAAATCTAAGGTTAAAGGAGAATCGACTCTAGTCGCAACTAGTATCACACAGGAGGTGTGGGGATTAGGTTTCCTAGTTTCTAGAGTTCTCCCATATATAGTCTTCAAATCAGGGTTTGCGATAAATGTTACCTTGGTAACAAAGCATTCAATATTCACCGTTAGATGAAAAACTGATTAGACTCAAGCTAATATCTTTTAACCGTTATATCGAACTTAGCTTGTTACACACAAACGAAAAGTGACTTCATTTAGATATGAGTAACCGTAACTAAACGTGTACACCTTTGTTGGATCAAAAATAGTTAACCGAAGTTAGCCATGTGAACACTTTCATATCAACCTTATTCATCTTTACCATAACTAGTTCAACTGACTCAAATGAAACTAGTTTTAGACTTGTTCAATTCTTTATATTCTCATAGAAGTATACAAGACATAATTGAAGCAAAATTGATTTTGATTCACTCGAATGAAGTCATGAACAAACCGATTTTAGAACATAACCTATTCAAGTATGCAAAAAGGTACGCATACCTTAGTGGTCGGAATAAATTTGGGTTCGCCAGTATGTGAACGGGTACGCATACCACCAAACTCAGTAAAGTCCCGAAACTTGAACCTCACGCCAATACGCGTATCGGTATGCGTACTTAGTTCCCGGACTGCTACTAAACCAATCAGTACGCATACGGGTATGCATATCATGGTTCCCGGACTTGGATTACACATATGCAAGTACGCATACTGTGCTTATATCCAATTCTTCTAAACTCTCATTTCAACCATAGAAAAATTCTCGGAAGACGAAAATAGTTATCTCACATAAACTATTATCTTCGAAGCAATTTTCAAGTGATCGAATGATCAATACGAAACATTCCGAGTCTACATCAAATGACTGTCTCACACAAATCATGTAAGATGTTACCAGGCGATTTTCACATGATCATCTTTTGACTTTTGTCAAGAATATAAGATGAACTTGGTTAAAGAGAAAGCTTACCAACACATACTTCGAGAAATATGTAAGCGAGTTAAACTCATCTCGAAATATCAAATGTGCGTAATTGAAGTCTATATAGTTATATGACTTTTGTCTCAAATAGGAGATAGAGTAGATAGACTTTTGAGTGATAGATGAGTTCAAGTTTCCACATACCTTTTGTTGATGAAGTTCCACAAACTCCCCTTAGTATCTCTTCGTCTGCAATCGATGAACGCCATGAAGTCTAATGCTCAACTACACTTTCGATCCTAATTCGAGACTTAGCTATAAGTAGACTAGAAATCAAGAATTATAGTTTTGGAAACTACACTTGACAAACAAGCTTGAGATAGAAACGCTTGCGAGTTCGACCGAGCAGTACTCTAACAATCTCCCCTTTTGTCAATTTTAGTGACAAAACTATCAATAAATATGGAATGCAAAATAAATAAACTTTGTAGCTCTTGATTTCCTTGGTTCTTCAACATTACTCGAAATCTTTGTCACTTCCAAGTACTCCAGTGATTCTGAATGTGTTCACTTAGCATCATAGTTGTTGAAGATCCGTAGCTATAATAATGAGAAAACAGTAACTCTCAATCATTGTTATACAATGTCATAGTATTATTACACAGCATCAAAGTCCAATTGTATCACAACTTTTACAACAATACTATAGTGATATGTATCAGTCCCCCTTAGTCAATACTTCATCTCACATGAAAACCACTCCCCCGTACATAATGATCTGTAAACCATATGTATTTGTAGTGTGAACAACACATTAATTCTCCCCCTTTTTGTCAATATAAATTGGGAAAGGTACGAAAATTAGTAGGACCCTAATGAAATTTTCATAGAGATACTTGATGACCAAAAGAGAATATATCAACTTTTTTTTGATGATTTCACATAGCCGAAACTAGTGTATTCATCAAGGTATTTATAAAGATACAAGAAAACTCCTACAATATTCCACATCCCCACTCCCCACAAAGATTTGGCAATTAAGCACAAGTTCAATTAAGAACTCTTCCGAAAGAACAACAAGAGCGACCTTACTTTCACAAGAAAAGAAGGATTTCTTTGGACATTAAAAAATCACATGAAACATGAATTTGTATCCAAAATACTCAATTAAATTAACCACAAGAGAACCTGTGACTAATTTAATCGGAAATGCTCAACATAAGAGAACTTATGGAGCCGCACAATACTTACACAAATATGTGGATCAGGGAAAGACCAATATTGCGGAATATTCAAAGATTCATTCTATTTTTCATCAATATTTGCATAGAGACATGTATAGACTTAATCTTTGTAGACAAAATTGCATCCTATCTTCCATCAATATTTTCACAATGACATAATAGTCTTGGCTTTTGTTGTCAAAAGTTCGTTCTATCTTTTATCACTATTTGCGAAAAGACATATGATAGACTTAACTTTTGAGCCAATATGGAACAATCATAGTTCACGGACGCAAACACGCATATCCCTTAACAAGTTGCAATGTATAAAATCATAAAGATTAATTAATACTGCAAAATCATCTTCCAAATAAACTTTATAATTTAAATAAATAAACCTAACAACATTGCAAGATGAAAATCATTGGCAGTAGATATGTGTACTCACGATAATTGTTATTCCAGACCCTAGTTATCCTTCTTAAAACATAAGAATAAATTCTCATAAGAAGTTTCCTAGACAAAATAAATACAATCAAGCAAAAATCAAAAGACTCCTAAACCAACAAAACTGATCACGAACGGAAATCAAGGATCACATCCGGAGCCCCCACGAGTCTTCAGACCTTCGAGCTTGTGATTAACAACATTCACTGCTTCTTAAGAGAAGATATCCTCATTGAGAAGATCTTTAACATGTGTCTTCATGTGAACAAAGTCTGAATTAACCTTTTTCAACTCAGTTCTTAACACATCAAGACCCTTCATAGTATCAATGAGTTGCAGTTTTTCTTCCTCAAAGTATTTAAGAAAATCATGAACCACTTCAGCAGAGACCATATCCTCATTCTCAACATCCTGATGAGTATAGGCATAGTAGCATGAGGCATTAGTATTTTGATTATTATCTTCTACTAGGGTTCTTTTCTTCCTCCCCTTAGACTCGAAACCAATACCTTTATCAAGAAAACCTCTTTCAAAACCACCAATGCTAGAAGGTGAAGATATTCTTGACAAAACGACAAAGACCTGGAGTATGCGTACGTGACTCAATAGGTTTGGTATTTAAATGGTTTCTTAGAGCAATTGCAATGGTGCGATCAAAACCATAGACCAAAGACCAAAAAAAAAAACGACCAAATTTGAGTTTAGTACGTGGTGTCACGCTACGGTAATGGAGTATATTTAGTCGAGCGGGAGTATAGCCTTCGCTCCACAGCAAACGAAGTTATATTGTTCGTCCCATTGAGGCGTAGATATAGGTTACGCGTGTTGTGGGGCGTTGAAGAAATATACGCCTTTCGTGGGGCGTACATATAATCCACGCCGGAACAAGGGACGGAGATATTACTCACGCCAGATGGGGCGTTTGCAAATACACACGCCTGAAATCAGGCGAGCATTATATGTCCGCTCACTCTATACACACGTAAACCACACGTGTGGGCGGTAAACCCTATTCTTCTCTTTTCTACTTCTTTCTTCTCGGGTCTTCTTCTCAGGCAGGCAATAACACCAGATAGATAGGTCTAGTAGTTTATAACTCAAAAATGATGTCTACGTCTTACTATACAAGGTTCACATGATGCTGAGAAGAGTCTTAGTTGACTTTGATTTATTGAAAGAGTCGTAATGATATCAGCAGTATCTAACTAATAATGTACGCCTAAAACACAAGACGTGGGTATAATTTCCGCTCGAGCTTAGGCATGGGTATTATGCACACTTGAGAAGAGACGAACTTATAGTGTACGCCTAAAACAGGCGTTTATATTATGCACGCCCCAATGGGACGTGCTTTATATGTGCGCCTATAACCGGAGTACATTTTACCTACGTCTCCTGGGGCGTACTTTTTATCAGCGCCTGTAATAAACGGAAATTATATCAACGCCTGATTGATGGAACGTAAGTTATATTCTCGCCTATTAACAAGCGTAAATTATATGTTCGCCTATTAACAAACGAAGTTTTAAGTTTCGCTCGACCAAATATAGTTTTGGTCCGGTTTCAAGATCAAATATAGTCTAGTTTTTAGTTTTAGTCTGGTATTTGGTCTTTACTACGTTCGACTATGGTTCATTTCTAGACCAAATATTTGGCTTTGGTCGTCCACTGTGGTTGCTCTTAGGGAAGGTAATTTTTAGGGTTTCTAAAGACAGTTCGTGACAAGTAAGTTAGGTACCCGTACGAACATAATCCGAACCCAAAAGAAAAACAAAACCGAACGTACCTTTTTACAAGGAAAGGCAAAACAGTTCATGTTTACTACGTGAAGATTTTCTTTCACAAAGTTTTGGCTCAATAAATTTTATATCTCCATTGAGAAACAATTTAGAGCACAAGAGTAGCAGGAAACACAGTTGCAGCAACAACTTTTTCAAAAACAAAAACAATCATAGACATTCCTGAGACCCAACCAATACTTAGGCAAAGCTGTCTGCGGACAATAGTTTAACTTTGGACGATAAGAAAATAGTTCAACTAATCAGAAAGCATTTTTGCCGAAAGTATACCTGATTATTAACAAATCTTACCCAACATGATTTTTTTTATGAGTAAGCATTCAACCCTTGTGATTAATTGGCACAAGTATGAACCCTAAGCTAATTAAATCAATCGTGTTCACAACTGAGTCTTTTCTTTTTTGCAATTCTAGGATAAATTCCTTTTTGATGTGAAAAATCATCATAAAACTTATTGTCATCAAAATATGAGACTAAGTTAGAATCCTTACCAGAAGAGGTTTGTGTGGAGGATTTTGACAGCCTGTTGCTAAGATCCTTGTAACCTTCAATTATCACATTAAGGTTGTCCTTCATAACTCCACTTTTGCTTCCATCTGCAGGAACCTTTTTCACATCTTGAACATCATTCTTCTCATAAGGTTGAGAGGGACCTTTCTGAAATCTCCTTGACCAAATTGTATAAGAATTAAAATTTGTCCGAACATTCGATGAGAAAATTATTGAACTGACATTCCTGAAAGACTTCACAGGGTGAGTACTGAAACCAATTGGTTTAGACATCCGAATGTCAGTTACACCTGTAAGAATTAAATCTAATGTGTGTTGAAGTTGAACAATAGAATTGTTATTCAACCTAGATTTGCTTTTTCGTTCAACATGTCCTTTTGAATCACAAAAGAGACAAATTTTTTAATCACCTGAGTGATAAGAGTTAACAGACCTAACAACGTTGTTAGGAGATTTCTTCCTTCCAAGCGATGTGAAGTTTCCTTGATTATAGGAATATACAAGCACATATTTTCTAATGGGAAGAGATTGATATTTAGCTTCTGGAACTGAAGTCTCAGTTGAGTTAGAAGCGATTGATATGGTGGACTCTTCAGAACATCCTTGAATAGAGAGTTTACTTAAAAGATGTTCTATTCCCAAGGCATCCTCTTTGAGTTTAGCCTCTAGAAAAGTTCGTGAAGAAGAGACTAATGTGTTTTCTTCATGGAGAACCTTCAACTGAGATTCATGATCATTTACCATTTTTGTTTCAACCGATTGATTTTATCATCCTGGATTATAACAAGATTTAGAATCATTTTACTCTCTTCGACTGCATCCCTTTCTTTAACAGAGTCAAACTCGTTTGAAAGGTAATCGGGAAAACATTTATCAGTGCAATCATGTTTCGTTGAAACATATTGTTCATCTAAATTCGAGATAAACGAATCTTTCTCTTTAATAGACTTTATCGAAACAGAAATTTTGTCTCTGGTGATGCGTTTATTAAAAATAGAACTTCTGTCCATAGAGTCAGATCGCTACAAACACAAACTTATAGGGTCTTAAACGTGTTTGCCTGCTCTGATACCAATTGAAAAAGTGGGGGTCTAACAACCACACCCAATATTTCTCTTATCAATCTGTATGGACTAACTTCAATATACTTTTAAGAGAATCGACTAGACAGTCAGACTCAATCTTAAGAAAAGTATATCAAAGAGTTATATCTCAATTTATCAATTCAATCTGCAATCAAACAAATGGGAATTTGCGAACCCGATTGAATATAAGAAATAACTTGGACGATGTACCAAAAACAAATATCCAAGTGTCAATCAATTTAATCATCAATCAAAGGTTGGATTCATAATTTATTGAACTTACGCACAACCTGTGATATTTCAATTATATCAAAAAATATAATGCGGAAAAGAAATAACACAGACACCAGAAATTTTGTTAACGAGGAAACTACAAATGCAGAAAAACCCCAGGACCTAGTCCAGATTTGAACACCACACTGTATTAAGTCTCTACATACACTAGCCTATACTCCAAGTTATCTTCGGACTGGAATGTAGTTGAGCCCTAACCAATCTCACACTGTTCAAGGTACAGTCGCGCTCCTTATGCCGCTTGAACCACGCCGGATTCTACGCACTTGATTCCCTTAGCTGATCTCACCCACAACTAAGACTTGCTACGACCAAAAGTCAAAGAATTGATAAACAAATATGTCTCACACAGAAAAGTCTATTGAATAGATAAATCTATCTTTCACAAAAATA
Source organism: Papaver somniferum (assembly GCF_003573695.1). Classification (NCBI taxonomy): domain Eukaryota; kingdom Viridiplantae; phylum Streptophyta; class Magnoliopsida; order Ranunculales; family Papaveraceae; genus Papaver; species Papaver somniferum. The sequence goes on along the minus strand of NW_020622270.1, from coordinate 2,585,070 downwards.
CCTACGAGTTTTTTTTCCGTCTTTTGATAAATCAAGGTGAACAGGAAACAATTGATACACCGGATTTATAATCCCGATGAACATCCTAGTAATATCAATCACCTCACAATAATCTTAATTGTATGGAAGCGAAATAAGTTATTGTGGAATCACAAACGATGAGACGAAGATGTTTGTGAATACTTTTTATCTTACCTATCGAAGATTAAATCTCGAGCAAATATTAGATAAGATAGTACTCAATAAGATAAAACAGAGTAAGCTCAAAACATGCAACTACAGAGAAAATAGTTGTGTATGGCTCCAGAATCCCAATGAAGTCTTTAAGTCGTTAACCTATAATGGTTTTAGGAAAAACCTAGATTAAAGGAGAATCGACTCTAGTCGCAACTAGTATCACATAGGAGGTGTGGGGATTAGGTTTCCCAGTTGTTAGAGTCCTCCCTTATATAGTCTTCAAATCAGGGTTTGCAGTCAATGTTACCTTGGTAACAAAGCATTCAATATTCACCGTCAGATGAAAAGCTGATTAGACTCAAGATAATATCTTTTAACCGTTATATCGAACTTAGCTTTTTACACACAAATAAAAAGTGACTTCATTTAGATATGAGTAACCGTACCTAAACGTGTACACCTTTGTTGGCTCAACAATAGTTAACCGAAGTTAGCCATGTGAACACTTTCATATCAACCTTATTCATCCTTACCATAGCTAGTTTAACTGACTCAAATGAAACTAGTTCTATAGTTGTTCAATTGTTTATATTCTCACAGAAGTATACAAGACACAATTGAAGCAAAACCGATTTTGATTCACTCGAATAAAGTCATGAACATTTTAGCCACAGTGTGCAAAAGATTGCATTCCTTATTACATAAATGTATTAGTTTATGAGAAAACCGATTTTAGAACATAACCCACTCAAGTATGCAAACGGGTACGCATACCTTAGTGGTCGGACTAAATTTGGGTTCGCCAGTATGCAAACGAATACGCATACCACCAAACTCAGTAAAGTTCCGGAACTTGAACCTCACGCCAATACGCGTACCGGTGTGCGTACTTAGTCCCCGGACCTCTACTAAACCAATCAGTACGCATACGGGTATGCATACCACGGTTTCCGGGCTTGGATTACACATATGCAAGTACGCATACTGTGCTTATATCCAATTGTTCTAAACTCTCATTTCAACCATTGAAACATTCTCGGAAGACGACAATAGCTGTCTCACACAAACTATCAGCTTCAAAGCAATTTTCAAGTGATCGAATGACCAATACGAAACATTCTGAGTCTACATCAAATGACTGTCTCACACAAATCATGTAAGATGTTACCAGGCGATTTTCACATGATCATCTTTGACTTTCATCAAGAATATAATATGAACTTGGTTAAAGCGCAAGATTAGTAACACATATTTTGAGAAATATGTAAGCGAGTTAAACTCAGCTCGAAATATCAAATGTGCATAATTGAAGTCTATATAGCTATACGACTTTTTTCTCAAATAGAAGATAGAGTAGATATACTTTCGAGTGATAGATGAGTTCAAGTCTCCACATACCTTTTGTTGATGAAGTTTCACAAGCTCCTCTTAATAGTTCTTCGTCTTCAATCGATGAATGTCGTGTGATCAACTACACTTTCTATCCTAATCCGAGACTTAGCTATAAGTAGACTAGAAATCAAGACTTATACTTTAGGCTACTAAACTTGACAAACAAGCTTGAGATAACAATGTTTGGGAGTTCGACCGAGCAGTGCTCTAACATATATAGATGTGGAGACTCCTTTCTTCTATATTTTCAAAGGGACAGAATTAATATATGAACTATTCGAAGCTGCCACAGGTATGCGAATGATGCATAATTAATTTCGTATCATAGGAGTAGTTGATGATATACCTCATGGATGGATAAATGAATGTTTAGATTTCTACAATTAATTTTTAGCCGCGGTTGCTGATATCAAAAACTTATTACGCGAAATCCTTGTTTTTTGAATGCGTTGAGGGGGTAGGCGTTGTTGGTGGAGAGGAGGCAATAAATTTGGATTAATATACAGTCAAACCTCAATAAATGAATGACCTTGGGACCAAGAAAAAATATTCGTTTAACGGGGTTATTTATTTATCGATAAATGAATATTTATTCATTTAGACAATACTTTCTTAATTAAGAAGTTAAATTGTATAAGAGAAGACGTACAAATGTAGCTAGAGGGAAACAACAATTGCAAACTATTTCCGTCATTGTAAGATTTGGTTCGAAGATATAGATGTTCCAGAACTAGAAAATGGTCAACTAGAAGCAAATATCCAAGGATTAGCTGGTGTCATTTTTTATTTACGCTATAGAAATTTGATGGATGTCGAACATGTTTTAAACTATCCTAATGAGAATGATGCAGTTATGGAATATCCAACAGATGGAGAAATTATTGAGTCAGTAATGAATGGGAGAATGACACTGAACCAGATGATAGTAGCGTCGCACCAAATTTTTCATCTCAAGATACCTTTCAAGCAATGGTCACTTTAAAAAATTACTTGATACAGCACGAGCAAAATATTTCAGAAATTGTGCAAGCATTTCATACAATTAAGGATGCATGCATTTTGTTTTGGGTGAAAAAAAAGTCACATATTTTTATTTAAAATTTATTGATTATGTAATTTGTTTTATTCTTATATATATTTTTTTATATGAAAATTTAGTGATTATTCATTTATATTTTTATAGGGCCTTTAAGGATTCAATTTTTTTTTATTCATTAATGCATTAAACGAGGTTATTCATTTATCACCTTGGCCCAAGTCGGGACCAGAGAAAATTATTCATTTGGCGAGGTTATTCATTTATCGAATATTTGTTTATCGAGGTTTGAATGTATTAGGGCCAATTCTACGAGCTTCCGGAATACAATGGGATCTCCGAAAAGTCGATCATTATGAGTGTTATGTCAAGTTTGAATGGGAAGTACAATGGAAAAAAGAAGGGGATTCGTTAGCCCGTTACTTAATTATTCTGAGCGGTAAAATAACAGAATCCATAAAATTATTCAACAAGCTTTGGAAAGGAATCCCAGGAGGGCCCTATGAAATTTAGAATCCTGATACTTTGGCAAAGTAGGGGATTCCGACTGGAATGATTTTGACTATAGATTTATTAGTAAAACAATATATATCCTACTATAACATGAACTTTATGTGAGAGAGAAGTCCCAAAGGGGGAGCTGGGTGTTTTTCCGATAGGGGATCATAGTGCTCTTCGTTGGAGATGGAAAATTCATCCTCCGGGTTTTATCAATTTGCACATTCTTCCTCAGTTAGTTAAAATATTGAAATTGGCGGATATTATCATTAATTATTGATCATTAATATGATAATTGATTCGACATAATTACAGGCTATCAATTCTTTTCTCAGGTTGGAATCCTTAAAAGAGGTCTATGGTCTTATATGGTTGTTTGTCCCTATTTTTACTCCTGTATTGATAATCACGATTACTAGTTATTGTGTGGTTGGAAAGAAAAATATTTGTGGGGTTATATACAACAACGTATTAGACCCGAATACACGGGTCCTTTGAGAATTCTTCGAGCTCTAGAAGATGAGGCAAAATTAATTTTTAAAGAGGATCTTCTCCCATCTAGAGGGGATATTCGGGAGGATGGAGTGGGTAAAAAAGTCCTTATCATGGAATTGATCAATAACATTGCCAAAGCTCATGGAGTCGTATCCGAGTGGGTGATCGTACTTGTGAGGGAATGATCTGAATTTACATGGAAATGAAATAGTCTGGAGTAATCAATGAACAAAATCTTGCGGAATGAAAAGTAGCTCTAGTCTATGGTCAGATGAATGAACCGCCGGGAGCTCATATGGGAGTTGGTTTGACTTCCTAACCATGGCAGAATATTTTCTAGATGTAAATGAACAAGGTGTCCTTCTATTTATCGACAATATTTTCCGATTTGTCCAAGGAAGATCCGAAGTATCTTCTTTATTAGGCAGAATACCTTCTGCCATGGGTTATCAACCTACCCTTAGACCTTATGGTGCCACGAATATGTAACCCTATCTTCGAGAAAACATTTGAGTTTCCTGTTTGCATTACAAGATGTAGCAATTCATGAGGGGTTAGGTTTCAAGATGTAGATGTACAACGAGCTTTAATTATTGTCAAGGTTCTGAAAAAACTTAGACAAAAAAAAAAGGAACACAAATTTGGAGTTGATGCCCCCACAGATGGAGGATAAACCTTCCCAATAGATCGTATGTTGCAATGAAACCTCAGTCCTTATAGGCTATGGAATGAATAGAAACGGAATTGACCCATAGAATGGCATATTCCCTGTATCACCCTACAACAGGGCCGTTCCTGGAAAAAATTTGTCCCGAAGTGAACTTTTCTTTTTGCCCCTTGAAAAACAAATTTGCACAAATTCAAATGATAAAAGATCATCAATTGTTTCTGATATAAATAATTAAAATAAAAACTTAGAAAATTTGTTTTGATGTCTTTACCCTACGCATATTCTTAGGGTAGGGAAAAGAAAACAACATCAATACGTTCTATAAAAACATTCAACAGGACATCAATCGAGTTGATTGTTGTTATTGTTGTGCGTATACGATGATATGTTGTGTGGGAACCGGGAAGAAAAAGAAAGAGGAAGTAGAGGTGAAAAACGAAAGAAAGAGATTAAAAAAAAATGTTTCTCCTCAAAGCTAAAGTGTTTGGATAAGTTATTTTAAACCCTTCGAATTTATGCAACTAATAATTCAGTCCACATTTTTTTTTTCAAATGAAAAACCCCGCCATTATAAGGCTTTTCGTTGCCCTTGGGATTTTGTTGCCTGCAAGTGGGGCTTTGCATGCTTGCCTATCAGGCCCAGCCCTGCCTACGGCCTTCCAACACCAGTTAGGAGGGATCAAAGAATTTCATAACAGATTCAATGCACGCGAAGGGTCAGACGACTAATTAAGAAAAGTACGTTTTTTTTTTTGTTCATGAATCTTCAATGATTTCTCTATTCAGATCCTTTTACAATTGATTATTTTCTTTTGATTAATGTCCTTCTTTTAATTTCGTAATGCATTATTTCATTCTAGTCAAGTTCAACTTCATATAGGCTTGTAGAAGGTGTTGAAGGTTTTGAAGGTTTTGTTGTCTTAAGTTTTTACATCTCCTTATCTTTTACAAATCATTCGTTGTTCTAATATCATGTTGTTTTAACCTGTTCTTGCAGGTTTCCAATGTCTTTCCGTGTCGCTCCCAGTGGTGGTAATCAGTCGTCATTATACTAGTTCAGATCTCTGTTGTTTGTCACAGTGGTGTTTGCCTTCAAATAACAGTGGTATTATTGTGATATCATCGCTTCTTGTGTGGAATCAACAAGTCGTCTTGATTCTGGTTTTCCTATCCCAAACATATCATCAACAAGGATTTTCTTTTCAGTCTCCAAACTTCATCATGATTGCACGCCATTCCATCATATCTAAAACCCTTTCCATACCAGTTAACTCAGTTGACTCGGTTGCTTACTTTAGCCGATATTTTAGCTTATTTAGAGGGAAGGTTTATTCTCTTTTAAAATTCAAATTTCTAGTCAAAGAAAATAAGCCGGATATATTGCTCCACCCCCAACAAATATGGAAACAGAAAGATACTCATCAATACAGATATTTCCATAAACCAATAAAATATCCATCTTATAAGCATAACCTAAAACCCTAAACAATTCTACAGGCTTCAATATCACGAGTAAAAAAGACTGTGAAACAATGTCTGCTACTAACAACAACCAAATCATGAATTCCAACAATATGCAAACGACTGATGCTTGTCCTTCTACTATTAGACCAATCAGAAGAATAGTCGCGTCTGTTGTGGCTACTATTGAAAATACTGATGATTTCTCTTTCAATCTGCTTGGAAAAATTATCTTCAACAAACCACTGGATCATGAAGAGATTAAAAAGGAGATCAACGATCGTTGGAGAAGCTATCGCAAATATGAAATCATCACCAAAGGCACAAATATGTTTCTTTTCAGATTTCAGAGAGAGGATGCTTTCAAGGGAGTAAGTTCAAAAACCTGGGACATCATGGGTTATCTGCTCTCTCTAGTTCAGTTTGATCCCGTCATAAATATCAAAGACCACAAGTTTGAGCATCATACTTGGATCGTTAAACTAAGAAATCTTGGAAATATCATCCTTAATGACAGGCTGGTCTCTAAGATCTGTAAGGATATTGGGAAAAAAAGTCACACCAGAGGGAAGAAGAAGACATCCGAGAGGCAGTTTTACTAGCACTGTCTATGTGGAAGTCAAGCTCACTGAACCTCTCAGAAGGGGTGGTTGGTACATAACTCCAACTGGTCAAAAACAATGGGTTATTTACCACTTCGAAATGCAGTCTTATGAGATTTGCAAAAAGTGTTGGGTTGTTGATCACATAGATTCGCAATGTAAAAAGCTTGCAATGGAACAGAAGGTGGAATCTATGACAGAAAGTGAATATGCAATCTGAAGCCAAACTGAGGAGGGTGAAAAAAAATTGGCTGCCTATATCACTAGTGAGGATGATAATATAACGGATACTGGGGCGGAATCATCCGTGGGTGAAAATATTGCTTCTACTTCGACTACTCCGTCAGTCATTGTTCGTAATGAAGACAGTATAGATTTGGAAATCGAAGATGCAGAGCAGAGGAAGAACAAGCGAATCAGAGAAGAAGGATCCAAAATTAATCCCCATCTCAACATCAAGCTTACCCATAACCTCAATTCCCAATCAATCCATAACAATCCTATTTACCATGGTGCAATCAATGGAGCTGAAGAAATGATTGATTATAATGATCTCACTGCTGGAAACAAGATGGAATAACAATCTAATTCAATGAATGATAATCACTCAATGGCATCTGATAGCGCAGAATCTGAACACACTGTGGCTGCGGCATGGAATCACAATGGAAACTCTGCATCTCTTAATCAGGTACCTAAACAAAACCCTAGCTTTTTTCCTTTATCCCTAAATTTTAGTTTTTTCTTCTGTGACTTGCATATCAGTAGTAGTAGTTCTTTCATAAGTACCAAATTCTCTGTTAATTACTTATTTCTAGCCAATTTCAAGCATATCCCCCATTGTTTTGATCTGTCCCTTAAGCATTACTTCAATAGCCTTAGCGTGGTTAATGTCTATTTGATTGTCTTTTTCAGTTCTTTTGTTTGTAGCTTAGAGTCCTTCATTTGCAATTGTTACAATTATAGTTGCTCTGATTGAGTTATTCTCTTTAATTTCTGTAACCACATTGGTTTGTGCACTTTTTTCTCCATAATGAAATTTTTGTCGTGGAACTGCCAGGGCTTTGGCAACCCTGATACTAGGACCAGTTTATGGAACCAAATTAGAGGCCAAAATCCTGATGTCATTTTTCTTAGTGAAACCAAAAATGACTCTGTAAAAATGGGTTAATATCTCAAGGGATTCAACTACCCTAACTGTTGGATTAGTCCTTCTAGGGGTCTCTCTGGAGGTATTGCCCTTTTATGGAAGAGTGGTTTCACTCTTAATATTCTTCACACTACGGATAAAATGATCCATACCATGATCTCTTCTGATCCTAGTAAACCTCAATTCCTCTCTACTTTTCTTTATGGTTCCACATACCATGATGAGAAAATAGAACAATGGAATCACATTAATGACATTGGAAATTCTATTGATCTTCCATGGGTCTTAGTTGGAGACCTTAACATAACTATGTTTGCTCATGAAAGGTCCTCTAATACTAGACCAACCACCTCAGAATATCCTATCATTCAACAAGTAATTGACAATACTGACTTGAGTGATTTAGGATACATTGGTGCTCAATTTACTTGGTCTAATAGACAAGAAGGTACTGACAATGTTCAAGCTACACTTGACAGGGCCTTGGTAAATGGTCATTGGTTGCATCATTACAACCATTCAAAGTTGTTCCACATTGATGCCATAGGATCTGATCATTTAACAATCCTCTTGGTTACTAACTGTAATGAACACCAAGGAAAAAGGCCATATAGGTATTTTAAATGCTGGTTTAAAGATCCCTCTTGTCAACAAGTGATCAGGGATGCTTATAAAACTAATGTTAGAGGGTCCAATGCTTTTAGAATGGTCAGTTGTCTTAGAAATGTCAAATTTGAGCTCAAGAAATGGAATATTTCTCATTATGGTAATATTGATCAAAAAGTTCATTCCTTAACTGATCAACTCAAAAATCTGAATAGTGACCCATACTCAATTCAGAACAATGAGGCCATAAGGGAAGTAGAACAAAATCTTAAGCTAGCTCAAAAAGATCAAGAATCTTTTTATGCCCAAAAAGCCAGAGTTGATTTCATTAAAAATCATGATAGAAATACCTCTTACTACCACACTCATGTGAATAGAAGGAGACATTTCAACCATATCAGCTCTCTTAAATTAGCAAATGTACAGTTGTCTGAGGATAGAGGTAATCTTGAGGACCTTCTTGTTTCCCATTTTAAGAATATTTCTACTACAACTAACCCTGTCTTGAATAATAATTTTCTGAATTGTATTGATAAATGTATTACTGATGAGGACAATGATCATTTGCTGAGTCCCGTCACTCTTGAAGAGGTTAGGAATACCATTAAGCAAATGAAACCATGGACTGCCCCTGATCCAGATGGGTTTCCACCAGGTTTTTACAAACAAAACCTGAATTTGCTTGAAAATGATGTCTTAGAGACTGTCCAAAGTTTCTTTCACTCTAAACATCTTTTGAAAGAAATGAATCACACATTCATTTCTCTAATTCCTAAGGTAAATAAGCCTACAAGCCCTGCTGACTTTAGGCCCATTTCTCTTTGCAATTCAAATTATAAAATTATATCTAAAATTCGGGTAAATAGAATGAAACCATTTTTGAGCAATCTTATATCACCATATCAGGCTGCTTATGTACCTGGTAGAAATATACAAAATAATGTGGTGATTTCACATGAGTTGGTTCACTCTATGAAGAAAAAGAAAGACAGATGTGGTATCATGGGCCTTAAACTCGATATGTCTAAGGCCTTTGATAGAGTTGAATGGTCTTTCTTAATTGTTGTGCTTAAAAAGTTTGGGTTTTCAGATTATTGGTGTCAACTGTTTTTGCAGTGCATTAGTACAACCAATATTTATATTTTACTGAATGGTTCACCTTGTCCTTCTTTTAACCCTACTAGAGGTTTGCGACAAGGTGATCCCTTGTCTCCTTATCTGTTTATTTTGTGTATGGAGGCTTTCTCTAGGTATCTTATCCATACTGAGCACATCAATCTCATCCATGGCTTTAAGGTCACTAATGAAGCTCATAGTATATCTCACCTGCTTTTTGCAGACGACTGTCTGCTTTTCACTAAATCTACACATTCTGAAACTACTAATCCTATGGCTTTAATCAATGATTTTAGTAGTATTTCTGGCCAGATGATTAATTTTGAAAAGTCAGCTTGTTTGTTTAGCAAGAATGTTCTCCATACCACTGTGTGTCTCTTATCAGATCAATGAAGTTGGGAAAATAGAACTTAATGAAAAATATCTAGGGATCCCACTGTTTGTCACTAGAAATAGGACTGAGTGTATGTCTCATTTGAACAATCATCATGATTCTAAAGTTGCTAATTGGAAGGGTAAGCAATTAACCCAATCTGGTAGATCTTTCCTTGTTCAACATAATTTAAAGTCTACTTCCAATTATCATATGAACACATTTCTTCTTCCTGACACCATTGTTGATAAAATGGAGAAATCTCAAAGAGATTTTTGGTGGGGTAAAGATGGTCGTAGAGGCTATTACTTTAAGAAATGGGAAAAGGTTTGTTCTCATAAATTACAGGGAGGATTAGGTTTTAGGAATCTTAAAAAAAAATGAATCTTGCTCTCTTAGCTAAAACTGTCTGGCTTTTAATTCACTCCCCAAATGAGCTTTGGGTTAGGATTTTAAAATGCAAGTATTTCAAAAACTGTCATCCCATTCATTATAAAAAACCATGGAGTCAATCCTGGGATGGTCAAGTATCTGTCATGGTCTGGATATTCTGAAACAACATGCTTTCTGGGATTTAAGGGATGGATCTACTATTCATGCTTTTTCTGATAATTGGATCCTTAATGCTTCTTTGCCTCTGTGTTATAGTTTTCCTAATCCTAATTATAAAGTTTTAGACCTCATAAATCATGAGGATAAGACTTGGAATGTTGCCTTAGTTGAAGCTTTCTTCACCAGTGAAAACAGCCAAAGGATTTGTAGGATGAGAATACCAGTCTCTGGATGTGATACTCTCATTTGGCCTTTTAATAAGAATGGCATTTTAACAGCTAAATATGTGTATAAGCTATTAGCAAATGAGTTTCCACATAATTCTACACCCAATCCAGATCTAGAATTACACAAGGCTCTTTGGAAGACTCCACTTTTGCCTAAAACTCAACTCTTTTTATGGAAATGTGTTGAAAACATTCTTCCCACAGGCAGTAAGCTCTCTAGTTATAGCAGCAACCATGACAACATGTGCAAATCCTGCAATTCTGGAGTCAATGAAACTCCAGAGCACATGATTCTTCATTGTAACTTTGCTAGGAATGTCTGGTCCAACCTCCCTGCTGTCAGTCATGTTATTGCTCAAGACTTGAATAGTGACATTAGCATTAAGGACTGGATTTCTAAATGGCCTCTCCACTAAGAATCTGTTAGATAAATATGATATTGTGTTCACTGCAGCTTGGTGCATTTGGAAAGACAGATGCTCTAAAGTTTTTGACAACAAGCCCCTGAATCCTCAACTCACTGCCAATACTGCTCTTAGTTTGGCAGATGAGACTGTTAGCTCTTTGGTCAATGTTGTTATTTCTAATCCTCAAACTGTTGTTGTTAATGAGGATAATTTTCTTAATATTATACCTGAAAACAGCTTACTTGTTTTCTGTGATGCTTCTTTTGACAAGGATACTAACAACTCTGGTGTTGGCATTGTGGGAATGAATCATGCAGGTTCTTTCAAGGGATGCAAACTAGTTGCTGGTGCTGCTTCTAGTCCTGAGGGTGCTGAAAGCTTAGCCATTCTGGAGGCAGCTAAATGGATCCTCTCCAAAAACTACCAGGACATTTTCTTAATTAGTGATGCCAAGAATGTTATGGCTTATCTGAATAATAACAAAGGACAGACTAGCTGGTCATCTTGTTCTATTTTAGATGATTGTCTATTTCTTTTAAAAGATATTCATTCGATAAGAGGAATCTTAATAGTATTGCAGACGTAGCCTCTAAGCATAGTCGTATAGAGAAAGTTACAGGCGAATGGGATGAATTCAGTATTCCCTACTTTCTTCAAAATGTTGTAAACCTATTTTAATCAATGTTATTTTTCCTTTCCTAGCAAAAAAAAAAAATTCAATGCACGCACACATACCCTACAGCTATTGTTGGGAATGAGGATCGTTATGCTAAATCAAGCAGAATCGATTACTGAGGCGGGTCGTGTATGGGATGTGGACAGCCTGCTAACTTCTTGTTGGTGGATTTATTGCGAGGGTTGTGTGTAGGTCATGGAGTGATGGGGGGCTTGCAGGAGACAGTTTTGTCCGAAGCCTTGGTATCGTCGAAATAATTTATAGTATTCATAGTATTCATTCATCGAACCTGGTGAGAAAAGCAGGAAACAGGTTTATCTATTTATTTTATTTTAATTTTTCAATAATAAATAAATAAATAATTGGAGTTGTGACGAGTTTGGATCCCTTCAATGGCCTTTCACATTGAGGAATGCTTACCGATTACTGCTACTTTTGGTCATTGAAGAAGACTGGTTGCCAACCTAAAATCCCATTTGTAAATCTAATTAGTGGAATCTTCACAATCTCAATTATTTTAATATCTTCAAATAGTTTCCCGCATGGCCGCATCTCTTTTTTTTTGCAGAATATTTCTCAGTGATAAAAGAAAAACTGACGCGTACGATAGTGATAGGAGTTTACTTAATGGTTGATGCATTAAGAGTGGGATTAAGTCACGCTTAACCATTATTAATTAGTTTATGGAGTATGATGGCTTAATTTATTAATTAAACATGTGACCGATAGCTCGACCAGCTCTTTCTTTGCTTTTGTGGAAACTGCCTGATAGATTAAACACATCCAGCCAACATTTTCGGAGTTGGGTTATGATAGAGCCGCAGGCAGTACAAGTGTAAGATGCTAAGAATTGCAGATTTGGCAAACTACTGTGCCTTGGGAAATTACAATTTCAAATGTTTCTCATTTCAATCATGGGGCTTGATGAAAGCCATAGGAATGGGTAATCCTTTGGTGCCATGAAATGCACTCCACATGGGTGTAAGTCTCAATCTAATGTAACCTTAACTTGGGCAAAGCATTGGAGAACCCTGTTTGTATTAGAAGAAACAGGTTTCAAGACGTAGAATGAGCTTAGTTATTGTCGAGGCTCTCAACAACCTGACAAATAAAAAAATTCATGTGAAAAAAGGGAACACAGGAATCAATTCTGTGGAGCAGCCGCCCCCCCTACAGAGAGGAAGATGAGGATAAATTATAAAGGCCCGCCCAATCGATAATATGTTGCAGTGAGACCCTACTAGTCCTCCTGGGCTATAAAATATGGGACAGAACAGAAATCTGAGCTTTTACTGACCCAAGGAACGGCATTGCCCTTTCCCAGCTAGTGGTGAAAGTGCGTTTAACCAACACGAAGTATGGACACATACTCTACAACCATTGCACGGATTCAGGAACAGTGGATCGTTAATATGGATAAACCGGTGATCACTGCTCAAGGCTCATTTCAGTTACAGATCAATGACATTTCGAAGTAGCAGCCGTCGCTACTTTATATCAATAGGCTGCCAATGGAACACACTACCGATATATCTTCTAATATGAAAAACTGACTAAATTGCACTTACTTTCTGCACAGCAGAGAGACATGGCAACTCCTGATAAGATTTAAAGTTGTCATACGGCAGACTTACTAATAAGATGAATCTGGAAAGAAATTCAAAATACAATCAAGCTTATCAGTAGTCCACCGCTTCCCATACAGGGTAACATTTCAGTTGAAAGAAATCCAATGGCATTAGTCTTGTTGTGAACTGAGTCTCACAAGACCTGTTTCTCCTCCGAAAAACACCGACTGAAAACTACCTCGACAGCATGAACCAGCTTAACTGAGAACTAAACAAATCCATTTCTCAGAACAAGACATTTTCTTTAACAATTTAGCAAACCACCCTTTCATCCCCTCGATCTCTACACAACAACAAGAAAAATCAGGTAATTAGAACCAAAAAATTGTAGTTACTGAAAGCAATGGCGTAAGTGTTTGTGTGTATATTTAAAATGTGCAGGTGAACCTCATAAGACATTAGTCTGATATACACTGGGAAGCGCCCTATCCACTAAAAGCAACATTTTCCTTTTCTTGTCACACAGATATTCTGAGTTCTCCTGTGAGAAAGAATGTAAATGTCAAGCACCAGCATAACATATTGTAGCCAGAATCAACATCTAACAAACCGAAGTACATTCACAAAACTAGCAAAAATCCAAACCATAGCCGAAATTCCTAAGTTATATCCAAAACACATCACATCTAGAAGAAAAATATAACAATTCTACTACATCAACAGCAAACTTAACACATTAGAAGAAAAAAAAATAAGCACTAAAATCTCCCCAAACTAACCCTGACCAAAGGTACAAACCTAAAGATAAGAAAGATTAGAAACATTGTTTTCTTCATAAAATGTAGAATCCACTCTGAAATGTTCAGATAGCCACAAACCCGGGAAACCAAACCACATAAATCAGTGAATACAAAAACTGTTGCAATGACAGAGCATATTAAAATGTGCATATAAGGTTGACACAGTAGTAGAGGTAGATTGTTAAATCCCTCCTTCATCAGGAAACCCTTCTTCATCATGAAACCCTTTGTTTAAAAGAGAAGTAACAATATTAACAACAGATCGGGAGTAAACTGAATTGAAATTTATCTTTTTCTAGGGTTTGAAGGAGAAACAGAGATGATTTTGGAGATTAAAGTAAACGGGATTCATTTTGGAGACTAAAGTAAAGAGCGAGAAAAAAGCATCTATATTTCTCCTTGAAACTCTAGAAAAAAAGAAATTTCAATTCAATTTACTCTCGATCTGTCTCTTCTGTTATTATTACTGTTACTCCTCTTTTAAACAAAGGGTTGCATGATGAAGAAGGATTTCTTGTTGGGTTGCGCCGATACTTGAGAATTATGTACGTACACGAATCGGATTCCCCGATACCCGTATCGGATACCATACCTTCGGATACTTGCCAAAAGGCTTATAAAAAATTTATAAGTTTTTCTAAAGGTTTATTCTTCAGTTTTTTTTTAAGGTCTCTCTTGCTTTCACGTGCTTTGTACATGTGAAGAGGAGAAACACTTAAAAAGAAAATGAAGGAGTTTATTCCCTCATAATGAGGGTTGAGAGAGGAAATTTCAAGTTTGCTAGCAATGTGAGACTGAAATGTTGTGATATATAGGTGTACAATGAGTGTTTTAGAGGTTAGATTGAATTTGTGTGCTCTAATACATTCTTGAGTCCTATAAGATTGCATTTGCAAATATTTACGCATGCGGTATCCATACGTATCCGTATCGGCCATTTTCGGAGATGCCGAATCGGATTCTTCGATACATACCGGAATCGGATACCGTACCAGTATTTGTGCAACCCAGGGTTCTTGGGACCAAAAACTGCCCTATTACTACTGTGTGCAAATTTCGATCTGAGTACGCACATTAAAATGTGCATATAAGATTGCATGATCTGGTCATTCCCCCTAAAGCGAAACTTTATGTGCCTTCAAAACTATATGACACTGAATTTTGGCCCTTTAGCCTAATTAACTATAAAAGAACAACTCGAAGTTGGTAGTACATAACAAAGTTAAGAAAACAGTCGTTCATTGCAATGTGAAGTTCAGCGCTAATTTGCAATTAAAAGGGAATCAATGCTGTTATAAATAAACCAGTTTAAAAGAAAATGGGGAATATGAAGTTCTTTAGCAACTAATGTCGTATTGTGCACAGCATGAGTTGTTGGAGTGACTCACATGCTTTCCAGTTGAATTTACTTAACACAATACAAAAAGAGATTTAAAACTTTCCAGTTGATAATGAGAGCATATTGAACATGAATACTATACAAACATAATCACCTAAATGAAGAAGGTCACAACTACAGCAGCTGAACTCATTTGAAATAAATGTAAAATAATACACTTCTAATCTGTCAAACTCTACAGCTAAATGTAATGCAATGAGAATTCAATACATACATACGAACTAAGAACCAGTTGACTAAGGTCCAACCGTTCTAAGTTTTTCATGTGGCTCATGATATAGGTGCACTTACACTCAAAGCTAAAATGATTAACCGATAGACTAAAGTGATTTCCTCGAGAGGGGGAAGACGGATTAAAGCTATCACAAACACAAAATATGAACCTGGATACCTTGGAGAACTTTGTGCAGAAACACAAAAGTGAAACTGAAACCTACAGGAAACTAATAACTATTTTAATTCTAGTTGATCAACATAGGATAGACAGACTTAAGCTCACAGAAACTGAAAAACATCAATATTGCACTAACGCACCAAGTCCAGCCACATCGAATCTCAGAATACTTCTTTGGCTGAGTTGTCCATGTGCAAGGTTTTTAACAAATAGTATATCTGATCAAGATAGTCTATAATTTATAAAGTGAGATAACACATAGCTCATGACTCTTAAAACAAGTAGGATTCTAACTAAAGAAACAAAATAAACTGCAACTACAAACCGAAGTACATTCACAAATATATCAAAGATCATAATCATGAACGGAAACCCCCTAAAGTTATACCTTATATCCAAAACAAGTCACCATAATGGCATAGTTTAAAGAAAACAAAAAACTTAGCCACAGTGTGCCTTGTTCCTTTAAAACTTCCCTATTGCTACTATACACTCATACTAGAAGCAGAGTACGCAGACTGAAGTGTGCATAATAGATTGTATGATGTCGTCTGTCATTCCAAAGGGAAAACTCATATGCCTTCAAAACTAAATGACATTGGATTTTGGCCCTTAAGCCTAACTAGATATAAAACAACTCAAACATGGTAGCGCAGAACAGAAATTAAGAAACAACTGCTCACCACAATGTGCATTCCATGGTATTTGTATCTAGATAAGAAATGAATGCAGTAATGAGTAAAACAAATTGCAAGAACATGCATCACATCGAGTTCTTTAACCTTTCATGCCAAAACATGCACAACATGAGTTGTTGGAATAAACCACATGCTTTGATGTTGAATTTACTTTACACAGAATAAAAAGGGATTCGAAACTTTACCATTGTGGTCTTCATCATCTTTTTGATGTACACTTTTGCCAATTGCGTTTTAGGAAATCTCAAATCTTTATGGAGTTGAAAACAACGTGTATCATGGGGTTAGTAAGACTTTTCAAAGCTACCTTCACATTCCTCACCTACGTTTCTAGTTTCACCAAGTTGCCCACAGCGAGGAGCCCCTTCAATATTAGCTGAGTTCCGATGTGGCAGAACCTCAATTCCAACAGCAACTAAATGTTTCATCGAAATCCAGTCCTTGCAATCAACCCTAAATACAAACAGCCTACAGTGAACCTCCCTGGACTGCATTAAATTTGAATTATGCGCAATCTGAATGGAACTACCTAATGACCATCACCATCGAGACTTTCATTTCAGCTCTACCCATGCTCACCAATAAAGAAAGCACAAATAGATTTCTGCTGCATAGAGATGGATGCACACCCTATGAGTCAATGGCTGCTGAAACTTCATCGACTGAAAATCCATTATCCACTAAATGCAACAGTTTCCTTTTCTTGTCACCCAAACATTTTGAATTATCCTGAGAGAGAGAATTAAATGTCAAGCATCAATCATAAGTAGACAGAATCAATTGTGAAATCACTCTAAATTAATTTGAAACAAGAACCTCAATCGTGAATTTTATCTTTTTGACCGACACTTTGGCCGAACATAGGCAAATTGGGATTATATAAGGTGGTAAAGAAGCTCATATGTCTGAATTAAGCAATATATGACAGAACATAGGTTCAAGTAGTGTTGATGCCTTCATAAAGACCATCAATTGTGCAAAGCTTCCCAAATTTCGGCAAAGTTCATTATCTTAGCCACTTGCATGGTTGAAAAAGCAAAATCAAACGGAAGGAAAGCAAGTAAAATATCAATTTAACAACCATGAACCAAGATTAATATAGAATGTAGAGCAAACCCAAAGTAAAAGAAAACTAAGATATTAGTTATATCCAAAACAAATCACATTTTGAAAAAAAAAAAATGTAAAAACCCACTACAACAAAATATACACAGCAGCCAGAAACAAATAATCCCTAAAATCTTACGAAATAAATCCTGACCGAAAGATTTAGGGAAAAAATCTAAAAGATAAACCCAAAGTTGTGAAACTAAAGAGAGAAATTAAAAATTTAACCAAGCGATTCATTCAAAATCTACCAAAACCCTAAAACAACAATATATCTAGAAAACAAATTACCTATTATTTGGGCGAAATCTGCCATCAGGAACATGGTATTCCTCCTCCGTCTTTAATTCCTCCCCGTACTGCACATTTTGGACCGTTTTCATACATTTCCAGTAAGGACCTTTGCCGGCCATAAGCTTCCAGTCACAGGTCCTGTGACTTCGGTCCAAACTTTATCAACTCTAGCTGTGTGTTTCATGCCGTGGTAGAGGTGAAGCGAAACTTCTGGTCTATCGGAGAAGTGAAATGAAGCTTTTATTTAGTAGTGAGTGGAAAAATCATAGTTTGATCGGAAGAAGATGATGATGATTGTTGTTCCACCAGGTTCCACCTGGCAGATTAATTAGCCTTTTTTTTGCTAGGATTAAATAGGGGGAAACCAAAATAAATAATATTCTCATTGTCAGGCCCACAGTGAATTTTAGGTACCGTGAAACCCATAATTATATGAAATTATTAAAAATGTCTACATGACATATTATGCATCCGCATGACGGGTTATGCATCAGGGGTATAATTGGCAAAGCAACTTGGATATAACATATCTAAAAATCCGCGTCTTGGAATTTTACAAATTTTATATCGTTGGAAATCTTTTTAAGAGAGCTACGCAACGAGTACAAACAAGAATATCACATTTTTGATTTTCACGAAAAAATCGGAGGTGATCATCATTTTAGGCAAAATTTTCGATACCTTGA
Organism: Papaver somniferum; assembly: GCF_003573695.1. Lineage (NCBI taxonomy): Eukaryota > Viridiplantae > Streptophyta > Magnoliopsida > Ranunculales > Papaveraceae > Papaver > Papaver somniferum. The sequence continues at coordinate 2,566,686 of NW_020622270.1, read as the reverse complement.
TACAAAACTATTATGTATCAAGGTTTTCTCGACTGCATAACAAATTATGCAGCCACCAAAAAAGATGCATAACACATTCTGCAGACGCACAACGAATTATGCCACCATTTTCTCGACTGCATAACAAATTATGCATCTATAACAAATTATGTAGCCATTGTTTTGGTTGATTTTAGTGCGTACATAAAATATGGATGCATTATGCAACCATATTTTCGGATGCATAACAGGTTATGCATCAATTTTCTCGATGCATAAAAGATTGTGCAACAATTTTCTCGATGCATAATGCATTATGCATCCATATTTTCGGATGCTTAACAGGTTATGCATCAAATTTCACGACTGCATAACATGTTATGCAGATATTATTCTAGGTGCATGACAAGTTATGCAGTCTTTGTTTTTGTTGGTTTCAATAGTGACGAAAAAGTTGATGCATAACGTGATATGCAACCATTTTCTAGACTGCATAACAAGTTATGCAACGAATTTTGTACATGCATAACAGGTTATGCAACCAATTCCATAGCTGCATAACAGATTATTCAACTATACGAATACAAAATACTTTCCTAATGTAAAACAAATTCCACTATTTGCAATTGAGTTCAATTTCTATCCAAGTAAATTGCAATTTGATCAAAAGCGTGACTGAAAAATCCTAAATTGCAATTGAATCTCAATACCAGCAAAACCTTCTTCCACTCTTTGGTTCAACCACACAACCACAACTCACATTCCCTGTAATAGCATTAGCACATTCCTTCACTTGCAGCTGCATTACTTGCATCTTTACTGCCACCCTGTAACCAATTCATCACCAATTTCTCTTCTTCTCTGATATCAGAACATCATTGCTGAAGCACACACACCAGCCATACAACACCGCTATTTTCTCTCAACCACAGCTAACTCACCAACAACACTTCCTTCAATTCAGCTGCATTTCTCAAGAGTCAACAGCTCAGTACCGAGTATCATCAACCAACGAAGCCTTTTCAGCTGCACAAACATAACAATTCGTGCCTGCAATTTCATTTTAACTTCAGTTCTTCTCAAACAGCACCAGACCCATCACTACAATCAGATGCAATTCATCAGACACTGCCATTGCAGCATCAAAATCATCATATTCTAGAGTTTCACCTGTCCTAAACATACATCTAATCAACTCATAAAAGAAAACAAATTATCCTCAATTCCTCTGTTATTTGTTGTTGGTGCAGGCACCGTCTTTACAACTACATGTTAACCCACACAGCTTACCATTTTTTCGGCAAATGAAGTTTTGCATTCCACAACATAATCTGTCAGTAACTTTTCGATAAAAGGTATATAGAAAAAACAAATTCAAACCATAAGAGAAAAGTCTGCAACTTAGCATTCATAACCTCTCAATCCCATACATTCATTACATGTTGTTGGTGCTCCACCAGTCACTTCCCTGCAACTGAGTTCAATTCATACCCACACAGCATACATCACCTGAGCCATTGAAAAGCATCAACACCACATGACAGTCATTCACCAACAAAGCTCATTTCCTGCAGCTTGCATCTCTGTAATCACAGCAACCAGAAACAACAACTTCTTGTTCCTCTCGGAATCAGGAAACCCATCCTTCTTAGCATCTAGTTCTTTCAAACTCAACTTCACATCCACCAGAACTCGAGCTCAGAGACCCTTGCTTTGATATATCGAAACCAATCAATCAATCAATCTCAACAACAACCTATTATTCCTTGTTCTTCCATTGTAATCTGAGCTTCTAAAAGTCTTCAATTCATCACATCGAGCATCATAACAGACTCAAATTCACACCACAAATTAAACCTCTCACAACTATTTCTACTTCAATTAACAACAAACCCATCGACAATTGATCGATTAAAATCGATTTCACACAAAATATCAATCAATTACGAAACCCTAAATTAGCTTACCTTTTTCTTCTTCTTTCAGTGCTCAATCGACTTCAACACCATCACCTTCTCTCGATTCATCAAGCTACTAAACTTCCTAGAGATTATTCACACCAAATCAAGCTTGATTCCCTTGAACTGAGGTCGATAGAGAGACAAGAATAAGAACAGTAGAAAATGAGAAAAAGAAGAGAAAAAAATAGAATATTAGAAAATATGGGTTTTTGAATAATTTAGGCGACAATAATGGGTGTGCCCGTGAGTTTTCACCCCCGTGGGTTTGAGAGTAGGAAAAAACTGGAAAATGGGTGTGGTAGTAGTTTTCACACTAATTATCCAGTATATCAAATAAATACGGGCACCTGGCTCAGCTGGTCATCCCCGTTTCTCAGAGTTTTATGCGCTCCATGAGGTCCCAGGTTCAAGTCCCCAATGACGTAATATTGCAGGAATTAACATGGAAGGTAGAGTTAGCTTGCCCCCATTGTGATACAATCTCAGCCCCCCCTTCCGCTTCGGCTCACTTGGCTAGGTTACCCATGAGGCTCGCTGGTAGGTTAGCACAGCAACCTGTTCAATTAATGTAGTAGTACGTTGTTGGATCTTAGCTTGTTAGGCTTCCAACTAGTTAATGTAATACTCTTTATCTAATAAATTATTTAAAAAAAATACATTAACAAATGTCCATGACTCCAGGACTCTTGTCTTGTCTGCGTCAATACTGCTGAGAGGAATTCTTTTTTCGGCACCAAAGTTTGAATATCAGGACGAGAATTGTTCTATATACTGATAGCTTGTTTGGATACCAAAAGTAGAAACCAGAAGCAAAATGTTTTTACTTCCCAAAAAAAAAAATTAATTTTCTTACTTTTAGAAGTTTTTCTGAAATTGTTTACACAAACACTACTGATTTTTTGTTTTCAGAAATCTGGAGTGACATCCAAACAGGTTATAAATCACTAGTGTTAGACCTGGTCAGTGTCGATATAACAATTTTTTGTGACTCCAAAACTATAGTTCAGTCTTGCTAGTCTGGTTAAAGAGTAAGTCCGGAAAATGTAAGGAATTATTTTTTGGGTTTTTGACATGAGTCTTCGAAATCAACTTTTATATTATATTTACAGTGTGGTATAATCAAGGGGTGAAACGTGTGTACGATGTGCTCATTCGTTCGTGAATGTTTATTGCAGATATCATATAGAGGTAACTTATTAATAGTTTGTAAATAAGTGCTAATTCGAATATAAGAGATGTATGTTGAAATCGTCACCTAACTAAGAAGACTCGGGACTTTTTAACTAATTAATCCGACTTCCTGCGGGAAAATAGATGTCTAGTTGTGATTTACAATTTCATGGTCCTCTGACAAAAAATCTGAATAAGGAGATCCTAATACATGATAAGAAGGAGCTAGGCACATGTTTTATGATTAAAGGGAGAATATTTATAATTTATCTTATCAAAACGTATATATTCGTGCTTGTGATTAAGGACCTAGAATATAATACTTAAAAATAAAAGTTCATGTTTGAGGTGTATGGAACCAAAGCATAGCTGAAATTGGATGAAATTTCAAGATTCGGCTAATAACCTCCAAATTAGCTCATAAAAGACTAACATATTTCTTATCATTTTTAGCGAGAGATCTAATGTGAGACGGGATCCTGCTTAACTAACAATAGGTTTACCACTTACATGATTAATAATATAAATTAATACTAATCAGTAAGTACATATGTGTGACTTTGATGAGATGTAAGATGTTCACTCATGGGGTCAATGCCCACGTAAAGTAATTAAAATGATTAATAACCCTTTTTAATATAACAAAATACACTACACGAACTTATGGAATTTATAACGCCCGGTTTTCTAACGGTTATTTATTTTGTAACGTCGTATTGGCGTTGGTAACTTTGTAACACTGGATAATTGATGCAATAATTGGTATCTGTTGCAGAGTTTCGGGAGAGTTGTGTGCAATTACCTTCTTATCCTCAACTTAACATTTCAAGTTACCTTGTTACCCTCCATTACTACTATTAGAGCCTTTATTACTATTATCAACTCTCAATTTTTTCTGACACTCAAGGTCTACCCAGCCTCCCAACGATTCTCGATTTTTTATCCAACATTTTTTCCTAGTATAACTTTTCATTTTAATTACCAAAAATCAAAAAACTAAATCAAAATCAGAAAACATAATTACAATCAACTGAAATTAGCTTTTCATTTAATATGTTTGAAAATTAAAATAGGAATCAGTTGGGAGGCTGATATACAAGTTAATGCCTTGATAGCAAAACGGTTGAGACATTACTACATATTATCTTTTACATCTATTTATTTCACATTTCACCGACTTCATGGTATATCCCTGCAGCCGCCATCTATTTCACCGGAAAATTCATCAGATCCACTTTGAGATTCAGCTGTGTTAGAGCATAGCTCGGTTGAACCCACCAAACGTTGGTATGTCTAGTTTGGTTGTCATATTTTAGTGAATCAAAACTCATTTTAAGAGTCGCTTGATTATGTAGTAGAGTCAACTTCGTATAGGTTAGCTTGAAAGTATTAGGATATGAAACATTATAAGTATTGCGAAGACTTGAAGAAGTGAAGAAGTAAGAAGATACAACAACAACAAAATCATCCTTCCACTTGAGGTTAGTGATATTTGACTTGAACTGTTTCATTCCCTAACGTATCTTTCAAGTCGTGCATATTGAAAACAAAACTGCGAAGCATGAACACTCTAGATAGACATAGTATTAAGGAATACAATACGAGGTTTATTGATTAACCATTAAACTTTGTAGATAAGACATCGGCATAATCATTTGAATGCTATTGTGATTATGTATGGGTATGAGGTGAGGATTTCATCCTAGGAAACAATGTTTTTACATGTGTTTTAAGGAAGTAAATTCATGAACTTGTTTTGTGAATCGAAAAGAAAATCACCAGGCGTTATTGGTATTGTTATTCATTGCATATCTTGTGAACAACCAATATGTGTGATTTAATATATAACCGCTCATGACTTGTTTATGTTCTTGGTAAAACTATTCACAAAGGCCTGATTTATGTATTGGTATGACTTTTATTAGTGAAACTGATCTTAAGTAATCACCTGAGATGGTATGATCGAGTTTGTGATTTTGTGTATGACCGATTCTGGGTAAAGGGGAACCGATCCTAGTAAGAAGTGCAACACATCACAAAGGGGAATCGATCCTTGTATGAGGTGCAACAAGTTTTTATCAGAAAGGGGAACCGATCCTATGGACATGTGCAACACGTTTTTAGGCAAAGGGGAACGGATCCTATGGACATGTGCAACACATACAAGTTAGATACCATATATATGTGGGGAACCGATCCTAGTACCTAGTCAACCGAATTTTGGAAAGCTAGTGTGACTATGCACAGTACTCACATAGAGGTAGAAGCGAAACTTGTTTTGGTAGAACCGTTAAACCCATGATTTGTGATTGAGTGTTCTTGACCAATCACATAGTTCTTGAAAGTTAGATGAACCAATTCTAAACTTGTTTGGAAATGTGGAAAATCGTTTCAAGGTTGTAAGTATAAAAGAGGACTTACAAAGTAAGGATGTCGACATAGTTTGAACACGTACAATAATGTTTATCTATTATTGTTCAAAGTTATTCCTTAATAGCTAAAGGAAGAAAATCCTGGATTGAAGGAAAATAAGTTAGAATCTTTTATTTAAGATTTTTAATTTTATTTTAGGAAAATGAGAATTAGTAATGTCCATTTACTAGTTGAATATTTTCCAAAGAGATTTTCGGTCAATATTTTGGACAGAGCTTTTCCAGGAATTATGGAAACCGAATTTGGAATATATTGCATATCTTTAGAATATTTTCGGTTTTGGAAATTCCTTGGTGTCCAAACTTCCTTGTCTATAAATACTTGAAGTTTGAATTTCTAGCAAACTAATCCTTCGTGACAGCAAACTTCCTTGATTGTGTTGTTACTGGTGATGTCACCTATTCGGAGAGGAGAGTAACCTAATTAGGTGAAATCTCTTACGGCCTCTCAGTTTAAAGTCTTCTTTGGGATTGAAAAGCTATATTATTACCGTTGGTGGGAAACTAGATAATTGCGGTTTATCTTTTGTTTTCGATTGATTTGATTGACTAATGGTGGTTGAACTTTGATTGCACCTAGTTTGTTTATGCTTGAGAATATTCTCTTCTGATATAAGATTCACTCAAACTAGATCGAAGTTTCGACGGGAATCTTTAGACTGTTTGTAAATCTAAAGACGATCTTGTGATAATCCATTGTTAACATACTCCGTTCTGTGCGTGATTGATTACAATAGATTCAAGTTGTTGTGTGTAGGTGTATAATTAAGACAAACATATTTGTTGTTCCTTTACTGTTTGGAATACGAACCAAAGGAATTGTTCCAAGTATGTGACTTATTCATAAGTTGGAGGCGTGGGAATACAGATGGAACTAGGTGAACTATAGGTTTAGTTGCTTGGTCTTAATTATACGAAGTTGGTTTAATTTTGTGTAGCGGCTTAATCATGAGAGTATTCAATTCTGGACAAGGTACCGGGGTTTTTATGTATTTGCGGTTTCCTCGTTAACAAAATCTTGCTGTGTCATTTACTTTTATTTTCAGCAATTATAATTGTTTGTTATTATAATTTAAAGTAAATTATACAAACGTTAATTCCTATTTACTTGATAACAATCCTATTGTGTTTGGTTAAGTCCGAACCTTTTATCAAGTAAACATACTTCATTGTTGTATTGTCTCGATCTCGTATCCATAGACGATCACACGAAGTGTGAACCGATTAGTTGCATGGTTTCGAATCAGTCCATAGACAATCACTTGCAGAGAAATGACTTATAGGTAGGAAAATTTTTAGCTTGAGGTGTATTTGGGTACCCTCGCCTTTTCAAGCTACAGAAAACTTCATCAACAAAATTGACTCAAGTGATTCTTCTGTGACTCTTCGATTTCAACAAAGATTTAAACTTAATCGATTAATCACACAAGGATTGACTTTGATTAAAATTATGAATCTATCGATTCTCCTGGGTTATCTTCAGCTAATTAAGGTATTTCTTTTATTGTTTTCTTAATCAATAGTTATTCAACATATGGGGTATGTTAGTTTTAGAAACTGAGAATTATAGATGTTGTTGTGAATTGTATTCTATTATAGTATGTTGATAGATCTGCGATATTTGTAGTTTTAGGTTATGAACTTAGATTACTAAAACATAGTATTTTACTTGTTTGTAGGATGTCAAATTTTGTGAATAAAGCTTGGATGAGTGAAACAAACATATTGAAAAATCGAGGGTCTAACAACCTCACCGAATATTTCGTTTAGGCAATTTGTATGGACAAACTCCAATATAATTCCAAGAGAATCAACTAGACAGTCAGACTCAATCAATGGAAATATATCCAAAAGTCGTATCTCAATTTTTCAAATCAATATGCAGTCGAACAGATAGAAATCTGTGAGCTGTATGGTACCAAAGACCAATATACAAGTGTCAATCAATTTATATCAACAACCAAAGGTTGGATTATCTAATTGATTGAACTACGCATAACCTGCGCTATTTCAATTATACAAACAAATATAATGCGTAAAAGAAATAACACAAACACCAGAAATTTTGTTAAAGAGGAAACCGCAAATGCAGAAAAACCCCGGGACGTAGTCCAGATTTGAACACCACATTATATTAAGCCGCTAAAAACACTAGCCTACTCCAAGTTAACTTCGGACTGGAATATAGTTGAGCCCTAACCAATCTCACACTGGTCAAGATACAGTCGCTTTCCTTACGCCTCTGAATACCAGCAGGACTCTACGCACTTGATTCCCTTAGTTGATCTCACCCACAACTAAGAGTTGCTACGACCCAAAGTTGAAGACTTGATAAACCAATTTGTCTCACACAGAAAAGTCTATTAAATAGATAAATATGTCTCCCACAAAAATACCTATGAGTTTTGTCCCGTCTTTTGATAAATCAAGGTGAACAAGAACCAATTGATACATTGGTCTTACATTCCCGAAGAACAACCAAGTAATCTTAATCACCTCACAATAATCTTAATCATATGGTAGCGAAACAAGAGATTGTGGAATCACAAACGATGAGACGAAGATGTTTGTGACTACTTTTTATCTTGCCTATCGGAGATTAAATCTCGAGTAAATCTTAGAGGAGATAGTACTCAATACGATAGAAAACAGCAAGATCAGAACACACAACTACAAAGAAAATAGTTGGTTCTGGCTTAACAATCCCAATGAAGTCTTAAAGTCGTTAACTTACAGGGTTTTGGAAAAAACCTAAGGTTAAAGGAGAATCGACTCTAGTCGCAACTGGTTTACACAGAAGGTGTGGGGATTAGGTTTCCCAGTTGCTAGAATTCTCCCTTATATAGTCTTCAAATCAGGGTTTGTAATCAATGCTACCTTGGTAACAAAGCATTCAATATTCACCGTTAGATGAAAACCTGATTATACTCAAGCTAATATCTTTCAACTGTTAGATCAAACTTAATCATCTTGTTACACACAAATGAAAAGTGACTTCATTTAGATATGAATAATCGTACCTAAAAGTGTACACCTTGTTGGCTCAACAATAGTTAATCGAAGTTATCCATATGAACACTTTCATATCAACCATATTCATTTTAACCATAACTAGTTCAAATGACTCGAATGAAACTAGTTTTATAATTGTTCAATTGTTTTTATTCTCATAGAGGTATACAAGATACAATTGAAGCAAAATCGATTTTGATTCACTTGAATCAATTCATGAACATTATAGCCACAGTTTACAAAATATTGCATTCTTTAATATATAAATATATTAGTTCATGAACAAACCGGTTTTAAAACATAACCTACTTAAGTATGCAAACGGGTACGCATACCTAAGTGGTCGGACTAAGTTTGGGTTCGCCAGCATGCGAACGAGTGCACATACGTCCAAACTTCGTTGAATTTCCCGGAACTGAACTTACACTAGTACGCATATGGGTATGCATACTAAGTTCCCGGACTTTCATTAACCAACTAGTACGCATACGGGTATGCATACTATGGTTCCCGGACTTGGAATAACATGCAATAGTTTAGCATACAAGTACGCATACTGTGTTATATCCAATCATGGTTAATTATTCTAAACTCTGATTTCAATCACTGAAACATTCTTAGAAGACGGCAATAGCTGTCATACACAAACTATTAGCTTAAAAGCAATTTTCAAGTGACCGAATGATCAATACGAAACATTATGAGTCTACATCAAATGACTGTCTCACACAAATCATGTAACATGTTACCAGGCGATTTTCACATGATCATCTTTTTACTTTCGTCAAGAATATAAGATGAACTTGGTTAAAGCGAAAGCTTACCAACACATATTTCGAGAAATATGTAAGCGAGTTAAACTCAGCTCGAAATATCAAATGTGTATAATCGAATTCTATATAGCTATACGACTTCTGTCTCAAATAGGAGATAGAGTAGATAGACTTTTGAGTAATAGATGAGTTCAAGTCTCCACATACCTTTTGTTGATGAAGTTCCACAATCTCCCCTTATAAGTAGTTCTTCGTCTTCAACCGATGAACGTCGTGAAGTCTACTGCTCAACTGCACTTAATATCCTAATCCGAGACTTAGCTATAAGTAGACTAGAAATAAAGACTTATAATTTTGGCAACTAAACTTGACAAACAAGCTTGAGATAGCAACGCTTGCGATTTCGACCGAGCAGTGCTCTAACTATCTCTCCTTTATGTCAATTTTAGTGACAAAACTATCAATACATATGGATTACAAAATAAATAAACTTTATAGTTTCTCATCGAAATGTTTGATTTCCTTGGTTCTTCAACATTACTCGAAATCTTTGTCACTTCCAAGTACTCCAGTGATTCTGAACGTGTTCAACTCAGCATCATAGTTGTTGAAGATCCGTAGCTATAACAATATATAAAAACAAGATGTTCTCGTATTGTTATACAGTGTCATAGTATTATCACACAACATCAAAGTCCAATTGTATCACAACTTTCACAACAATACTATGGTGATATGTATCACTCCCCCTTAGTCAATACTTCATCTCATATGAAAACCGCTCCCCCTTACATAATGATCCGTAAACCATATGTATTTTTAGTGTCAACTACACATTAATTCTCTCCTTTTTTGTCAATATAAATTGGCAAAGGTACAAAAACTAGTGGGATCATAAAGAAATTCTCATAGAGATTCTTCGTGACTAAAAGAAACATATCAACTTTGTTTAGATGCAATCATATAGTCGAAACTAGCTAAATGCATTCATCAAGGAGCTCATAAAGATACAAGAAAACTCATAAAATATTCCACAACCGCATTCCCCACAAAGATTTGGCAATTAAGTACAAGTTCAAATAAGAACTCTCCCCCATAAAATGTCATTCCCGAAAGAACAGCAAGAGCGACCTTACTTTTGCAAGAAAAGAAGGATTTCTTTGGACATTAAAAAATTACATGAATTTGTATCCTGAAAACTCAATTAAATTAACCAAAAGAGAATCCATGATTAATTTGATCGGAAATGCTCAACATAAGAGAACTCACAGAGCCGCACAGTAGTTTCACATAGAAGTGGATCAGGGAAAGATCAATACTGCGGAATATTCAAAGATTCATTTTATTTTATTTTATCAATATTCGCATAATGATATCGTAGACTTAATCTTTGTAATCAAAAGTTCATCCTATCTTCCATCAATATTTGCATACTGACACAATAGGCTTAACTTTTGACAGATACGGGACAATCATAGTTCACGGACACAAACACACATATCCCATAATAATTTTTGCAATATATGAAACCAATAAAGATTAGTACTGCAAAATCATCTTCCAAAGAAACTTTAGAATTTAAATAAATAAATCTAAAAACATTGCAAGATGACAATTGTTGTCAATAACTATATATGTGCACTCACAATAATTGCTATTCGAAACCCTTATTATCCTTCTTAAAACAAAAGAATAAATTCTCATAAGAAGTTTCCTAGACATACCTTTTTAGAGGAATCCAATCGAATTCTATAAGCTTACCAAACATAATATGTGCGCCCCAATTCTCATGCTTCCCTCACCGTATACATAACAGGGCATTCCTTGGTGATGATGCACTTACAACACAATCAAGTTGTGTTGAGGTGAACAAAGTCTTGCTCACCACAAGTGACTGAAACAGACTTTTCCGTAACTATGGAATTTTCATCATCTATAGTTTTTGGCTTATTTTTTTTCACTTTTGGATTATCATGAAAGAGATCGCTTTTAGAGCCTTTCACATCCATATCTATCTTTCCAAAGAACTTTTTAAGTTCCAACATCATGGATACTGCCTTCTCCATAGTCATGGAATTTTCTGGGAGATCATTCCTTTTCACACTCAAAGCATCATTAACTTTCTTTGGTATCCACTTCTGAGTGTGTTTAGAAACAACCTGACCCTTCTTCCCATTACTCTCTTCTGGAAATATCGGAAGAGGATTGGATTGACTATTCTTTTGCAAGTTAGTCTTTCTCCAATTGGGAGCATCAGATCTTGTCTTCATCTTTACAAAGTTATTCTTTTGATAATCATTACGATTGTGAAAAGTCTTCTTATGACTTTTATAGGCAAATCTAGGTTTATCACAACACTGATTCCTTTGCCTAAAGGTTTGACAGTTACAACCAGCAACGTTAAGGGGATTAGCCTTAACATATGATCTTGGTTTCACAACTTCTTGTGATGCCCAAACAAGAACATCATGAAGTTTCTCATTCCATATACGGATACGACATCTCCTTTCCAAATGACCTTTATTTCCGCAATAGTGGCAAGAATAAGGAATGTTCTTACCTCGATCTGTATGTGCTGACTTTGGAGGTTGATATACTTTGTTCTTTCGAACCGTAACTGCCGCTGAAGGTATTTCACTTTTTCCATCAGTGGAGACTTTTTTTTGAGAAGAATCACTAGCCTTGACAAAGTTTACCTCTTTAATAATACTTGGAGCATTTATTCCCTTATAGCTTGAAAAAGTGGGGGTCTAACAACCTCACTCAATAATTCGCTTAGCAATATGTATGGACTAACTCCAATATACTTTCAAGAGAATCAAATAGACAGTCAGACTCAATCTTAAGAAAAGTATATCAAGGAGTTATATCTCAATTTCTCAATTCAATTCTTACTCAAGCAAATATAAATCTGCGAGTCTAATTGAATACAAGAGAAATTAACTTGAACGGTACCAAATACCAATGTTCAAGTATCAATCAATTTCAATCAACAACCAAAGGTTGGATTTACCAATTGATCGATTCAATGCACAACCTGTGATATTTCAATTATATAACAAAATATAATGCGGAAAAGAAATAACACAAACACCAGAAGTTTTGTTAACGAGAAAACCGCAATTGCAGAAAAACCCCGGGACCTAGTCCAGATTGAACACACACTGTAATAAGACGCTACAAACACTAGCCTACTACAAACTAACTTCGGTTTGGACTGTAGTTGAACCCCAATCAATCTCCCACTGATCTAAGGTACAGTTGCGCTCCTTACGTCTCTGATCCCAGTAGGATACTATGCACTTCATTCTCTTAGCTGATCTCACCCACAACTAAGAGTTGCTACGACCCAAAGTCGAAGACTTTAATAAAAAAATCTGTATCACACAGAAAACTCTACAGGAATAGATAAATCTGGCTCCCACAGAAATACCTACGAGTTTTGTTCCATCTTTTGATAAATCAAGGTGAACAGGAACCAATCGATAACCCGAACTTATATTCCCGAAGAAAAGCGTAGAATTATCAATCACCTCAAAATAATCTTAATCGACTAGTGAAACAAGATATTGTGGAATCACAAATGATGAGACGAAGATGTCTGTGACTTCTTTTCTATCTTGCCTATCGGAGAAATTAATCTCAAGCCAATTTTATAATTGTACTCAATAGATAGAAACAACAAGATCAGATCACGCAACTATAGAGAAAATAGTTGGGTCTGGCTTCACAATCCCAATGAAGTCTTCAAGTCGTTAACCTACAGGGTCACGATAGAAACCTAAGGTTAAAGGATAACCGACTCTATCTTATACAACTAGTATCACACAGGAGGTGTGGGGATTAGGTTTCCCAGTTGCTAGAGTTCTCCTTTATATAGTTTTCAAATCATGTTTTGCAATCAATGCTACCTTGGTAACAAAGAATTCAATATTCACCGTTAGATGAAAACCTGATTAGATTCAAGCTAATATCTTTCAACCGTTAGATCGAATCTTAGCTTGTTATACACAAATGAAATGCACGTTCATTTAGGTTTGTGTAACCGTACCTAAACGTGTATACCTAGTTGGTTCAACAGTAGTTAACCAAATGGTTAGCCATATGAGCACTTTCATATCAACCATATTCATCTTCACCATAACTAGTTCAAATGACTCAAAAGGACTAGTTAGAGAGTTGTTCAATTGCTTAGATCTTATAGAAGTATACAAGACACAATCGAAGCAAAATCGGTTTTGATTCACTCGAATCGATTCATGAACATTATAGCCACGGTTTGCAAATTACATTCCTTATTATATAAATGTTTTAGTTCATGAACAAACCAATTTTAGAAAGTAACACACTTAAGTATGTGTACGGGTATGCGTACTTAAGTAACCGAATTTGAGTTTGTTTTGGTTTTCAAACTCAGCAGAAATTCACGGACATGAACTTTCCGCTAGTATGCGTACGGGTACACATACTTAGGTAACCGGATTGAGTTGGTTTTGATTTACAAACTCAGCAGAAATTCACGGTCGTGAACTTCCACCAGTATGTGTACGGGTACGCATACTTACTCAGTCTCCATCAACCAATAAGTACACACACAAGTATGCATACATTTGGTTCCCGGTTTTGGACTTGTACACTAATGTGCGAACACACTATATGCTTATATCCAAAGATGGTTGCATATTCTAAACTCTCATTTCAATCATTGAAACATTCTTAGAGGATGTTATATAAAGTTTATTCACATTTCGTTTTTCATCAAAGCGATTTTCAAAAGATTGAAATAATCAACATGACTTTCATCACTTGTAAATATGAACTTGGCCAAAGAGAAAGCTTACCAACACATATTTCGATAAATAGATAAGTGAGATAAACTCGGCTCGAAATAGCAAATGTGTATAATCGAAGTATATATAGTAATACGACTTTTGTCTCAAGATAGGAGATAGAGTAGATAGAATTCTGAGTGATAGATAAGTTCAAGTGTCCACATACCTTTTTGTCGATGAAGTTCCACCAAATCCTTGAGTAGTTCTTCGTCTTTGTATGATGAACGTCGTGTAGCTAGAGCTCAACTACACTTTCTATCCTAGTCCGAGACTTAGCTATAAGTAGACTAGAAATCAAGACTTATAGTTTTGGCAATTAAACTTGACAAACAAGTTTGAGATAGCAACGCTTGCGATTTCGACCGAGTAGTGCTCTAACATAGCCCAATCCTCGTATATCATGATGATTTTTACTTGCTCATAGCATTGTGGTTAATTTCCTTGAACTAGTATTGAACTTTTTCAAGTCATCTTACAACATCTTGATTTTATCAAGAGAAGCAGTTAAATCAGCCTTAAGGCGTTTTTCTCGAGCGAGATAAGTGATTTCTATGTCATCAAAACTTGCATTAATCCTTGCTTCAGTTTCTGCAAGTTTCTCTTTCAACAAGAAGTATTTTTGATAAACATTATCACATTCAAGTGACTTTCTACTCAGGTTTTCCTCAGAATCTTTGAGGATCGATTCGTAAGAGCGATTCGAAATATAAAGACCTTCGCAAATCCTTTTTAATTTCTTGTTTTCTCGACAGAGAGGAGTCAGAAGAGGTGTGACATGAGAAGTTGTCATCTTATTCTTTTCCAATGAATTCAAAACCTTAACATACTCTGAGATTTCCTCATCAATATCTGAATCAACAGAAAGTTCATCAGAAAACAACAGTTTCCTGAGACTTCCTCATCAATATCTGAATCAACAGAAAGTTCAACAGAAAGTTCTTCTTTTCCTTCATCAGAAAGTTCATCCAACTGTTCTTCTAGGCGTGTTTCCCAATCAACAGTTTTTACATCAAGAGAATGTTTAGATATTGACATAGATGTGACAGTTCTCTCAGGTAAAACCAAGCTTTGAAAATCATCTAGTAATTTCTGACCTGGTACGTTATTAGAGATAGACTCGTCCATAATAACCAGATTGCTTCAAACACAGACTTATGAGGTCTTAAATGTTTTTGCCTGCTCTGACACCAATTGAAAAAGCGGAGGTCTAACAACCTCACCCAATATTTTGTTTAGGAAATCTGTATGGAAAAACTCCAATATAATTCTAAGAGAATCAACTAGACAGTCAGACTCAATCAATGGAAATATATCCAAGAGTTGTATCTCAATTTCTCAAATCAATCTGCAATCGAACAAATAGAAATATGTGAGCCCATTAATATGAGAAATAACTTGAATGATACCACAGACCAATATCCAAGTTTCAATCAATTTGTATCAACAACGAAAGGTTGGATTATCTAATTGATTAAACTACGCACAACCTGTGATATTTCAATTATATAAACAAATATAATACAGAAAAGAAATAACACGGACACCAGAAATTTTGTTAATGAGGATACCGCAAATGCAAAAAAACCTCGAGACCTAGTCCAGATTTGAACACCACACAGTATTAAGCCGCTACAGACAATAACCTTCAAGTTAACTTCTGACAGAAATGTAGTTGAGCCCTAACCAATCTCACACTGATCAAGGTACAGTCGCGTTCCTTACGCCTCTGAATCCCAGCAGGACTCTGCGCACTTGATTCCCTTAGCTGATCTCACCCACAACTAAGAGTTGCTATGACCCAAAGTCGAAGACTTGATAAACCAATCTGTCTCACACAGAAAAGTCAATTGAATAGATAAATCTGTCTCCCACATAAATACCTATGATTTTTGTTCCATATTTTTATAAATCAAGGTGAACAAGAACCAATTGATACACCGGTCTTATATTGCCGAAGAACAACCTAGTAATATCAATCACCTCACAATAATATTAATTGTATGGCAGGGAAACAAGATATTGTGGAATCACAAACGATGAGACGAAGATGTTTGTGACTACTTTTTATCTTGCTTATTGGAGATTAAATCTCGAGCAAATATTAGAGAAGATAGTACTCAATACGATAGAAAACAATAAGATCAGAACACACAACTATAAAGAAAATAGTTGGGTCTGGCTTCACAATCCCAATGAAGTCTTCATGTCGTTAATCTACAGGGTTTTGGATAATCGACTCTAGTCTCAACTAGTATCACACATGAGGTGTGGGGATTAGGTTTCCCAGTTGCTAGAGTTCTCCCTTATATAGTCTTCAAATCAGGGTTTTGCAATCAATGCTACCTTGGTAACAAAGCATTCAATATTCACCATTAGATGAAAACTTGGTTAGACTCAAGCTAATATCTTTCAACCGTTAGATCGAACTTAGCTTGTTACACAAAAATGAAAAGTGACTTCATTTAGATATGAATAACCGTACCTAAAGGTGTACACCTTGTTGGCTCAACAATAGTTGACCGAAGTTAGCGATATGAAAACTTTCATATCAACCTTATTCATCTTAAACATAACTAGTTCAAATGACTCAAATGAAACTAGTTCTAGAGTTACTCAATTGTTTATATTCTCATAGAAGTATACAAGACACAATTGAAGCAAAATCGATTTTGATTCACTTGAGTCAATTCATGAACATTATAGCCACGATATGCAAAAGATTGCAATCCTTAATATATAAATATATTAATTCATGAACAAACCGATTTTAGAACATAACTTACTCAAATATGAAAATGGGTACGCATACCTAAGTGGCCAGACTAAGTTTTGGTTCGCCAGTATACGAACGGGTACGCATACGTCCAAACTCAGTTGAATTTCCGGAACTGAGATTACGCCAGTACGCATACGGGTATGCATACTAAGTTCCCGGACTTTCATTAACCAACCAGTACGCATACGGTATGCATACTATGGTTCCCGGATTTGGAATTACATGCAACAGTTTAGCATACAAGTACGCATACTGTGCTACATCCAATCATGGTTAATTGTTATAAACTCCCATTTCAATCAATGAAATATTCTTAGAAGAAAATAATAGTTGTCTCACACAAACTATTAGCTTCAAAGCAATTTTCAAGTGATCGAATGATCAATACGAAATATTCCGAGTCAACATCAAATGACTGTCTCATACAAATCATGTAAGATGTTACCAGGCGATTTTTCCATGATCATCTTTTGAATTTCGTCAAGAATCTAACATGAACTTGGTTAAAGCGAAAGCTTAACAACACATATTTCGAGAAATATGTAAGCGATTTAATCTCAGCGCGATATATGAAATGTGTATAATCGACGTTTATATAGATATACGACTTTTGTCTCAAATAGGAGATAGAGTAGATAGACTTTTGAGTGATAGATGAGTTCAAGTCTCCACATACCTTTTGTTAATGAAGTTCCACAAGCTCCCCTTAGTAGTTCTTCGTCTTCAATCGATGAATGCCGTGGAATCTAATGCTCAACTACACTTACTATCCTAATCCGAGACTTACCTATAAGTAGATTAGAAATCAAGACCTATAGTTTTGGAAACTAAACTTGAAAAAGAAACTTGAGATAGCAATGCTTGCGAGTTTGACCGAGCAGTGCTCTAACACATATATAGCACAGTATACATAGAAGGGGTTAGAAAATTCATTGATTTTGCAATAAAAGAATGGTACTTATACCAAAATGTGTGCCTGCCCATCTAGGAAGTGTGAAAATATACATCATTATGAATTCTCGCTGGTTATGACCCATCTGTGCGAGAAATGGTGTCGACAAGACATACACCACCTGGTTCTTACATGGTGAGAAAGGGGATGGTGCTTCAACAAGTCGTTCTAAGGGGAAGGTTGTGGTCGAAGAAACACCTCATTAGCAATCAGATCATTTGAACTTGAATGATTTTATTGACTCTTAATTTGGTATTCATCATGATCATGATGGAACAAAAATTGGAGAAGCACCCTTAGATGATCCAGATATCGAGAAGCGTTATAATAGGTACAAATTGTTAGCGGCAGAGAAGTTGTATCATACATGTGAAAGCAATCTCACAATCCTCTCTGCTATGGTAGAATATCGTAATTTGAAGAAAACTTATAAAATGTCGGGTAACTGTGTCAACAGTTTGTTGGATTTGTTAAGAGAGTGGCTTCGTAAACCTAACAAGTTTCCTAAAAACTATGATGCTACGAGGTCAATGCTTAAGGATCTGGGGATGAAAACGAAGGTTATTCATGCTTGTGAGAATCATTGTATTTTGTATTACGAGGAGAATGAGAATTTAATAGAGTGTATGGTATGCAAAACTCTAAAGTTCAAGTTAAAAGCTACCAAAGATGCTCTTGTGCTGACAAATATGGACCTTGCAAAGTGCTGAGATACTTTCTTGTAGACGAAAAACTAAAGAAAACATATTCTCTACCTTGAATATCAGATGCAATGTTGTGGCAAGATCGAGCGCAAGTTTCATCTAAATATATGTGTCATCCAATCGATTCATCTCAGTGGGTACTAATGAAAATGAAGTTTCCGTTGTTTTCCTCGGAAGGAAGAAATGTTTGGCTTAGGATATAAATGGATGGGTTTAATCCTCATGGTGTACAGATTTTGAGATGGAGTTGTTAGCATGTAATCTTTGTGGTTTATAATCTTCCACCTTCTATGTGTATGAAGTCTGAATTCCAAATAATGATGACATGTTGATAACTGGGCGTAAGTCACCGGGTCAAGACATTGATGTTTTTTTACGGCTGCTGGTCAACATGCTGAAAAAACTTTGGAGTCTAGGGGTACAAGTTTTTGATTCTTTGAAAAGAGAGTATTTTGCACTGAAAGCAACTCTGATGTTTGAGATTCATTATTTTCATGCTCAAGGTGTTTTAAGTGGATGTACCACTCATGGATAGTAACTCGAAGTACTCATCTAGGTTACGACAACAAGATTGTGTACACTAACTATTGTATATACCTTAAGTCAAAGCACCCATTTAGGTATCGGACTCCCTTGGGATTATAGACAGTGGATCATAAAAGTGTGCCGCCGAGACTAACAGGAGCGTAGTCGCTTGAGAAGTTAGTTAATGTTCATTACGAACCTGGTAAGTTAGTAGTCCGCAAGACAAGTACAAAAGATATACCAGTCTGATGAAGAGGAAGATGATTATGAGATTGTCACATGTGCTTTATTTAAGAATTGTATTCTTTGGTAACTTGAGTCGTATTGTGCCTTGATTATGCAGCATTGTGTCGACGTGATGCACACGGAAAAGAATGTCATGGAACACATTATTAATTTACACTATCTTTGATAAGGAAAACAAGGATATTGTTGCATGGAATCATCGTGACAAATTGAAGGAGAATAAATTACACTGTGGACAGTGGAAATAGAAGAAAACTAAGAAAGGAGTACAGATGGTTCCGCTGTTCGTTTTGAGAAAACAAGAGAAATCTATGTTTATAATATATATATATATATATATATGTAATTTAAGAATCCAAAACTATTTTTTGCTATTTTCTTGAGTCTTAAAAATTTAGTATTTACTTCGCACAAAATATGATTAATATATTTTATATGAAATATCATTTTATATACAAATGTCAATCACTTCATTAGATAACAATCTTGAAACATAAACATAGGGACACATCAGTACTCTACAGTGAAACTTATTTAAATAAAGAAGAAGATAATAAACCCTATTAGATGAAGTTGATATATATTTTGAAAAATTTGACGTTACAATATATATGGCAATTAAAAATATTTAAATCATATGGTTTTATTTCCTGTTAAGTGTAAAGTAATAACTAAGAGATTAAGGATAGAAAAAAGAAAACTGTTAAATATAATTTTTTATCATCTTTATATAAATGCAGATATATATATTAGTACATATGTGTGAAGGAGACCCACATATTTACAATACGGTGATGTAACTAAAGAAACTTTGGAATTATTCGAACTAAATAACAAGGGGGGGGGGGGGGGGGCGTGCATATATTTAAAAATGTATAATCAGAATCATAAAGTTATTGATTGATATGTGGCGCGAATTCTAAGTATACTGTTCAAAATCACACATTGGTTTTGAATTTTGTACTACTGAAGAGAATTACAGAAATTATACTAGACTCGAGGAAAGTTGATGAACCAAAAAACGAGATGGTTAATATATGTTATCCTCGGTTTGATCTAAGACCTAATGCAGTGAGCAATGATTATATTTTGTTCTATGTGTCTTAGAGTGTAATAATATGTGACATCGGATCATCATATGATGATTATTGTTCATATTTGGATAGGACATATTTTGTTTCACATTCTGCACGACAAGAAGAGGTTTAAAATCAGGGATTAAGATGTGCAAGGTCAATGAGAAAGCTGGATACATGGTTCAATTACATAATTATAAGCTTTTTCCGCATTTTACACATCTACTGGATCAGGAATCAATATCAAGATTTATAAGTCAATGTACAATGTGAATCCCAGTAATGGGATGGTAGCGAATCTAGGGATGGTATTTAACATCTCACTTGGGTTTATGAATGTGATTGACCAGTTCACACTAGCCAAAAATAGGTTTTTTATGCTGTTAGGAGATATTGTAATTAATGAATATAATGTTCCTCATGTTATAACCTGTAACGACCAGAATTTATATTATGTGAAATTTTTTTTCCCAATTCAAAAGTTGGGAAAAAAAGGATATATTATAGTGATACCATTAGGGGAGTCCATAAAAAGCGTAGGTTAACATTTTTAATGATGTTTCTAGTATTTTTTGTTTTGACGAACTTAATGAATATATTTCACAACATATTGAAAAACATGTTTGGTTATTGTAACAAGGGATGTAGGTATTCCAACCACCATTCACAAGAATGAATGGGATAATCAGAAAATAATGCTCCGGCTGAACCACCATGTCATGTTCGCGATAGCAATCTAGTAAGTCGTCATCCCTTTTAGGAAATAGGATCTTCGCAGATGGAGATAGCTTGGTGCGAAGATACCTTGCTTGTGCATGTTCTTTAACCCCTTCGAATCTACTACCAAACTGTGAATCTGACTCGAACAGATTCACATTGTTGCTCCCGACAAAGTTCTGCGCCATCCCAATGATGGTCTCTTGGATATTATTGGCATCATGTCCATATATATGTTGTTGTATGTGAAACGAAAGCGCTGAAATCATGTAGTGATATTTGAGTGAATGCTTTAATTTAGACTTTATTATCAAAATTATTTGGCTGTGATAATCATTTACATTAACTAACTGAGTGAATGCTCAAAATTGACCATTTGGAAACGAATCTTACTAAGCAAAGACTATCTAATTTTAGGATTATAGATGTTTATTCATATTAGATATTTAAATATCAATTAGAATTTAAGCATCAAATTTTTCAATATGTGAAAAATAAAGTCTTTTTTACCTATTAACTGATTCTGCCATTTTCTTATATTCTGAAGAAAAAAAAATGGTTATTAGTTTTCCATTATTGCTATCTTATCTTTCAGATTTGTTTGTTTCAGAATAGGTCTTACTGACCGAGTTTTTGAGAGGTTAAAAACCATACTTCATTTATTGCAAACTAACTAGGCTATTCAAGTAATTAGAATATGTTAACAGAAACTAATTGTTTCTACAAGCTTTTCCAAATTTAAATATGAATATAATTTATTAATCACTTAATCTCTTACGGGAATGTCAAAGTTGAAAAACTAAATTACAAAAAGTCCAAAATCCCAAAAAAAAAATCTGTATTTAGTATCAACTTAATTTGGTAAACACACATTTAAAATCTTCTATACATAAATACTAATTTGAAGAATTTAACTTGAGTTAATGTCTAACTTTTACATATTTTTAAACCAAAAGTAAATACATGCATTTCGTATATTTAGGAAGTCGACATCTTTGATTAGCTTGTAGCTGCCAAACGAATGGCTAAAGTAAAATTGTCGAAAATACGTACAGAAGTTATGTAGTTGATTATTCAAGAACTCGTCATAACGTCATAACAGA
This sequence comes from Papaver somniferum, assembly GCF_003573695.1. Lineage (NCBI taxonomy): Eukaryota > Viridiplantae > Streptophyta > Magnoliopsida > Ranunculales > Papaveraceae > Papaver > Papaver somniferum. Next base: position 2,544,428 of record NW_020622270.1, on the reverse strand, counting down.
AATTAGATTCAATCTACACATATTATTATATTAACGAATGCAAGATTTTGATTCACTTTCGGAAAAAAAGCCATCACACTTTGGGTTTTAATATGCGCAAGGTAGCTTAGAACACTACCTAAACAAAATGATGGCAATTTAGACCAATTAACACGCGTTACATAGGGAATATTTTCATTATAAATAGCTGAATAACTAAAAAGTTCAACTGGTATGGGAGTACTACTAACTTATAGTAATGGAAACTCGATGTTGATCTTTAAAGTCTTCCTTGAGATTTATAAAACTTTAGGAAAAAATTTAGAAAGTTTCGCTAATAAGATGCTTATAAAAATTTATAATAGCATATAATATAAAGCCTTGGGAAAAAGTTTGGAATATTTTTCCAATAAGATGCTAATAAAAATTTATAAAAACTTACATTAAGCAAGGGAGCAAGATCAAATATTTAATAAAAGTAGCTACCAATAATATGTTTTACTACATTATTTCTTTTTATAGATGAATATAATTGTTTTTCTAAAATAAAGAGGACCAATACAAACAAAAAGAAATGTTACGCCTAGTTTTTCTTTTTTTATATATATATATGTAGCCCTCGGTAAAAACAAATCCACGTGATCCATATAAATGAAAATTCTCACATAAAGAACACACCTCAACTAATTAAAGGCCCGAAATTTAAATACCTAGCTACAATTGAGGCCAAAATAAAAAATCCCATACAAAAGGGCAAAAGGATAAAAGGCCATCCAAATTTGTACTCGTAATTCATATCCTGTCGGCCCATAGACCAAAATCCTAACAAAACCTAAAATCAACCGGAAAAACTTACCAAGAAAAATCCTATGAAATTACTATTAGAAATTTCAACAAAGGTGGGACCATAATTCGTTAATTAACCTAAGTAGTAAAACTTCAATTCAAACGAGTTATAATTATATTGATTTTCGGTCACAAACGAGCAACAACACCATCTCACCGCCATAACTAAAAGCTCTCTTCACTAACCCGCAACTTTAAGACACGTCGACTATCATCTGCACTTTCCATCTTCAACATCACCACTAGCTTCAAGCATCACATCTATGCAACCATTTAAACCACTCTTGATTTCCTTGAAAAAAGGAAAGTTTTGCACAAGATTTGGACTAGTTATCAGCTTCGAGCTTCATTCCACCACCAACACTAAAAGATTAGCTTTTGTAAACTCAAAATTTAAATTCTTTGTTGTTTAGCCATCCTTAATCCTCAATAAAGAAAAGTGAATCATGATACCTTAAACTAAGGGTTGACCTCACCTATAAGTGAGCCAACCAAGCACAATATTCTTGATACAGTGTATATTACATTTTTCATTGAAAAGGACCTGAAATGCTGGGGAAATCAACAGTGGCCGTGCCTAATCTAAGATGACCAAGCTCGACCATGTAATTATAGATGGTGAAGTTTTGAGCACTATCATGAGAATTACCAAAATCTCCGAAGTGCCTGTGGATATAACTTGGAACGTTTCTACGGGTACTAGTTTGCTAGCACGTGTTATAAAACAATTGTCCAGGGATTGGTACACCCCCAAGTAAGTCAATACCCTCATTAGCAGCCATGATAACTTATCTGGTTTTCTCTTTACCGACTATAGTCTAAATTAGCATGCAAGCAGTAAAAAGTAAAAAACATCAAGAAATCGGGAAAGCACTATGGTAAATTTGGTGGGAAAAGGAAAAGCCCCGGTGGAGGAGGAATTGCCCCTTGATTTCTAAATTATTTTTAAATAGTTGACCTTGACCATCCTAAAATCTAACTTTTTTACCCCTTAGTTTCCCCTGCTCCTGCTAAGCCAACAAACTAGAGTTTCCAATAGAAAATTGGAGTGAATTTTTACACTTGTTGTTATTTTGGTTTTGTGCTTGTCCACTTCTTCTTCTTGTCTGTTTAATACGATTGGTTAATGTATGTATACACAACCTAATTTCATCTTTTCTTCTGTGTTTTCAGGGTCTTAATCCATGCCTTTTATGCTCTTGTTCTGTTTTTTTTTTTAATTTTTGTTTCTTCATTTTAGAGTTTCGAATTGTTCAATTTCTATGATATTGTAGATGAGTTTTATTTCAATTTCATGTTACACATCAATGATACACTGATTTATAATGTGATACTGATATTTACATTCATAATTTATATGCAGTAGGTCATAATTTTTTTGGGATTTTTTAATGGTATTATTGCGTTGCATTCATAAGATTCAGCAATGTTTCTTTTTACAGACTGAGAGAACTCGATAAAAAATAGTTATTTTGCCGTACTTAATTTTTCTGGAGACTTGAAGCTGCTATTAAAAAGATAAGCGATAGTTATTAAAAAAAAGGTAAATGCAAAGAACTCTTCAAGTTTTAGATATTAACCAAGTCAAACCTGCAACTAAAAGGAAAAGCAGATTCAAGGCAAGGTCAAAGAAAATTTGAAAGTCAACCATACTAGTCAAAATAACAAAGGAAAATCTCCTTAAGAGCGCATCGAAATGGAGTTTCTTCGAATAAAGAAAACTATGAGGTCAAAGACAGTCAAATTTTTTTTATGGAAATCTTTATTTAGATTTTTTTCTGGAGCCAATTTTCTAGATACTTCTGTTCATCATCAACTTGCTTTCACCATTCCTTGGTGATTGATTTGAACGAAGAGACCACTCAACACGTTTGCATGACGATTATTGAGATTCATTGTTTCTTCTTAAGATTTATGAAACATGTTTACCCATAATGTCGTTCCTTATTGTTGTGCACCGTTGATAAAACATATAGCAAATAAAAAAACATCATTCATGCAAATTCATTCATCTTCGGCAACAATAAATTTTACAGTTCGCTTTTTTCTTTGAGTATCTGAAATACGCACATTAACTCGGTTAACGCATCTTTGATTTTCGACGGCATGTTGATTTCCTATGAACTCGGCCATGTTAAGACCAAAATTCATATTACGGAATAGTAAAAGAGTATTTATATATGTTTGCCACTTTGTAAGACCCATAATGAGTGTAAAAGTGGAAAATATATATGGTGATTAACTATGTGTATAGGAATGACTTAAGAGTGTTGAGAGTCGGGCCGCCAGACTAAAAACTCATGACCCGGATTATTTCTTGTTCCGGGCCGGTCATCCAAATGCACGACTAAAACCCGCATGTAAGATGCTGATGTGTAACTATAATTTTCCATTCTCTTCTTTATCTTTATCCTTTACTTTTCTTCCTTCTTCTTCTTCAGCATCATCTAGGGCTGAACATGGTTTCGGTTTTTCGCTGGAATCGGACCAAACCAGACCAATTAGGAAGAAACCAAACCGAACCATTTACTAATGGATTGGTTACGGTGTAGAAAGTGGAAAACCGATAGTGTTGGTTTTGGTTTGGTTTGACCTCTAAAACCGAACCAAAAACCATTAGAAAACCGATTAATTTTTAAACTTAGTTTCTACCTTTAATTTACAAGTATTAGATTCTACCCATTGATTTAGAGGATAAATAAAAACCCTAAAACTAATATTTCATTATGATACTCTCCCTCTTTCTCTTTCTCCTTCTTTCAGTCGCCTCCCTTCTCCACCCCCAACTACAACCGCTGCTACTCGACTTTTTTCTTCCCGTCTTCCTTCTTTTTTATTTGTCAATAACTAAATTAAGATATATTATATATGTTCTTTTGATCTCTAGAATTAGAGTAAGCTTTAACTATTCTTGATATTTTTTGTATTTTTTTTCTCTGTAAATTTGTGTAAACCAATACTATCGGCAACTACGATTTTTTATTTGTAGATTTGTTTTTTTTTTGTTTGTTTGACATAATTATTGGTTAACCAAAAACCACTGGGACAAACCTTAACCAACTGGAACTATTTGGAAACCAAACCAATGGTTAATGGATTGGTTTGGTTTAGATTTTTAGAAACCAATAATATTGGTTTCGGTTTTGGTTTGGCTAGAAACCGAACCAAAACCGACCATGAACAGCCCTAGCATCATCAGTCTAGCCAAACCAAAACCGACCATGAACAGCCCTAGCATCATCAGTAAGAAGTAAAGACCAACCATTCAATTTTCATGAAACAAAAAATCAATGGCATTTTCAGTAATATTCATTGCATGTTATAGGGTTATTTTGGGGGTTGGTATGGAAAAACTACTGGAAATTGATTGAGATAAAAGTTAATTAGATGGAGATCGTTTAGCTAATAATAAATAACTTGGAATTGATCAGGCCATTGCATAATGGGATTAGTAGGTAGTTTGAGAACCCTGCTCATTGGCATTGAGAACGTATTCAAAGATTAAGCATCTTGATTCCTGTATCTAAATGGAAACATTCCTACACTATCCTTCCTGCATCTTGATTCTTGCCCTAAAGAGAATTCTTAAAAGCAGGGGAAAGTATCCCCTATTATCAAAGTCGGCTACTCACTCACTCACTCACATCTCGACAACAAAAGAACATTTCTTGCTAAAACCCTAAAGTAATTGAGATCCCTCCTTCAAATTTCATCTCTTCTTCTTCTGGCATTGATTCAGTGTAGATCGTTTTCCTTAGGAGGGTCTGAAATGGGGAACTTTGATATGAACATCTTAACACGTTTACCAGCCGAATCAGTACTGGACGGCAAATTAGTCTCCAAATCATGGAATAATGTGATCAGTCATCAATCGTTTTCTCAATCTCACCTGAATCGCTGCCTTAGCAATCTTGATTCTGCTGGTAAGTTTACTTTCCTTTTGGCGAATGGCAATCCAATTTAAGCGTACAGAGTGTTTCATTATCTTGAATTTGTTGATGAGAATTCTTCATCAGAAGACCAACCCTGCCATAGAGTTAGAAGAATGAAACTAAACCCTGCTCCGTTTAAGTTTTACACTCTTACTGGTTCTTGTAATGGTTTAGTTTGTCTGGATGGATGCCATGATAATGAGTTGGTCAACTATGAACCTGTTTATATGTGTAATCCCATCACCAGAGAATGCGTGTTTCTGCCAGAATTTAAGAGAACACCTGGTTGTTCTAGTCAACGGCTGGCCAGTTTGGTTATGTTTCTTCGTCTAATGAGTACAAGGTTGTGAGAATGTATAAACTGTGGGAAGAACCCAATTCTATACATGTTGAGGTGTACACAGGGAAGAAATTCAACAAAGATCTGGATTCGTTTATACATTTTCGATTTGACAACAACTATCGTAAGAATGTTAGAGAGTCGGGCCGGACTAAAAACTCATAACCTGAATTACTTCCTGTGCCGGGCCGGTCATCTAAATCCAGGATTAGAACCCGCATGTAAGATGCTGATGTGTAACTACAGTTTTCCGCTCTCTTCTTTATCCTTTACTTTTCTTCCTTCTTCTTCTTCAGCATCATCAGTAAGAAGTAAAGACCAACCATTCAATTTTCATGAAACAAAAAATCAATGGCATTTTCAGTAATATTCATTGCGGCAACTAAACTCGCCGGAATCTTAGTGACAGTCACGGTAGCTGCTAATGCTTTCTCGTTTTCACGGTACCGGAAAAAGAATCTTCTCCCGTTTGATTCACCTATTGACGAATCTTCTGATACGCTAGCTGTTTTCAATATTGATGGTAATTAATTAGTTAACTCCCATTTATTTGTTTAATTTTGATTGGATAGTTTAGAACTGGAGGTATCCGGTGGTGGAATTGGTGGAGGTGGAAATGACCTCCACCAATTGCACAAGCTCAATCTCGTCCATCATGTCTGAATCCGCCACCGACAGCGCCACCACTAAGGAGGTGGAATTAGTAGGGTGCTGAGGGTGGTGGAAGTGACCACCACTAAGGTGGCGGAATTAGGGGGACAAGTGATGAACTAGGAGTTGGAGGTAGTGATTGTGACTTGTGATGGAAGAGTTGGAGTTGGTTTAGAAATGAGGTTTGATTGTAATTTGTGTTGGAGGAGGTGTAATGAGGCAGTGGACTAGGAGGTGGTGGCGGAGGTATAGGTGGTGCTGGTAATTGGTTGAATTGGTAAAATTGGGAAGTGATTCTGGGAAACATTAGAAGTTACCGGATTAGTTTTTACTGTGTTTGAAATTACTGCATGTTCTTGGTTGGATTAGTTCTTGATTTGTTTTATTGGTGATAGAGGAGGTGTGATTGGTGAGGGTCTGGATCTGGTGGATGTGTAAGTGGTGGGATTGGTGAAGTTGGTGGATTAGAGAGTGGGGGTGGAGTTGGAGGTGGTGCTGGTTGTAGAATTGGAAATGGAGGCGATGTTGGTGGTGGCAGAGGAGTTGGAGGTGATGCTGGTGGAAGCAAAGGATTAGGTGGTCGAGCATGAGGTGCTTCTGTGGTGGTGGTGTAGGTGGTGGACGTCGTGGTGGTGGACGAAAGGTGGAGGGGGTGCTGGTGGTGGAATCTGCGCAGGATTAGGTGGTGTACCAGAAAGTGGGATTATGGATTATGGTAGTGGATACAGGACATGGTGATGAGGTGGATTTGTTGGAGGAGGTGGTGAAGGTTTTGGGCAGTCGGAGGTAATTATGGTGGAGCTAGTGTGGTCCCAAGTTGGTGGAAGTGCAGGTTTTGGGGAAAAATTGAACTAACTGATTTGTAGCTTCCCCCCCCCTTTAATTAGAAATTATTATAGGTTAATTAGGTGTTTGCATTTTAAAAAGTGTGTTGTTTGCTGTAATCTTTGCAGAGGAAGAAAATGGGTTCTTTTTTGGATTGGCAACAGCACCAGCACATGTTGAAGACAAGCTTAATGATGCTTGGCTTCAGTTTGCGGAGGAACTCCCTGATGATAAAAAGAAAGACAAGGGGAAGTCTAAAGAACAACAGCCAGCAGATGCATTAATGGCTTCAGCGACTGCAGATGGCGGTTCTCAACAAGCTCCCATAGCTCCCAAAAAGGCTGAGAAGGTGAAAAGGAAGAAGTCTCTTAAGATATCAATGGAAGCTATGATCAGAGGGTTTGAGAAGTATGTGGAAGTGGAAGAAGAAGAACCTGAGGCTAGCACAGAAGGCAGTCATAATGTAGCTGCGTGGCACAACGTGCCTTATCCGTAAGTACAAGTTCGATATCCTTGCATGTTATATAATCTCTGTTCAGTGCGAGTATTTCACCTTTGTCACATATGGATTCTGAACTATGAAATCATAGTACTCGTAAGCTTCATGGGGCTATTATATTTTTACAGACTTTGTTGTGATTGTTTTGGAGGAATTTTTGTGTCTAATGGTGAATTTGGACTAATAAGAGTACAAACTGATTTCAGGGAGGAGCGGCTAAGATTTTGGTCTGACCCCGATACTGAGTTGAAGCTTGCTAAAGATACTGGAATCGGTGTTTTCCGGATGGGAATAGATTGGTCAAGGATCATGCCTGTGGAGCCAGTAAATGGACTTAAAGAAGCAGTATGTTTAATTTTAACTAATGTAAATTATGCTCATTATGCAGCCGTAGATCATTGAAAATTTGATTTTTATGTATTGTTGGGTATTACAGGTAGATTATGCAGCCTTAGATCGATATAAATGGATCATCCAAAGGGTTCGTTTCTATGGTATGAAGGTTATGCTGACTCTATTCCATCATTCTCTTCCACCATGGGCTGGAGATTATGGGGGCTGGAAACTGGAGAAAACTGTCGATTATTTTGTGGATTTTACAAGGTTAGTTGCTTTTGGGTCTTTAGACACTGAAGCATGACACCCCTAAATATATTCAAATACGAGGGCGTTTACGACTCAGTCAGTATGTAGGGAAATCTGATTTAGAGTACGGTCTCATTATAAGCCACGAGTCATTCCTACTCCATTTTTGTTTTCATCGGCAGAGTGTGAATGAATATTGAGATTTATGGTTTTATCTTACTTCACGTTTAATTTTCTGATTCTTTCAAGTCTAATGACGTCTGGTAAATTGCAAATTGTATGCTTATCGTCTTCTGCGGCTTACCAAAATTTTCTTTACTTTGTGCAGACTTGTTGTTGACAGTGTATCAGAGTTGGTTGACTACTGGGTAACTTTTAATGAGCCTCATGTCTTTTGCATGTTAACCTATTGCGCTGGTGCTTGGCCTGGTGGTAATCCTGACATGTTAGAGGTCGCAACGTCTGCTCTACCTAGTGGTGTTTTCAAGCAAAGTATGCACTGGATTGCAATTGCTCATTCCAAGGCTTATGACTATATACATGAAAAAAGGTTCTTTCTATTTCTACTTTCTCAAATTGGATGTACCCTATGCTGGATTTCACATGAATAGAATATATGAAATGTGGGCAAAATGTTACTTATTCTCTAAACTGGAATTATTGCTGAGAATCCCAATTGTGGACTCGCACATTAGTTACTTTTTCATCCAGTAAAAACTTAGATTTCCTATAATAATTCAACATCTTTCTAATTTGTGAGACTTTTGTTTTTCAGTGGCAGCAGTACCGTATCAAAGGAAATGGTTGGAGTAGCGCACCATGTTTCGTTTATGCGTCCATATGGTCTTTTTGACATTGCCGCTGTTTCAGTGGCGAGCTCTATGACCCTTTACCCATTTGTGGACAGTGTCTCTGACAAGTTGGATTTCATAGGGATAAACTACTATGGACAGGTTCTACATCTCTCTAACCCATATACAGTGCAAATCTGAATGAGCCTTGCGTTTCATTTTAACATATAAAGTCATATTTAAGTATGTATCAGGAAGTCTTATGTGGAGCTGGGATGAAACTTGTCGAAAATGATGAGTACAGTGAGTCAGGACGTGGGATCTACCCTGATGGCTTGTTCAGGATGCTGCTTCAGTTCCATGAGAGGTACAAACACCTAAATCTACCCTTCATAGTAACTGAAAATGGAGTATCTGATGAGACTGACTTGATCCGGCGACCATACCTGTTGGAGCATTTACTCGCTATACATGCTGCAATGCTCATGGTATTAACTCTTACCTGTTTGCTTAGTGTCAATTGAAAAAAAATGTACTATAGGCTGTTGGATAAATCTATTTGTAGTGTGTGATTATAAGATTTTTGAGATTATTATAATGTAGGGTGTCCCTGTCCTTGGTTATCTTTTCTGGACTATCTCGGATAACTGGGAGTGGGCAGATGGATATGGTCCCAAATTTGGTCTTGTAGCGGTTGACCGTGCCAATAATCTTGCTCGCATTCCACGCCCTTCATACAAACTTTTTTCTGAGGTAATGATGTTGGTCAGTTTATACTGTCCCTGAAGGACCTAAACTATACAATATCACTATTTATATGTATCTTTCTGGTTTCCGTTTGAACCAATAACTGTTTATTATAATTTTAGGTGGCAAAAACTGGAAAAATTACAAGCCGAGACAGAGCACGTGCTTGGAATGAACTCCAAAGTGCTGCAAAGCAGCAAAAGGAGAGACCATTTTACAGAGCAGTTAATAAAAATGGACTTATGTATGCAGGTATGATATCAGCTTCAGCTCTTGCAGTCAGAATTTGAATTGTATCTAGTTCTTTAGGATAATCCATGTTAGGAACACTAACCACATTGTTGGGATGCAAGCATGCATTTAACAGAAAGAGAAGGAAACAAGAATAAAACAAAGAACAATTACACGAACACAGATTTCATTAGGTGAAACCTGCAAGTTCTTCATATAATCCATTGTAAATTTGCATGATAAAATTGGTAATTCTCTACACCACTAAAGTTGAAAAGAAACTATAATCTAGGCACACATCATGAATTGATTCATAAGTGGGATGAATTGTCAAATAATAGACTGGCTCTAAATCTTTGCACAACTGAGGTGCAACGTTTTTCCTAGCCATCTATTTACTCAGATATAACTGCCACCATAATCATGATTTATCGTATTATTTTTCCATTTAGGCGGCCTTGATAAACCCACCTGGAGGCATTATACTAAAAGGGACTGGCGATTTGGTCATTACAAGATGGATGGTCTTCAGGATCCACTGAGTCGTTGTTCCAGATTACTGTTGCATCCTTTCTCACATAAAAAGGGAAAGGGAACTCAAACTGATAATGCTGATTTGGTTATGGAGCCTCTTGTGTAGATGTCTAATGCAAACCTTTATGCACTAATACTGTTGCTACTCTTAGTTCTATAGCTGCATTTTCTGCGGAAGTAAGTATTGCCTGTTTTACCACAACCCCAGGTATAAAATACTACGTGTATTTATAAAGGCCCCATGTAAAGAAGAAGTACCTTGTCAACAAGCTTTTGCATATATAAATGCTAAATGTAAGAATGCACTTAAACATTCTGTAATCAACAAGAAATTAATCTAGAATTCATATTTGGGGGATCTGTTGCTAGTGTTCACTATTTCAATGTTTCCTCTCTTAAATTTCAACTGTTCTTTTATTTTTCCCGCTCAGTATATAATAATAGAACTAAGAAGCTTATCTGTTCCACTGATCTCTATATTTTTTGTGTGGACAACATGGATGCATATTTCTCCGTTAGATTCAGCTACTATGTTAAAATGAAACGTGATGATCTCTGAAAAGTAGAAACTTGTGTTTTTGTACTTGTTTTAGAGAACATGTGCAGTGTGTGCTTGGTTCTCACCTCTTAACACTTTTTGACTCAGCAGAGGCTATTTGAAAATATAAATGCTGGTTCAGAGAATGTAATATCAATTGAAATCCTAGCTTAATTGGGGGCCAAACATTTTAATTGGGGGCCTTACACTAGAGGACAAAAAAAGGTCGCCCAATCCTAATTTTGTAAATGGCTAAAATGTCCCTAAATAATTAGTGATAATATGATTTAATTAGAGTTTAATTCTTTTTTTCCCAGATTTTTTGTCTCCAATTTTGTGTCTGATTTTCTTTTTTGTTTTGTTGCCCAGATCTGTATGAAAAGTCGTCATAGTATTGAAAATTTTCAGTGGCGACCCCAAACAATCGTTAATTTTTAGACTGTTTCAGTAACGACTCTAAATTGTCGAAGATTCATTAATGGCGGAAATGTACGACAGTTTTGTGTCGTCATAAACATAATCAATTCCCTGACGACCCTTTGGAAGAATCGTTATTGTTTTAATTATGTATATCACGACTGTAAACTGTCGTTAATGTTTTAGAAGTGTCGTTAAAAACAGTCGTTAGTCTTTAAAAAGAGTCGTTATCTTCATCGTTAACGGCGGAAATGTACGATAGTTTAGAATCGTCATATTACATAATCAATTCCCTGACGACCCTTTAGAAGAATTGTTATTGTTTTAATTATGTATATGACGACTTTAAACTGTCGTTAATGTCTATGAAGGGTCGTTAATTAGGGTCATCATTTGAAAAAAAATAGTCAAGAGTAAACCAGGATATTCACAGTCGGATTAATACGCCCATAAAAAATTTGGGGTGCAAATAAAATGTCATGGCCCCAATCAAACCAGGATTAAAATGTCTCTCACTCTCTCTTCATTAATTTTATTTTCTTTTTCACATCTCCACATGAATAAACCTTTGATGCTTGTCCATGCAGGTCCACACAAGTGTGAAACCAAAGCTTACGTTGCAGTTAACCATAGATATTGAACCCAGTACATTCTTGAATCCGTATAAGGCCTAGTGGGTGCAGCTGAGGATGCATATATTTTCGTAGTCAATTGGCTGGAAAGATTTCCGCAGTTTAAATCCCATGATTTTTTCTTATCAGGAGAGAGTTATGCAGGTAAATAACAATAAAAGCCAATTAGTACTCTAAGTTACTGGATAATAATTTCTAAATTGTTCTTGTTTTTCTTCTCTCGGTAGGTCATCATGTGCCTCAACTAGCTGATCTCATCTACACTCGAAATTCAGATACACAGAATTACCCACTTGTTAATCTGAAAGGCTTCCTAGCATGTAATCGGTAACTTAGTCAACTTAATCATTACAATTTGAATTAGTTCTATGCATCCAAGGGATAACAAATTGCTCGGTATAATGGCAGGTGGGAAATCCCAAGACTGATGACTTCTATGATTCAAGAGAATTGAAACTAGGAAACCGCACTACTACCCATGAGCATATATATACATACATAGAGGTAACATCTAACATCTGCAATCTGTTTAATTCCGAAAGTCAGTAACCCTGCTACGCCAAGTGACTATAGGCCCATAGGGCTATGTAACAATAGCTAGGGGTGAGCATAAAAACCGGAACCGCGGATTTGACCCGTATCCGTCCGCAAAATTACAGATTTCACCCAAACCGCAAGACATATGGGCCGGACACGGATGGGATTCTCAAATCCGCATGTTTTAGCGGTTTGGGTGCGGTTGAATATTGAAAACCGCGGATTCAACCGCACCGCATCTGACTCTTCTCCATTAGCTATAAGCCACTAAGCCCAGCTAATTGAATGTGATGGTCACTAAGCCCAGCTAATTGCAATAGCTTATTCAGGACCTGTTTTTGATGTCAAGTAAGCCCAGCTAATTGTTTGCTTATTCAGGACCTTTCCAACAACTTACTTGCGAGTCAGAGAGAGTTGGGCCTCATGCCAAAGACATGCCCAAATTTTTTTTTTTTTTTTATCCCTAATCCGCGGTTAATCCGCAACCGGACCGCACAATCCGCGGGTGATTGGGCCGGTCACGGTTTGATTTTTCAAATCCGCAGTTTTGACGGTTTGGTTGCGGGTGACCCCTAATCCGCAACCGTCCGTCCGTTGCACACCCCTAACAATAGCTACAAGATAATTTCTAAGTTATTAGTCAAGAGAATGCAGCCTTTGTTGGAAAGAATTATATCTCCAACTCAAGCTGCATATGTCCCTAAGAGATATATCAATGATAATATTATTATTGCGCCTGAAGTTATACACACTATGAAAAAATTGAGAAGTAAAAAAGGTTTGATAGCTCTTAAGCTAGATATGTCAAAGACATTCGACAGGGTAGAATGGTCTTTTTTGGATAAAATGCTGCAGTCTCTGGGTTTCTGTTCTGATTGGAGAACTCTGATACAATAGTGCATTGCAACAACTACTATTTCAATTAGGTTAAATGGTAGTCCTTGTGATTCTTACATTCCATCTAGAGGTTTACGGCAGGGAGATCCATTATCTCCCTACCTTTTCACTATTGCCATGGAATATCTTACAAGAACTTTACTCAAAGCAGAGCAAGACAAATTAATCAAGGGTATAAAAGTAGTAAGAGTGCTCCATCCATCAACCATCTGCTTTTGGCAGATGATTGCTTGTTATTCTTAAGCGGATGATAAAACTACAAATAATGTTCTCAAGATTTTGGAAGATTTTGGTTCCATTTTGGGACAGATGATAATTTTTTCAAAATCAGATGCATTTATTGCAGGAGACATTACACAGGAGAGGAAAAATTATATTACAACCAAATTGGTGTCAAACAATTATGTCCCTCTAATAATCGCAGGTAACAACAAAGGCATCCGAGACAGGTACTTCAATGGAGGAATAAACGCAGAACAAGCTGAGTGCTTAGCCATAAAAGAAGCACTAAACTGGGCTACCAACTTTCATCTCCATCCTATTTTGCTTGAGTCAGACTGTCAAAATGTTGTTTCCTCTATCAATGATGTTGTCCCGCATGTACATTGGGTTAATCAGGGTCTTTTAAATGAAATAAAGCATCAACTCTCTACTATTCCGGATATTAAGTTAGCTTATGTACATAGATCTGGCAACAATGTGGCGCATATAATAGCTAATAGAGCTAGAACTTTAAGAGTTTCTTTTGATATTTTGGATGATATCCCTGCTGATATACATTCAGCTATAAGGGATGATGTTGTCAGTCTTAAGTTATGTACTTAATCTTTATTAATGAAGTTGTGTTTCAAAAAACAAAAAATAGATTGTTTGCAACTTTTCACAGAAAAAGTCTAGCTTGTATAAAACTTTGACCAACAAAAAAAAAAGTTTTGTTATATGTATCGACTAATTGGCCTTACATGCACAATACTAGATCATACGGCAGCAGTGGCAGCCCGGCCAAAGAAACCTCCCTATGAGAAAAAAGAAAAAATAATGTTTATCTAACTTGGGGCAGTAAACGTAACGAATTGAATTCATTAATAGATAAATATAATGTTATCCGACTTGAATGCAGCTTCAAGCTCTTTGTTTTCACGGTCCAAACTTCACAGGAGAAACATGATACATATATCCAATAGTTCAAGTGCAACTTCTTTCCGTAAATTTTAGACGTCTTAACGGGGTATTATTCACTCAGTGCTATTAAGTTTATTCATCCAGTGCTATTAAGTCTTAATAAGAAAATAGTTTTTTCATACAAAAGAAAATTAATAAGAAAATAAACCCTAACTTAACTACTCTCGCTGTTTTTCTAAAAAAAGAGATGCCATTAATTTTTAATTTGGCTATCCTCAGACTAAATGAAGAAATTGTAATATACTCCCTCCGTCCTAAATTATTAGTCCGCTTTGACTAAGTCAAGATATTAAAGAGATCGTAGGAGTATACAAAACTACCCCTATTATATGATATATTTTTACTAAAATTAAAAGGAGTATATGGAGTATGTAAGAAAAATATATTGGTAACTATAATATATACAGAAATATTTAAATAGAAGATAAAAATAAAAATCTTTATGGATTGATTTATTAGATTTGTTTCCCTATTGAGGAAGATATCATTTAATATTTAGATTGATAATAATTAAAATAATTTTATAATTGTAAAAGCTGGAAGGATATATTTGAGAATTTTACTAAAAAATATGACTATAAATAGGGCTGCACAAGACCCGGTCCATTTTACCTGTACCGACCCGGAACCGGAAAAACCGTACTCGTACCAAACCGGAACCGGAGTAGACGGGACAGGTACCGGTTCTTAAAACTGAGAACCGGAGTAGGCCGGTACTGGTACTGGTTCTGGGGTGAGTCCCGACCTGTCCCGGCCCATATGTCCCGGTTAATTGTAGTCGTAGATTTTTTTGGGGATCTTACATCCTGACCGTCCGTCATAGGTATAAGTTATCTCTAATTCTATCGACTTTCATTTCAGTTTTCTTTTTCTTTTCTTCCCTGAAGAGCAGCAGTCATTCTTCACTACCATTCATGATTCACCAGTGACCAGTCACCACCTTCATCGATTCGTTAAGGTATAAACTAGGATACTTGCTCTTCTTCTTCTTCTTCTTCTTCTTAGATTTGTAAGTTACTTGTAACTCTCATGGGATTTGAAATCGATTATGGAATAAACTAGGGTTTGAAACTTTGAATCGTGTAATACTGGATTTGAAATCGATTTAAACTAGGAGTAAAAATTGTTTTGTTACTATTAAGAATCTAAGATTGAAATAGGGTTTGATTTGAAATTGAATTAGGGTTTGATTTGAGATTGAATTAGGGTTTTTATTTTGTGTTGACTGATTTATGTGATTCCGTGTATACCCATGTTGAGATTTGATAAGCAGTAGACAACTAGACATGGATATATGTTACTTTTTGTTTTTATCAATTCCATTCCCAAAATCTGTGATGTTGAGTTGAGTTATTGTATAGTTAAAATTACTTAAGCTAATTGTGTTCAGTGTCTCTGTTTCTGCCTAGTTGAATTGAGTGTCCTGGTAGTTACAAGATTTGAAGCTAGTGAAATGTTATTGGTGGGTGATTTTTCGTGTAGTTGTATTTGTTATTGGTGAATCCATGTAAAAAAGTTCTTGGATTAATTTTGTTAGTTCTGTTTAATTGTTTTCATTGAAAGTATGCAATTGTGTGTTGTCGTTTTTAATTGTTTTCATTGAAAGTCAGATATGATGTTTTGATGTAGTTGTATGTGGTTAATTTTGTTAGTTCTGTTTACTTACTGCATATAATGTTCTTTACTTCTCTTGCAGGCCTTTGAGGTGCTAAATGGGGAAGCGCAAAGCACCAGATGATTCCAGCAATAGCATTGTTGCTGTTCCTACACCAAGTTCAACTCAAACTCCAAATACAACTGAAGTTGGATCATCCTCTCAAGCTGCATCTAACACTGATGATGGAACTGAACCTACGGCAACAAGTACAACTGAAGTTGGTGACAGCAAAAAGAAGCATGGTAAAGTGAGATCTAAAGTTTGGTTGGAGATGACCAGGATAAGTGACGTTCAAGCTGAATGTCATCATTGCAAGGGATTGTATGCTGCTGACAATGACGTACATGGAACTTCTGGATTACGTAAGCATTTGAAGAGATGCCTTAAAAATCCAAACAGGAAGGTAGATAAAGACAAGGGACAACAAACTCTGTTGATGCCACCCCCAAAACCAGGTGAAGATGGTAAACTTGTTGCTCATTCTTACAGCTATGAAAAGTTAAGAAGGGCTCTTGTTGAGTGGATAATCAGGGATGAAATAGCTTTTAGAGCAGTAGAAGGTTCAGGTTTTGTGGCAATGATGCAGGTGGCAGAGCCTAGATTCAAGGTTCCAGGGCGTATGACAATTTATAGGGATGTATTGAAGATGTATGTAAAGAGAAGAATAGCCTAAAAACTTATTTCTTGACATCTAAGCAAAGGGTATCTTTGACAACGGACACATGGACATCACCAAATAATTATAAATATATTTGTGTAACCGTTCATTATGTTGATCAGAACTGGAAGCTACAAAAGAGAATACTCATGTTCTGCCAAGTTGAAGGTCATACTGGTAATGCAATCGGTGAGAAGCTGGTGGATTGTTTGAAGGATTGGGGTCTACAAGATGTATTTGGTGTCACTCTAGACAATGTCAGCGCAAATAAAGTGGCTATTGAGCATTTGAAGAATGTTGTCATTAAATGGACAAGATCACCAATTAGAGCCAAATATTTACATGTAAGTCCATGTTCTTGCTCTTGTCAAATATTTATTTTTGTGCTGCATTTTTAAGCATTGAATTTGACAGTATACTTTTTGTTTTGTTCTTTCTCTAGGTGAGGTGTGCAGCCCATGTTCTTGCTCTTGTCATAAAAGATGCAGTAAGGCTCTTTAATGTATCAGTTAGAAGAATAAGGTTAGTTGTAAAATACGTTCTTAGTTCTCCTTCTAGGCACGAAAAATTTAAACAATGTGCTTCTCTAGCAAAGGTAGATTGTAAGAAATCTCTGATTTTAGATGTGTATACTAGATGGAATAGCACTTACTTGATGTTAGATGCTGCTGAAAAATATGAAAAAGTTTTTGCAATGTTAGCACAGATTGATAAGGACTTTCAACAGAGGTTTATCTTTGAGCAAGAAAAAGAATCTGTTTTACCTACTGATGCTGATATTGAAGAAGCTATAGCTAGTAATGTTGTCATAGAAGACGTGTTTGAGGATATGGAAGAAGAGGAAGAGGTTGAGGTTATGGAAGATGAGGTTGAGGAGTTGGATCCAACAAGCAAGATCAAGGCAAAGCAGAATAAGAAGAAAAAGATTCCTCGTCAACATGCTCCTTATCAAGAAGATTGGAAATATGCTAGAGGTCTTGTGAAGTGTCTAAAGGTATTCTTCGATGCTACTGTCAACTTTTCTGCATCTATACAAGTCACTACTCATATGTTCTTATGGCAATTGTTACTCATCAATGAACAATTAGTAGAATTTAGAAACAATGTAGCATCAGATCCTTTTATTGCTCGTATGTCTCGTCTAATGTGTGCTAAGTACCATAAGTATTGGGGTGTGTATGAATCAATGAATTCTGTAATGTTTATTGCTCATCTGTTAGATCAAAGAGAGAAACAAAAGGGTTTGGAATTTACTCTTAATTGTTTGTATGAGAATAATACATGGGAGGTTCAAAGAGTTATGAGAAAGATGAAATTAGAATTTGAGGAACTCTTTGAAGATTATAAGTCCTTGTATTCAGTTCATGAGGAGGGGTCAAGTAGTGATGCTCATACTGTTGCTTATCCAGTTAGTGTGCAATCTGTTGGTCTGTTTGCTAGAATTCAATCAAGGAGGAAACAACATTGGGACACCCCAAGTTGTGTTGAAGAGGCAAGAACAACTGAGCTCGACAGGTATTTGACAGATGTGATTGAAGGTGGAATGCGTGAAATAGGTCAACCTGACCATTTTGACATATTGGCTTGGTGGCAGGCTAATGCAAGCAGGTATAAGATACTTTCATACATGGCAAGAGATATATTAGCCATGCCTGTGTCTTCAGTGGCCTCTGAATCAGCTTTTAGCACCGGGAAGCGCGTGCTGACTCCATGGAGAGCTTCTATGTCTACAAGGACAGTCGAAGCATTGCTCTGTACACAAAGCTTTCTTCAAAAGCCCATTGCTCTTGATCTTCTATGTGACTATATACCTGATGATGTTGTTGAAGATGAGGCAGGTAATATATTAGGTTTTCTTCTATTTAATAGAACTTACTTTTCAAGTTTTCTTGTATTGCTTGCTTACTTTCTTGTTTTACTTTTTTGTTCCATGTTGCAGCCATATGGGATTCTCTTCTAAAAGAAGCTTGATGTAAACTCTGTGTCAGTGACTCAGTGAAGCCAATGCCAATTGTTCGAGAAGTCCCCCATCCTTTGCAAGGATTTCTTTTCATTTCTTGTCGCAGACTTATGGAAATTTTGTTTTTAGTACTATGTTTTAATGTTGAACTTTGAACTTAAAGTGTGATACACTTATTATTCTGTGATGTTTTAAACCTTTGTTATTTTGAACTTTGTAATGTTGAACTTAGTCTTAGACTCTTAGTCTTAGGTTGTTACTTTACCGTGTGTGTTAAAATTCAGGTAAAAAACCGGTACCGGAGTGGAACCGGACCGGTCTTACCGGGACAGGTACAAGTCCAGGTACAGGTACAAGTCCTCAAATTGAAGAACCGGTCAACTCCGTGTACAGGTACCGGTTCCAACAGAAAACCGGACTGTACCGGCTCATGTGCAGCTCTAACTATAAACGGAAGCTGGACAGTATTTTAGGACAGACGAAAATAGAATAAAGGACAGAAATTTTAGGACAGAGGGAATATCTTTTGAGAAACGGAAATAGTGTATCGTTAAGCAGTATAGTTTAGATAGTACATGACCCAAATGTATTTAGGATGATGAGAAAACTCCTGAATCAGATTACTTCGGTTATCATCGTAATATTTAGAGTTAATGATGTTTTAAACACACAATGCAGATATATCTGTCGATAAGAAGTTATCACTAGATTGA
Organism: Papaver somniferum; assembly: GCF_003573695.1. Taxonomy (NCBI): domain Eukaryota; kingdom Viridiplantae; phylum Streptophyta; class Magnoliopsida; order Ranunculales; family Papaveraceae; genus Papaver; species Papaver somniferum. The sequence continues at coordinate 2,525,277 of NW_020622270.1, read as the reverse complement.
AGGGTGTAGTTTTAAATAGTTTGGGCTATTAAGTTGTTAGATGGATATATTTTAAGAGTCCGACGGATTAGGAGGATTTCACTAATCTGTGTGACTCGTGGTGATCCATGATTGACTTCTCATTTTTTTTACATTTTTGTTTACTCTCGAGTCTCTGACACGTATACGATTGATGGAGTAGTACTTTTGGTAGGCTTAACGAACGATTATACATCCAACATCGAAAGAGGGCCCATTAGCCCATTAGTGTTTGAAGTTGTCCTGGAAGATGGAGACCCATTAACAATGTTGCACTTTAACTTTAAGTGTGTTATATGTTGTTCCAAAAACAAAAGAAATGGAGTTAATTTGAGAACTAATAGCATATTTAAACTGCAAGAGACAAATTCTAGCAAGAACTGACGAAAAGTTTTGCAGTCTCAAACGAGAGACAATTTATACTAGGAAACCGCACTATTATCCAAAAACATATATATATATATATATTATAAAAAGAAGTGGTGTGTAGAAGTATAAATCCGATCCTTGATTTCGTCATCCCACGACGCGGATCGATTCGTTATATGTTGTATATAGACGTCCGTCCGATCGTTGGGTTTCCTGATTTGACTTTGTCTCCATAAATTTTTCTTACTTGAATTCGTTTTTGATGTGCATCCGTCCATTTGAGAAACATACATCCGTCATGCGATTCCTAGATTTTCCTTGTATAACCCTGTTTCCAACTACAAAACAGTTTCCTAACATTTAATTACCAACACTTTGATATTGATTTTATTTATAATTGTTTCCTACAGTTTCATTCCCACCGTCAAGCTTCTCTCCAAACTCTCAGACCCTAATTCAATTCTTTACAATCAAGATTGACCCATAAAACACATGATCTTTACTGGTATACCGGTGGTACGGAGTGCTGCATGCTTTATCCGATATATTAGAGTTTCTCCACCAAACTAAAAAGAGACCTTTTGATTCCTTAAAATTTTTCACTGGATAAAAAATCGGACTAACACCACTAGGTGGTTCGCTTCACAGTTAAAATTTTAGGACTATATGCCTTATCGAATACAATAAACAAAGGAAGTTTCAAACAGGGGATCACGTTTACTTACCGAGGAAGCTAACGTGACCATGCTTTGGCCCAACTAGATGCCCGACATTATCTCTAATTCCTAAAATTACTAAACTCTGTTAGTTCTTGCTGATCCTATAGTTTCGAACCTTGAATCGATTCCTGATCGTTTTTACCAATCGATTTTAGATTTAGACTATGCGACAAAGATTACGATACATCCCAACTATCTATTTATATCATAAGTCTACAAAACTAGAGATAGTCGAGATCTCCCGAAAAATACAAAGAAAAGTCAGAGATTTTATTATATTTCTTCTCCAAGATGAGGACTTTTCACTGTCGATCAGGATTACCGAAGTTAGGACTTACCTAAGCCCAACTTAGCATAATTTAATTACCGATTTTCTATTCGGACCAAATTTCTTAAGTTAATTATCGATTTCATAATTTGGCTGAATTTCTTAATGACCATATTTCCAATCATAACAACTCTCTATCGCAAACTTAAAAATTCAGTACTCACAAAATAATTTTCAGGTTAAACAAGAGAAACTTATGTAGTTGGTGATGATGTGGAGAAAACGGATGCTGATCAAGGAAAAAAAAAGGGCCGGCTGATCAATTTATAAGTTTTTGATGAGAGAGAAAAAAAAAAGGATCACGGTTGGTGCGTAAAAATTGTTACGACTAATTAAACAGCGCGAAGCTTTAGACCTCAAAATAAGACACTTCTACAGCTTAGTAGTTAATTAACTTAGAATTTGTTGATTAGTAATTAATTGGCATAATATATAAGTTTTATCAAGTGGTTTATGTGCATCTATATTATTGGAAAAATTGGTGTTTGTATCCTTGTGGTAGTGATCGTTAGTTCGTGAGGCATAAATCTATCTATTCGTTGTGTATACAAATGGGTTATGTTCGTTGTGACTCAATTTTTCTAATATAGCTTAATTTCCATAATTAGGTTTCTAATCTAATTTAATTTTGTAATTTAAAACATTTAACTTTAATGCTAAATATTAGTTTTGACGCTAAATTTTCTAACCAACAACTGGGCCGTAAGCCTCGGCTTATTTCACCCGACCACATCGAGGCCGCAGGTCCCCGCTAATTTATAGGCCCATTGCCATAGATTTCGACCTAATCACAACTAATTTTAACGTGCAAACATTACTTGCCACTATTGCTAATCCACGGTAGGGGTCGTAGGCCCCGGCTTATTTAACCCGACCAGCGATACATCCCCTGATCAATCTATAAGCTCAACTCCCGGGCTACATGCCTCGACTCAACCTCTGAATTTAAACCAAAATGGATACTATGTTGGACCCTTGATTTCCTAATCTACGGCCGGGGCCGTAAGACCCGACTAATTTGACTCGACCAGCAAAAAACTAAAACCGTAGGTCCTTTAGCTAGCACTAGACCGTTCCTATTAGCCGGGGTTACTATTACCTGGCTAACTAAAAATAATATTATAACCTGGCTATTGATATCACCCTGACCAACTTGCATGTTGACTAAAATATTGTGGGAAGAGACAAACCGGCCGACCAAATAACCTATAACAAATCGATAAAGGTTGAGCCCCGACCGTAGGCCGGGGTGATACCTAGTATATATATATATATACACACACAAACAGAGGTAACATCTACACGGTTCAATAGATTGTTTGTAACTTTTCACGGAACAAGTCTAGCTTTTATAAAAGGGCTCTTTTTTATAAAGTACCCCTACATTTCACTTTACACTAAAAAAGCGTCCTTGTGTTTTTAAAAATTTGTTAAAGTACCGCGTTTTATTCAAGAGGCAAATTCCATCCAGTTAACTGGCAGTTATCGTTCCAATAAAAAGTCATATTTACCCCTGAACTACATCTTTTTGGTGGGATCGTAAATGATCCGACAATCCTGAAAATGGTGTAACGATCCTGAACCGGCCTCGATGAATCTGAAATCTTTGTCACGATCTTGAACCGGGCTCGACGAACCTTAAAAATATTGTAGAAGGTCGATTTTCCACAACCAAAAAACCTAAAAGACTTGAAATGATGAAACCTTTTTGGGAAATGATGCAACAAACCTGAAAGCGGTGTAACGATCCTGAACCAGACTCGACGAACCTAAAAATGATGTAGAGAATCAATGTGGCAATACGTAAAGGTCAAATATGTAAAGTAAATTACTCTTAACTAACACTAGATGGAAAAACTAACGTGAGGGTACTTTGACAAATTTAAAAATAACTGGGGCATTCTTTTTTGTTGGGTTCATGAAAGAGGGGTGCTTTATCAAAATTCTCTTTATGAAACTTGACCAACAAAAGAAAAGTTTCGATATATGTATCGACTAATTGGCCTTACATGCACAATACTAAATCATACGGCAGCAGTGGCAGACTCCTTCCTGGCCAAAGAAACCTCCATATGAGAAAAAAAAGAAAAGAAAATATAATGTTTATCTAACCCGGAGCAGTAAATGTAACGAATTGAATTAATTAATAGATAAATATAACATAACTAGTAGTAAAACATCAAGGTGAAAAAATTTGGAGTACACAAACTCTGTTCAAATGTTCGTATTCACTAAAACTCCATATTAAACAAAATTGATAAAAACCACAAATTTTTTTAAATTTATACAAACACCCCAAAACGAATTGGTTTCATTAAATTTTATGATGAAACCAAACTTGGTTTCAACTTATTTTTGCCTATTTTTTTTATCATGAAACCAAAGATTTTAATGATTAAACAGTAAGTTTAAGATGAAACCAAATTTTGGTGGTACTGTTTCTGGTTAGTTGTGGTGTTGGTTAGTGGTGGTGCTTTTTTATGGTGATGGTAGTGCTACTATTTGTTGGTGGATGTGGTGTTGGTTGCTAGTAGTGGTAGTTAGTGGTGGGAAAAACACTTTTTGGGTTTTTATGTTATTTTTGTTATTTTGAATTTTTGTGTTACTTTTATTTTGTTGGGTTTTTTGTGGACGAATAGTAACACCTTTGGGATTATAACTCACACCCCGTAAATATAATGTTATCTAACCTGAATGCAACTTGGAGTTCTTTGTTTTCATGATCCAAACTTCAAGCCTATCAAGACTCTGTGGCAATTATTCCAGCAACGACTATTAAGAAGGGGCCTAGAAATCAACTGACAATTATTCCAGCAACGACTATTAAGAAGGGGCCTAGAAATCAACAGACAAGCAGAGAAACATGATACATACATTTAATAGTTCAAGTGCTACTCATTTCCGTAAATTTTACACGTTTTAACGGGGTATTATTCACTCAATGCTATTGAGTTTATTCATCCAGTGCTATTAAGTGTTAATAAGAAAATAGTTTTTTCTTACAAAAGAAAATTAATAAGAAAACAAACCCAAACTGAACTACTCTCACCGTTCTTTAAAAAAAAGATGTCATTACTTTTCAATTTGGCTATCTTCAGACTAAATTAAATGAAGAAATGGTAATATATCTTTTTAGAAACGGAGATAGCATATCTTTAAGCAATATTAGGGTAGTACATGTCCCAAATGTATTTAGGATGATGAGAAAACTTCTGAATCAGATTACTTCGATTATCATTGTAACATTTAGAGTTAATGATGTTTTAAATACATAATGCAGATATGTTTGTCGATAAGAAGTTATCAATAGATTGAAAGGCATAGTTTTAAAATTAAATAGTTTGGGCTATTAAGTTGTTAGGTGAATATATTTTGAGGGTCTTTGGATATAAATTAAAAATGGGATTTTTGACAAGGTGTCCCTCTTTACAATTGCAATTACAAATATGTCACTCTTTCAAACATAATTAGAAAAGTGTCCATGTGTTAAATTTTCCCATCCGAATTTTTCAAAACAAAAATACGGTGCCACTCACACATATTTACACCCAATAGTGGACAAACCTATCCTCAACATTTAACTATAGGTAATTAATTGTATAAGCTGATGTAGAATCAATTACACGTGGCAACTTGTACACATCATCCATGCACTTGCCAACTGGCAACACTAATGACATGGCAACTTGGACACGTCATCTCTGTAACCCCAAAATGACCGTTGAACGATCATATTATGCTTCATATGCTATAAAACCACCATCCCTTCCATTTTTTTTATCTGCAGAACGTAAAAATCCATAAAAGTCTACAAAATCATCTATAAGTTTTTTTCCTACAATGGATGAAGTTATGCATAAGTTTAATGTCAGTAGTAGCTTGGATGAGGGTATCTAGCAGTAGCAGTTGTAACAGTTTATGTTCAATGTGTGAAATACATAATCATCCATCGATTCAGTGTCCATGGATCTACTCTAGGTGCAAGAATGTACCTTGCGATGTTGTTGTCTCAAACTGCTGAGCATCCTGGTGAGAAGTTCTTTAACTGCTCCATATGAAACTATTTTGAATGGTTTATAGATGCAATAGATGTTGTTAAATCTTTGGATGTTCAACTCCCTTCTAATAAGTGTTGCTTTTTCTGTGGTGACGTAAACCATATGTTCAATGCATGTTCATTCCAAAATCAATCTTGTAAGAAGAACTGCAATGGAAAATACATGCTAAAAGTTTGCAGAAATAAACACAACTACTATTTATGTTACCTGCAATGCAACAATATCCAATGTCAAGACTTTCAGTGGGTCTCTGATGTTGTTTTCCTGCTTGCTGCGAAGTCCAAGGAAAGATCTACTAAGTTGAAAATGACTGACCTGTGTAAGCAATCTACAAATTTAATGAAAAAACAAGAAGTAAAAGTAAGTTAATATAATCTACTACTTATATATATAATTGATCCAAAAGAAAGTGTTGAACACTATTATCCTTACAATAAATTGATCCAAAGATCATAACTAAAAATAAGCAAATAGTCTTGGAAATAAACAAACAGAAAATTGTTGACTCTTGCATTCATCTCAATCAAAATCTATAGATAGAGCTTTAGGAAATTAATAGATGAGACAACTGTAGATTTCCTTCATCGTGTAAAGAGATTTCATTGCAATTAACAGTACAATTATAGATTAATTGAATGAGTAATCAAGCAAAGATTTAGATCTGATTGTAAATCATAAATAGAAAAAGCAAAGGTATCAATATGCTAAAGACAAGATGAACCCTAAATCAAATTAAAATCTAGGTACTGGTACTTCATATTTTCAAGAAAAGTTGAAATGGGTTTGGAGAATAAGGTCTATTAATTGTAGATCTGCAGCAAAAGTTCATTTTGAACCAAGATTTAAAGGTATTTTCGGAGTTCTTGTAAAGATGGGGATTCTAAGAACCTAAAATCTATTAAACTCGATTCAGATGGAGATGAGACGGTGGCTGCCGCTGCGAGCGAAGAAAAGCCAAACATTTTAGCTTTTTAGGGTTATAAAATGGGTAACATTTTGTATTACATACGCGTCTAGTAATGTTCTAAGTTCTAACGTGGCACATCCTTTTGACAAGTCCCCTGCCCCACATGACGTGTCAAGTCAACAAAGTATAAACTAAAAATTAAAAGAGAAACTAGTGTATATGACTCACCCGGGTTTACGGGTTGAACCTGCGGGTTTACGGACCGGACTGGGTTTACCCGTTTTCTCACAAGCCGGCATTTCTCCAACCCTAACCCGGCTTGTTTAGGCAACCAGCCAACCCGGGTGCGAGTTTTTACGGTCCGGTTCGGGTTAACCCGCAGGTTTTGGCTTGTTTGCCAGCTCTAGTTGAAACATTTTTAGTGAGAGAGTTTTTCGTTTATGTTTTGGTGTTAAAAAAACTTGGAGAGATGTTGAAATCCTTTTTGTTGTGAGAGAGTTTTTCTTTTATGACTTGAGTTTACAAAAGAAAAGATTTTTAGAGAAAGAAAAATAAGTGTGTGAACATCTCTTATTTTTCTAAATGAGTTTCTGAGCAAGAATGAAGTGTAGAAGTTTCACATCCTCTCACCGTGCAAGAGCGATTCTGTAAGAGATTAATCTCGGCTGTTTTATCCTGGGGACGACGCGCCATTGAAGAACTGCTTGCACAATCTTGGGCAGAGCCGCGAAACGTCTTAAAGATACCGACCTAGTCCGCGACTCTTCCATAACGTTGTTTGTTTCGTGCTTGATTTTATTTGTTGTGCAGGCATAATTCGACAATTGTTCCAACAATTTTAAGACGTTTTATTCTGCCATGGATATCAAAAAGAAAACAATTGCTTAAACGCGATAAGTATCATGTTTTATTTTCGTTTTATAGAATTATAATTTGCATAATTTTTCTTTGACAATTGAAAATGATGCTTGAAATTTTAGGTAACCTAATACCTAGAGTTAAATTTTATGTCTGATTTTGATGGACTAGGTTTGTAACATGGATAATATTTTTATCATGAATATCTAACATAGAAAAATATTGTTGATGTGAAACGAATGTTTTTTAACATGTTGTAGAGAAGTATTTTTATCTCCTATATGGAAACGAATTGGGTCTTGAAATTTTAACATGATATATTAGACATCATGAGGGTCATCCATGCGAAATTTCAGAATTTTTAGAGTCCAAAAACTATTTTTAAAGTATTTTAGAAAACTACACAACGTTGTTGGATTGACCCTAAGAATACATTTTGCACTATATATATGCATGATTGATAAAGGCGGATACTGGATTTACTAAAGGTAGGTACTAATCCAAAATTCAACGACAAAAATTATTTTATTTTATATGAACCGGTATCTGCCCGCTATTACATGTATCCACCTTTATAACACGTGGATCGATTCTCGTTTTGACAGTTCACATTTCTAGGGCGCTATGGACCTCTATCAGTAGCTCTACTGGGTATCAAATCAAAAGATTAAAAAAATCCGTACCCACAGGCCTATAGCTATACCACGTGTTGTCGTATCATGTCAAATCAATCGTTTCCTCTTCTAGGCTATATTTCTTTCTGAGCAAGCTTCCTCTGCAAAAGCACAGTTTGCAAGAAATAGATATTAATTTGTTTTACTCACTCGTTCAGGTTATTAATTTCTTGAATTAAAATCCCACTCAGACTTTACTTTTATCTTCTCCCTTCTGTAGTTCTGTCATCTACATCATATCCTTCTCTACATTTCTCATCTTCGTCATACCATTCTCTCTTTCTCTGGTTTGTTTAAGGTAAATTTTGTTTTCTCATTTCTCTTTGATTTTAGACTTAGTAGTTAAACCCCAGCTTGCATGTTTAGTTGTTCTTGTTGATGATGATTTTACACTGTTATTTATTGTAATGGACATTTCCCCACTTGTTTTCGGGGTACAGAAATCATAAAATTAGGTCTAATTTTGGGTTAATTTGTTCCTCTGATTTTGTCTGTTTGATATCGATTTTGTATAAATTGGAAATAAACAAAACAAATTTCAAGGAAATCAGTGGATGATATTCTTTTGTTTGATCTTCAATTTAGGGGGGAATTATGCTGACCTATAATTGGACAGGAACACACAAATTTCAAGGAAATCAGTGAATATTTTCTTAGTTTAATAACAATTATGATTGTATTATTCGTTAATAATTAGGCAAATAGTCGGTATATGTAAATCTTGCATGGGTGATTAGAGCTAATGATAGGAAAAAAGTTTGCATTATGAAAACATTAATCTAAGCCTTAATCCTGTATGTTAACTAGGCAATTGCCCAAGCATGAATAGTGTGCATCGAATTGATTGGCTTTTTTTCGTCGCACCGTGAAGAAAATCCAAGGATTGATTAGTGACAAAGGTTGCAAATGAGCCCTTCAGGTTGTTTTTATGAAATTTGCTATATGTTTTCGGCATTTATATATGAATTCAGAACTGATGTTGAACAAACTTATGACAGGGACTACACCAACTACTGTTTTAAAGATGTCTATTGATGGAGAGGGGAGTTTGGGGAAATCTTACCACAGTTCTTTTGCAAGTAAGAAATTTAGGTTCGAAGTTGGTGATGTTACTTTAATAGCTCCAGATGATGTAAATGAAAAGCCTAAAATTGCAATTATCAAGCAAATAACAGAAGACAGTGATGGGGAATTCATGTTTATGTGCCAGTACTTGTATCGCCCGGAGGATGTATCAGATAGACGTGGGGGAGTGTGGGAGCGGTATGATGACAGGGAGCTCTTTTACAGTTTTCACGAAGAAGAGGTTCCCAGTATGTGTTTAATGCACACTTGTATAGTGCATTTCGTTCCATCAGTGGATAAAATACCTGTCCGTACACAGAATCCCGGGTTTATTGTCCTGCGGGTTTATGATCACCAAGAACAAGTACTGTGGTGGATAATGGACAGAGATTTTGAGAATCATAAACAGGTTGAAATTGATCATCTTCTGCTAAAAACTCAACAACTGTTGGGATATGATGATACTGAGATGGAAGGGGAGAAAGCCGGAGATGATTTGGAGGATGGTGAGATTATGGAAGAGGAAGTAGACGATAACCAACCACATCTACCTGTACACGATACTTCTGTTGATATGGATGCAATTTTGGCCAAGGCACTAACCGGAGATGATGTGAGAGATAAATGCTTGGAACTGCTTTTTGAGGAAATAAACTGTATTTCCTACAGATCATCCAGAGGTCACCACCCAAAAGTTGTAATGTCCGCGTTAGTTGCGCTAGAGAAGGCTTGTTTTAGTACTCGAGGTGAGAATTTGGCAAAGTATCAGCAAAAAATGCGTCAGTTGCGTTTTAATATGAAGAATACTGTTGAATTAGCTAGACGTTTGATCGATGGAGAGTTGAAAGCTTCAGCAGTTGTGGAGATGACAGCGGAGGAATTGAGGAGAGGACGTCTGGCAACAGAAGAGAAGCCAGCTAGAGAAGAACCGGAGGAGCAACATATGGATATGGCAGACATTCCATGCCCAAGGTGCAGCGAGAAGAGAGTGGCTCTGCAAAGCAACATCCTCAAAGCAAACCGTGTTGCTGGTTATAAGTTGGAATGCTTGAAATGCGGTAACACATGGTTCTCTCCCAGTTTATGAGTATGAGGATATGAGCATAGTAGATACACGGATATGATTATGAGTTATAGACTTATAGTTTCTGTGACACTTGCACTTTTTGGTTTCCGTTTTAAGTGTTCGGACTCGAGATAGAACTACTACTATACAGATATTTGCTGCTTCGCAGTTTAGATGATTTATAGCTTTCTTCGCAATGTTATGCTGTAGGTGCGATTGCTTTACCCTGTGGTTTTGGTTTTAAACTTTGCTTATGTCTCGAACCTGCACCCTCATATGTTTACCTTACTTACCACTTACTAGTGTATGATGTGCCTTACATGAATATAACCTAGTTGTCTAATTGTTTCGGGGATACAATCTGTTTTTAAGTTTTAACTTTGTTTATGTATTTTAATCGCTACATGGCTCTTACGCATTGTAATGTCCTGGTATCTCTTTCTGTTCCTTTGTTCCTTATTTATCTGTTGTCTTGTTTGTGTTAAGTTATGTGCAAATGCTGCTTCAAACTGCATATATTATTATTAGGGATCCTAGTCTACTCTATCCGCAGTGTATTTACTCGTTTTTTTTTCCCAACATGCTACATTTGACTGTTTGGTGCCCATAATCCTAAAGGTATGGTTACGCAGAATTGCTTCTTCCCTTTTTAATCATATTGAGATATTTATGCTAGTCTTGGACTTGTTATTTTCCTGCATCTACGGTTTTCCCCAATTTAAGAATCCCAACACATTTTCAATTTTGCCAATTGCCACATTTAGGATGTTAGTATCCTATTCTTTATTGTGTCATTGTACTTCATACAGATACTAACGCAGATATGCCATATCTATGATATAGTTGTTGTGATGGCTAATGTTGAAAATACAATGACAAGATTTCGAAAGAAATAACATGGTGAATGACTTGAGAATCAATAAAACAAAAAAAAAATCAAAAAATAGAGAATGATCAGACGATTTTTTTTTGAAGCACGAGATTGTATTAAAATTAAGCGGCGATTACACGAGGGCAAGGAGTCGTCTATTACAATTTGATTAATGCATGATGGGATTATGTGATCCCAAACCAATCTTGAAAGGTTCCCTAACTGGCTTTTGTCTGCAGCAAGATTGGCAAGTCCATCCGCAGCTTGATTATCTTCCCTGTAGATGTGTGTGATGTTGCATTGGGGAATTTGGCTCATGATTAACTTTGTTTCTGTCATGTACCTGGATGTACAATGACAGGATAAACACTTGATTCAGAGAATCAAGTTTCTTTGTTTTTGCGAACAACCTAAAATCGACTAAACGATTGAATTTGATTATAATCTGGTTAAATGTTCTTACAGACTCATTCAGCTTATAAACCCTTTCCCTTCCTAACCTTGCATCAACGACCCTCAGGTGCCCAGGTGGTTACATCACGACCCACCATTACAATTGATAAAGACATCCACTCCTAAACTAAAGGCTACCAACTATATAGATAATACTATATACAAATAAGTAAATTGATAAGGGGCACCCTCCAGGATATGACAGTTTCGAAGATCATACTCAAAATGTACCAAGGCGGTTCGGTGTCTGAAGTTAGGAGTCGATGTAGGTTTTCCGAGTCCGTTTCAAATTGGACTTTTGGCCAACTTCTATCTTTTGCTGTCCTAGAAGCTATGAGCATAACCCAAGATTCGGCTATCAAGGTAGTGGTGATTCCCAGCGGTTGTGTTGTTGATATCATGGTGTTCGCAAACGTATCCCTACAAATGAAACCTGCTCCAGCTATTCCAGGATGTCCTCTCGCTACGTCGTCCGTATTGATCTTGATCCAACCTGAATTAGGTTTTTTCCAACCTACCAGGATTGTTGTAGAAGTCCGAGTTCCATTTCCATGGTTGATAGAAGGTGTCATTCCAGGTAACACGGGAGGGAGGTTTGCTTGTGCCCAAGAGAATTCTCGTTGAAGACTGAGTGCCATGTGTGCTATGTTTTCCGGGTTTGGTTGTTTTTTTGCGATAAATGAAGTCATTCCTAGCTATCCATAAGGACCGGAAAAGGAATCAAAATGCGGTGTTAATAGAACAATGTACCTTTGATTGTACAATTTGAGAGTCGTCTGAGGGTTTGGAAGGATTGGGAGATTTTGGACGGGGTGATTAGGAAGTCCCGCAATGAGAATGTTTCATACAGCCACTTGACAATGAAGGAGAATATGATCAAACAGTTTCTGGATAGGAATTGCATTGTGGGCATATATTGGTGCTGGGATGATCAGATGATGGCCAATGCTGCAAATTATTGATTTCAGAAACGGAGCTAGCCTGTGTCACATTACGCACCCAATTAACCGTCTCTTTACTCTCTTAAGCTATTTTTAAAATTCCCAAGTCCATTATCCTTCGACCCGACTACCAAAAGAAAAACTAAAAAAAAAAAAAAAATCCTTGGCGCAAGACTCGCTTTGACTGTACCTTGGCGCGCCTTTTCATTAAAACCTTCTTCTTCCCTTTCTCTCCTCATTTCTGAGAGAAAACCCCTGTTCTTCTTCGTCGTTCTTCACCCACCATGAATTTTGTTCCTGCTGCAAGTCCGTACTATCTCTAACCCTAGGATTTTGTTCCGCAGTCAGTTTCTTCTTCTTCTTATTCTTCTCTACATCCTGATTTCTCCTAACCGGTTTTTTTTGTTTCTTGTTTGTTTACAGCTGAGATGTTTCTCAATGCTGCTTATGCCGGAAAACTCAACAAACTCAAAAGTAAACATCGTTATTTCTATTCTATTTCATTTTTCTGGAATTTTTCAAGGATTTTTTTTTGTGTTTTGATGATCTTGTTTTGTAATTGGATCAGAATTCGCAGAAGCAATGGATCATGTAATTGGAGACGGAATAGCATCAGTAATTGAGAATACTAAAGATGAAGAGGGTAGACGAGCTATCCATCATGCTGCTGCCGGAGGGAGAGTAAACGTTCTCAAGTACTTGATTGAAGAGATTAAACTGGATGATATTAATGTCAAAGCTGGATCAGGTATTATACTCAATTAATCATTTAATTGTGCTGTTGTTTCCTTAGATTTCATGATTTAATGTTGAATAATGTATTTGCTTATAACCTGTTTGATTTCTATTAGGGTTTAGGAGTTAAATTGGAAATTGTCGTTGTTAGGTTTGTGTAATTGTAATGTTTAGTTTTTAGTTTTTGTTTAGTAAAATCATTATTGTATGCCGTTGGAGGTTTGAGGGTGGTGTTGGAGGTGGTTGTGGTATTAGAGTTGGAGGCTATGTTGTTGGTGGTGGTGGACTTGGAGTTGGAGAGATGCTGGTAGTGAAATTGGAGCTGGAGGTGGTGGTGGGTTACTAGGAGGATTAGGTGGTGGAGCATGAAGTGCTTCTGTGGTGGTGGTGGAGGTGTAGGTGGTGGGATAATTGGATTATGATACTAATATACTCTGTTGATAATTACTTTTGGAGCTTGCAAATCGGTAAACACGAGTGTGTGTAGTGCTGAAGTACTTATACACTTCATGGTGATGTGTTCTGCAGGTGAAACTCCCCTGGCCTATTCAGCCGCGGAAGGGCACTTGCCCGCTGTGGAATATCTTCTTGAAATGGGTGCCAATCCTGAAATACCAGATGATGAAAACAAAAGTCCTTTGCATCATGTCGCTACGAGAGGTAGGTTCCGACCCATCTGGTAACTATCCAAATGTGTTGCACAGACATTTTAAAGTAGTCTAAATGATGTCCAGATGTTTTTTTCGTGTTGCAGGGCAAAAAGATGTCATACCCTTGTTGCTTTCAAAAGGTATTAATGTGGATCTTACTGATGATTTTGGCTCACCGCTACACCATGCTGCCAGTGCTGGCGAACACGATACTGTTAAAGTTCTTCTGGATCATGGTGCCAATGTGAGTAGCATTTACCTTCTCTTCATTAATAGTATGGTTTTCAGTTTACGGAATGCTTAGTGATCTGTTAATGGTAACCCAAACTTTATCCTGATTAGATTTTAGCTGCTTAATCACTAACTATATGCATGATCGACTGTATGGTAAGCTCGTTTGATATAACTAATAGCTTACATTTTCTATCGTTATATCATTGCCTAATTGTGCCTTTTAAGTTTCTCCCTTTCAGCTTATTTGTTAGAATGCTAGTGGGATCACTGAATTACTTCTGTTTTATCTTTGCAGCCAAATCTTGTCTTCTATGATTCATTTACTCCACTTCAGGCATCTATCCATTCCCAATCTCGGCGATGCGCGGAGCAATTACTGAAGGTAGACATATATTTAAACATTCTTTTTGGACTTTTAACACCTTTTTGTACTAGTTTGTGTGTTTGAGACTGTTACATTTAGGCATACAGTTTGTGTAAACTTACTTCTCTTTTATGGGTTTGTAGGCAGGTGCTGATCCAAATGGTGGACCAGATGGAGTAAAAGCTCTGCTACTTACAGCTGAAGTGGGGGCAACAGAAATCATCGAGGAACTCATTGAGGAACTGGATGATGCTGGTGCAGGACCTGCAGGTTCACATCTTAAAAAGATAGTAAGGGGGGCAACGGAAATCATCAAGCTACTGGTTGAAGCTGGTGCAGATCCAAATGTTACAAATATAGTAAGATAATTATACTTTTAGCCTCATTGCATTTAATAGTAGTATGCTTAATGAGTGTCTTATTTGACTTTACAAAGCTCCATAGGTGACTTAGGGACGAACGATCAAATGGATTTTGTTGATTGTTGCGACCTTGTGCTAGAAGTGCACAACTTTCTTGATCCTCTGTTTAGTTTTTATCGTAATTTTTAATAAGTGGTGGTGGTACACTATGAGAGATAATTCATTGATGTCACATATGGGTTGTCTGGCTTATGAATAGTGATTTTTTTTTTGGTCTCAGCATGGACTAAAGCCAATAGAAATCTCAGCTATGAACGGTAATCGTCGAGGTGTTGAGATTCTTTTACCTGTGACTTCTCCGATTCCATCGTATGTTGACTGGAGCACAAATGGAATAATGAAGCATGTAAATTCTAAGAAGTTTGAGAAAAAGGTAATTATAATATAATATAAAATTAAAATTTTTCTTTTGAAGTGTCTTAACTCTTTATGTTTTGGGACCAATCACCAAATAACTTCACTATCTTTCGCTGGAATACTGTAAATCAACTATTACTAGAAGTTATGGATTAATACAATGTTTGTAGTATTTATGCCATATCATCAACATTCCATACGATGCAGTTTTCGAACCTTTTTTTATTACCAATCTCAATTATATAAATATCTTAGTACTCTACTTTACTAATAAACTAAGATGCCACTTATCACTTTACCGATCAAAAAAAGAAATAGCCACTTATCTGACACTATTTATTTATTTCACCTTCCACTGTTTTTATAATGTTGTATGTATGAAATCTTCATTACTGACAGATGACTCGTAAAAGTAAAACAGAAGAGAGTTTTCTCGAGGCAAAATCAAGGGGAACAAGTGCATTCCAGGAGAAGAAGTATTGGCTGGCAGTATATTGGTACACAGAGGTACCTCTTCTTAACAGTAAACCCTTTATGGAAAATGAATTTAAATTTATTTGATAGATTTAAAGTGAAAGGTGAAACAGGAATACACCATCCATGTATAATATAGTGAATCAGTGATTTTTTAAGCATTCGTATCATCATATGTTGGATCATTCAGGAACTGCAGCGAATATCCACATTTATGCTAGAAATGTATATCTGTCAAATCATGATCTAGTAACAAATAGGGTACAAGCCTGTCAAATGTATATGTATTTCATGCAGTTCCTTTTATTTTGAAATCCATAAATTCTTATTTCGAAATCTAAAATTGAGCTTCAGAACAGTGGCTTCTTTCAAGTCTCAAGTGCAGAGTTTTACGCAAGAATGATAGCTCAAGGATCATTGTTGCCTAAGCTTAATTTATGGGAACATATGCGGAGGCACATATTTCTCTTGTATTGGAATTAAAATGGGAACCACTCATTGTCTTTGCATAATCTAAAATAGATGCAGTTCCTTGTGCTAATTTTGATTTTTTTGTTATTAGTCTTTTTTTTTTCAACCTGTCCTGTGTTTTTTGTCTCCCATAGATGGGTTGATCGTTCTAGTGATTTGGTTTTCAGGCCCTCGGCATTAAACCTGATGATGCAGCTGTCCTATCCAACAGGAGTTTGTGCTATGTGTATTTAAATAAAGGAGATCTTGCTTTTGGAGATGCTACTCAATGCGTATTGGCAAGACCAGACTGGCCAAAGGCGTATTATAGGGTGGGCGTAGCACTTAAAATGCAGAATGTACATATTCGTCAATTTTTCATTACCTATTAATTTTTTTCTCTTCTTTTTCTATTTAAAAAAATCTTTTTCAATCATTTTTGCTACAATTGCCACAGGAGCTTGATGATGCAGCAGATGCTTTTTTCAGAGGTCTGTTACTGGATCCTAAAAATAAAGAGCTTGAAAAGGCATTCAGGTTAGCTGCCGTTAGCCCATTACATTTATTACCAGTTGCACCATTTCATTTATTATTTCTAGCATTCGTGCTTAACAAGTTTATCATAAGAACCTGAACCTGTCCTGAAGTGTAACTAATAGTGTATATTATGTAGCACACAACCCTGTAGTGCATTTGATTTGTTTCTCATATTGTTCGACCTTTTCTTATTCTATTTCACTCTTCTTTCTTACAGGGAAGTTTCTTTAAATAGGTAGAACGCCATCAATATCCCACATTAGACAGAATGGCACGTCATTGACATATATGCCCAACATTCTGAAACTTATTTCTGGTGGAAGTTTTTTATCAGGTTCTTTTAAAAAGTTAAAAAACCTGCTAACGTAGATCTTGAAAGTACATATGAAAAATCAGGTCTTTTAAAGCATCGAGCTAGTCTTCCTATGTATATGAAGCCAACTTAGTGAGTTTTCTTACTTCTTTTTCTTTCTTATTTTCCGTTAACAAAACTGATGAAAAACTGTGTAGGTCTGCTTAATTCTATCAAACGCTTTAGAATGACAATTTTTAGATTGTTGGTTACTTATATCTCAGCCTATTCAAATTTGAAAACCTGCTCTGGCAATTTATTAGTATGAATCAATAACAATGAAACTTGAGCATTGGAATGCATCTCTCTAGATTTAGTTTCATAGTCTAGTAAATTAGAGAAAGGAATGCATCATTGATATGTTTTTGCGTGAGGTTTCAAGCAGCAATATTATCGATATCAAGAGATGTTTTGATACAGTGGTATGTTTGCCGTCTCTAATTGTTTTGTCTTTCAGTAAGATAATTGGCCTTTCTTGTTTGAAAGTGCGTTTTGGATTTTGGAAGAATATTGTTCTCTGCCAGGATATGAGAATGAGGATCAACATATATAAAACACCCTGTCTCGAAATCTTTGACTGGGTAAACAAATTGGATCTATCAGAACCCAACAAGCAGCATAGTGTATATCTATGATACAGATATAGGTATCAGTTATAGTTTTGAGACTAGCGCATTTTGGTTTTTCTTTTGCCAGTGTCCAGATTGAGATTGAACTACAGATGTATACCAGCTTTATAGTTTAGATAATCTATAGATATAGCTTTCATCACGCCGTACGTAGCTGTGGTTACTTTGGCTGTGTTTTTTTGGTTTTCAAGTTTGCGTAGGGCTTGAACCTGCAGGCTCGTATGTTTACCACTTGTATGATGTGCCTTACATGAGTATGACCTAATGATCTAATTATTTTGGGGATGCAATCTGTTTTTAAGTTCAACTTTGATTTTGTGTATTTCAATTGCTACATGGCTGATAGCCATTAACTGCACAAAAAATGAAAAATTGTACACGTTACATGTGGTGAGTTGGGTCCAGTAAGCCTTTACACAACACAATATCCAATTTGAACTAGGCATACTAATTGCATATGGGTGACCTTTAGAACTCTTGGCTATGCTTGTTCAAGTAACTGAAGCTATAGTCATTCTCACAAATTTATTATGAAGATCTGATAGTACCTTACCAAGCAGCAATTATTTTTGAAACCTGTTTTAAGGCATACTCAAAATATTCGATGCATACCAAGTTATCAGCCGAACCTATGGTTTTTGCCTAGGTTCGGCTGATAACTTTTCAGCCGAATATGCCTCAAATCATTTTGAGTATGCCTCAAAATAGGTTTCTTATTTTTTGTGCTTTTTTCTTTTTGGTTCAACAAAGTTTATTTTTTCTTTCTTATTCTTTTTGCTAACTTCATATATTACTTGTTGCTCTTTACACAAATATTCTAGCTTCAGAAACCTATTTTAAGGCATACTAGATTTTTTTGAGGCATACTAGATAATGCCAAAATAGGATCACTAAATAAAAAACAACATCACCCCTCATCCACCATTTTTGATAATGGCTTAACTACCCTTATATAATTAGTGTAAATGATTATGATTAGAATTGATTAATTATGAATTTTAAGGATTGATTAAACATTAAATTATTAGTGGTGAATTAGTAGAAAAATCAATTTATGTGAGAGAAAATTTATGTGAGAGAGTTGGGATTTTTGAGAGGAAGAATAAGAAGTGAAGAAAAAAAAGCTTGGGTTTTGACTTTTGAGATTTTAGTGATTAGAAGTGACCAAAATGTGTGATTCAAATCAGAGGTAAACTTCTATCGAGGTTTAATTTCCTTTTATAAGTTGAATCTGCCAAAAAATTGAATTTTTAAAACCCAGATCTGCTGACCAGATGAACAGTTCGGCTGATAACTTTTGAGCCGAACCTCTTTTTTTTTAAAAAATTATACCTAGGTTTGGCTGATAACTTGTCAGCCGACCCTAGGTATAATTTCAAAAAAACATAGGTTCGGCTCAAAAGTTATCAGCCGAACTTCACTCAGAAACTGAATCATCCACTAGGTTCGGCTTGAAAAATTGAGGTTCGGCTGGAAAATTGAGGTTCGACTGAAAATATTGTAAAGTCGCATTAGCCGAACGTAGTGTTTCTCTAAATCATACACTAAGTTCGGCTCAAAACTGATACTGCAAGATCAGCCGAACTGATCTTCTGAAAACCCTAATTTCATCTTTGAAATCATATTCTACCGATCAAACAAAATAAAATCAATCAAAAACAAGATGGGTTTGTTACGCATACATTCTAAAATACATCTAAGAGCAATTGAGATTTGGATTCGCATTCCAACATCGCTCACTTCGATTCGTGTTTTCTTTGTTTGATTAATTTCTTTGTTGAATTGGAGTCCTAGATGTTTAAGTTTAAAGTTTATTTGATTTTTAATTTTAGGTTTTTGAGGATAAGGAAACTATGACAATTGAAATTATTTAGGGATATATAGGTCATTACACTACCTTTAGACACCCCATATAAACCCACCCTAGATAATATAATGGATGAGTATGCCTCGAAAAAAAAATGAGTATGCCTCAAAATAGGTTTCTTAAAAGAAGCCTCTTCTCAAATGGGCTTGCCACTATGACACGATTTAAGCCCAATTTTCTTGTTTCGTTCCTGGATGGAGAATTTAAGAGGTCAATTTGCGGTCAATGGTAGATAAGCAGCATAAGATGAGGATATACAAGAAGTGTCTTCGTGGTTTAAAAAAAAGTAAATAATATTGAGATAATCAATAATTTCTTCCTGCAAAACATTATACTCAGAAAAGTGGAAGAATGAATTCAATCACTTGTGAGTTGATACATCACCAATACTAATGCTAACGGTGCCGTGTAGTAATGAAATTTGCAAATACCCATTCTCATTCATCAAATCATACCATTCAGAGGTTACAACACTAATACATTTTTCAAAGAAAACACTATGAATTTCAACTTTTAACCAAGATCCAATGGATAAGATCAGAAACCTAAGTAAACAGATTACAGCCGATAACTTCAGACTTCAAAGACTGGTGAGAAATATCAACATCTATAGAATTAAACAAGCCCCATTAAACAACCATTCTATTCCATTTCGACGGTTAATTGTTAGCTTCATGTAACTTCTTGTTTTTAGCTGGTTGGGATTCTTTTCCTCCCATCTACGTGAACCTTGGTGTGCAATGAACTAAAATTTTGAGTGCTCCTAGCAAGAAAATTTGAGCCAGTATACTTTTTAACCTTGTTAATTAACCAGACTTTAGAGTAAAAATACTTTTCTGATCTCGATCTTATTTCAGTTATTTTTAGTAGGCGGTGATCATATCACTGACATTCTTCCTTTCTGGGCTAAGGTTTCGTGTCAGCGGATAAGACGTTCTTAGAACCAGATGCCAGTGAAGAAGACTGGTTGGGTTACTGTCATCCATAAAACCTCCCGAAACAAAATGTGCAGTGCATGGCCGCAAGCAAGAACAAGTCGTCAAATTGTTGTCTCCACCTAACTTTGGAGACTACTACGAGTTTTGATTTGCCGTTTTTTATCCAAGTGGTCTTGTTTTATTGTCGTTGTACACCGGTCTTCCATCGTTTGTCCGATCGCCTTGATGGGAGACAATAAGTGTTATTGTCCCTCCCTTTTGGTTGTTTCATAAATACAGAAACCACTTTTCAGGAGTTATTACAATCACATAGAGACTACTATTTTGTCTTGGTACTTGTACACCGTCCCCTCCCTTTGCTAAGGTTCACATGGTGGATGCACAAGTTGCAAACCAACATTTTCATGTTAGCAATTTGGCCATGTGAGTGAAGGTATGGGAATGGGACACACCAAGAAAAAATATGATCAATGGCCATGGTTTTTAAGTCAAGAGAATAGACCATGGTTTCTGGTAAAGTTGGATTGTGTTCGCGATTTAGTGCTCAAAGACTTTGGACTTTGGAGGCTTACAATTACATAATGAATTATATTAGATGTCAGGTGCAATTAACACATGTATTTCTTTTTCATAAGAAAAGAGGAAAAGAAAAACAAATGTTGATAAATTGTTGGATGATGATATCAGATATTTGAATTTGAAACCCAACAATTTTAATCCTGAGGAGCTGGATGAGTAAAAACTCTTAACTATGTTTGCAATTTTCAACTAGCTTCCACAACTGGATACTCTTTTACAATAAATTCTATCATTAAATTAGGGGCACTTTTGTGTTTCATCCCTTTCCAAAATTGCTAATTAGCGTTTCCTCCCCAAAAAGATCAAAATTAGTATTACTTTTTCCATCAATTACAAGGTTAGCCGAGTCAGCATCAGTGCACGCGTGGCAGAAACTACGCACCTGTTTCGTACCCTTCCTAAAATACCCTTGACTAAAAACAAAATAATACACGTGTTTAACATACGATGCACTAGATCGAACGACTCTGCATATACATGTCAGAAATTGAACGGTTACTTTTTGATACGTCAATTATATTAGAACACGCGTCCTCTTCTTCTTCATCAAAGTTGTGAACCGCCGTTAGAGACAAAACTCTAACCTTATCCCTTGCATCGAAGGAAAAACTCCTTCGATTTTGCAGCAAATATATCGATTCTTGCTAAGAAAACTGTTCCAAAAGCGGGTTTTGCAAACAAACTAAAATACCCAAACAAAAATCCATCTTTTGCAATTTCAAAAAACCTAATTTAACCACTGTGTTTATGAGCTAATTCTAACAAAATCAACTATGAGCTAATTCTAACAAAATCAACATGATTGATTTAGCTACTTTCAGTTGAGATACCATTACTTATAGAGAAATTATAAAAGTCAGAAAAAGGAGAATCAGTTTGGCAAAATTGTGAGACAAAATCAATTGAATAACGGGGATTTGCTGCTGTTTATTTTGGTGCTGAAAGAAGAAATTGGGAAGTGGTTTATGAGTCTATGAAGGTAACAAATTAACGTGGGTTTGAGCTCAATTTATACTTTACAGAGAAATGTTTGAGTTCGGGAAGTAATTTGGGTTGATGTCTCAAACCCCAGAAATCAGCTAAAATGTATTTGTCGCTGCCATGGTTCTGTTGATGGTGTGTGAATGATATGAATTCTGGTGGTAATGCTTGAAGAAATAGAAGCTTGAGATCAACAGAGAAATTGGGTTGTTTCAGAAGAATGAAGTTTGGTGAATTCAACAAAACAGATACGTTACTTCTCTGTCCGTACAGTTATAGGATATAGGTTGCTGGTGTTGTTAACAAGGGTTATTGTTGTTCATTGTGAGGCTGTGTACAAGCTCTTATGGCAGCATTTAGGAATTGATTTACAAAGTAAACAGGAGCTGTAGAGAAGAAATGCTGGAGTTTTTATTAATGATGACTCGTTGATAATGTTTGAATGGTTTCTGATTTGGAATTTTGGAGAGTGTAGATTATGATTCATTGATGCACAGAAGACGGCCAGGTTGTGCACTTCAGATGTTCGATAAATTGCCGGAATGAACATTTCCTTCTTGTTTACTGCCAAGAGAGATGAGGACGACAGGGGGTATTTTAGGTATTTTGTGTAACACGTGTTTGGTTTTACCACGTGAACATTTGTGCCGACTCAGCTAATGAGTAATGGATGGATAAAATAAGATGGAAGGAAATACTAATTTTAAATTTTTTGGGGAGGAACGCTAATTAGCGAAATTGGGATAGGAGGAAACGCAAAATAGTCCATTAAACTATTCTAGAAGTATTCAGTGTACGTATCTCCCAGCTTCAACAAATTAGGGAGTGGAACTACTCTTTGTTAAATTGGAAGCATTATCCAAATATTTTATCGGCACCAATACCAATTGATACGCTAATGTCCATGCAGTAGTATACTGATACAGTTACTGAAAATGATTTACGCACCCAAAAAAAGAACCGTGTTTGCAGCGTATGAGACGGGGATGGGGCCCATTTATGCACTTTTCCATCCTAATGCACGGAATTCATTCTACCATGTGTCCGTTCAGTTTCTTTCGGGCGACGATACCAATGATCTATGTTCCAAATTCAAAACTTATTACCCCAAAATTTTATGGATAACGAAAAAAATGGCAACTGACGTGCCCCAAATAAAGGGAGGAAACGGTGAGACACGTACAGAGGCACAACAACCACACGACCTCAATGACTCTGAACTAAATCATCATTTTTATTTTATTTTTTTGCTCGGTTCAATCATCATTTTTTAAAGATGCTCACCAAATTCAACCCAAACATTAACCTTTTCTGGAAACTGTTTCACACCAAACAGTTTTAGTCATCATAAAAGTATATAAAAGTCTTGGTGAGCAAACAAGATAATCAAAAGTTAAAACCCTTATTCAATTTTATGACTGCACCGATTGACAAAACATAAGCGCTACAGACATCGAGTTTTTTTCCCGTAAAAAATTCCGACAGGGATCGGATGGTTCATGAGAGCAAGTCTTATAGTGGAAGAATTCCATCTTCCATGCCACCTCAACATTTGGAATTGTAGATGGAAGTTCAAATCTAATGGTGGAATTACAAAAACGCTAATCAGAACAGCGTTAAAAGCTAATCAAGACAGCGTTAAAACGCCAATAAGATTAGCGTTTTTTTTAAAACCTCTAATACCGGCACTTCACTAAAAGATATGCAGAAAATCAAACTGCAGAACCGTTTTAATTCCACAGCCACTAATAAAAACACACGTGTGTGCTTTTAATAAAAACTGAATATTCTATTTAATTTAGATAATATTTAGGTGGACCCATCTCATCTCATTAACTGCCACGTGAGAGTTTGAGGTAGATTAAATCTACCACTTCCCATAAATCGTGCTCATATCAAACACTTATTAATCATAGCTATTCAAACTAGTCGTCTGATTAAGAAAGGAAGAAAAAAAACGCTAATGAGAATAGCGCCCAACGATATTTTAATTGGCGTCAAGCGATATTATTATTATCATTTCTTGTCTTTTACTGTGCTATTTTTATTAATATTGAACGTTATTCTCAATAACGTTTAGATGGATTTCACGGGTCCTTCCATAAATTCATGAAATCCTGTTTGGATTTTGTGTGGAATACCTCAACTTAGAAGTCACTACTAGACTAGGTATTCCATGATTTTCCACATTTGAAATAGGTTAGATTCCACCGGAAGACTTGCTCCGAGTGCGCTCTTTGTATTCTTACTATTAACGGTAAAAGTGGGTCCCAACTATCTGCTTCACTCGGGATTTTCCTCGGCAAAACTGAGAAATATGGATAAAATTGATCTTTATTAACTGTACATATATAACTCGACATGACACATTACCTTGATGATATATATTCATAGCCAGAAAAGAGTACTCAAACTGATCCGAAATTAAGATCCCAAGTGATGATTAAAGAGACAGAATTATGAGGAGCTACCAGCTAAAACAGAGGAAATACATTCAACACACCCACCCACCATCAGAATCAAGTAATTCTTCAATCATTTCTTCTATATCATCCTCTTCCAGTTGTTTGAATTCTTCTTGGATATTCAAACAACTTGTACTGCTGCCAACCGTCTGTTGCACCGCCATTGTATTTGCCATATCTCTCTTCTTCAACGAGCACAAAGAAGACGATGATGATGACCAAATGCCAGCCGTTTTGTCAGATTTTCCGGCATTATGCGGATCAGACTTTTGAGTTGACGGGCATTTCATCAGAACAGCAGGTCTGTTGTTCATAATCTGCAGAGATGCTAAATGACACCGCTGTAGTTTTTGAGTAAGAGCTGGCGATAGAAGGTTGTTGGATGCAGAGTGATGTAAAGAAGAAGAAGAAGAAGAAGAAGAATCAGGGTTGTAAGAGAAGTTGGTTCTAGCTCTAATGCCGCACATTAATCTCGCTGCTTCATCATAGGCTCTAGCTGCCTCCTCTGCTGTTTCAAATGTACCCAACCAAATCCTAGTCTTCCTGGAAAACAAAAAAATTGCTAAGTTTAAATATTATGAAGATCGTATATATGTAACTAAGAAAATGTGGTTACATACAGTATTGGGTGTCGAATCTCTGAAACCCAAGAACCCCAATGCCTTTGACGTACGCCTCTGTATTTCTGTTGTTGTCTGCCCATTTTCTTCTATTCTGTTGATGTTTTTAAGAGACCGAAAGGACCAACCATTTAGTTGAGTGAGGCAACAAAGAAAGGAGAGGGTGGGTTTTTGTAGATGAATTTCTTGGGCATTATCATGGCTGGAGTAGTGGAAACCAGTTTAGGAGACAAATGGGGCCCGATGAAATTTTTTGGTCTTGTGTCTTTTTGGTTTGCACCTCCCCCTTTCTCTTTTGAGTAACTTGGTGAATTATGGAAAATGAAACTAAGTGACTAGATTCAATTAACAAAAGAATACTAATGGTTTTGATCCACTGTGAATGAGGCAAAGCAATTTCTAAAACCAAGTCGAATCGATTTCTAAAACTGTGAAGGGACTCTCGTAAGAGTCTCAAAATTATGATTACATGGGTGTTCTGCAGGTTACTAAATTTCAAACGATGAAATTTTGTTTTGTTTTATATGAATTTTGGTAAGTTTGGATAATTTGGTGCTATATATGCCGCAATTATCTTGTTGAGTTTGGGATGGGGAATCTGCGAAAATGGTTTAACATCATCCTATCACCCACACAAATATTTTCAAAGCAAAAAAACGAGTGAGAGGAACAAGTTGTGTGTAAATGTTGCATGAGGTGCAGACACATTAAGAATGGTGTTATTTTTAAAGTTTCTTTGCCATGCCTTGCCTATGATCACTGTTCACCCACGTGTATGTTTCCACACTACCCATTCCTCCGTTACTTTCCATTCTTTTTCTTTCTACTAAATGACATGACCATCGTGATCTTGTCCTTCTCGTGTTTTCTTGGCTATCTAGCTTTCTCTATTTTCTTCTGAACCTGCTAATGGGTACCATTTTACTGAGAGTACAGGTAGTATTAATATTATCTTATATATGAATAATAGTGTGTTTCCCGGTAAACTAGTACCTCCGATTATCAGTTATCTAAACTGGTCGATGACACGATTGATTATCAGTTATATGAATTCGTCGCGCATCATCGACCATGTGGCCTTTACCCCGATCATCAGTTATCTAAACTTGTTGAGCATCATTGGCCATGTGACCTGTAGCTCCTGCTCATAGCGGGCCTGAGGGTGTGCAGGAGGTGCGACGCACATGGCCCATCTCAGGCCAACGCCTTTTTTCATACACATAAATTAAGCCCAGTGGCGAAGAACATGATAGAAAATGGCTGGTATCTTCAATAGAGTTAGATAGAGCATTTTGTTTTTGCTGTAAATTGTTTAAAAATAATTCTTGTACATGTGCTTTATCAAATGAAGGGCATAATGATTGGATTCATTTTAGCCAAACTCTTGGTAAGCATGAGAATAGTAAAGTACAAAATAATAACATGAGACTTTGGCTTGAGGTACGAGAAAGACTAGAGTTAAATGATACAATTGATAAGCAACTTCTGCGTCAAATTAATGTAGATAGGGAACATTGGAAGCAAGTATTGAATAGAATTATTTCTGTTGTGAAATATCTTAGCAACATCGTATTTGATATTATTAATCTTCTTAAGTCTTTCATTTGTATTTTTGGTTTGCCAACAACTTTAATCTTTATATCTCTTTCGGGTACAAAGATTTTGGTTAACTAACTCACAGATGGGAGAACTTGAAGTCATTTACAAAGTTACAGACAGTAAATACTAGAAAAATTAATCGACTGTCTTTTTCTGGACCATTTTTTTGTGTGCTGAACTAGACAACCGGTATAAAAACAATGCTTATAATTGTAAAGAACTTGTTATGTTTATGCTAGTTATATATATGTTAATCGTCTTAGTTTCATTTTCTCATTGCTATTTGAAATTGTCGGGGTAAAAAAGATTTCGAACGTAAAAAGGCCCTACGATTAAGTTCGCACAGGGCCCTAATACGCATAGGATCGTCTCTGCTCCTGCTTCTAAGTTTTACTAGTTTCCCCTATGTTTTCTTTCCTCCATTTTTTCTGAGTTTTCTTACGAACTGTTTTTGCCTTAGGTGGGATTTTCTCATACCCTTAAAAGGTATACAATGACCTACATACCCTTAAACGGTTTATATTATTAAATTTCCCTTATCCTTAATTTAAAAACAAAAAATCAATATCATTTTTAAACGTAAACATCTTCTCTTCTTCTCTACCCGATCCCCTCTCACGAAACATCAAAAAAAATTGATCGTCGATTAGTGAAAATTCGTTTGTCGATCAAACACAACTACGAAATAACTCTCACAAAGAAATCTGCAATAGGTAGTCATTCTAAATCTTCTTTTAATACCAAATAAATAAGGACACGAAGAATTTGAAGGATCGGACGCAGAAATTCAACGGAATGAAGAACCAACTCCTAAAATGATAATTAGAATGTATTTTCTATAAACCCTCTCTTATTTTATTGTTTTTGATTGATAGAATATGATTAATTGAGAAAAAACTAGAGATTTTTGTGGTTACATAACGAAGCTAGGCTGATTAAGGAGATGAATTATGAGCCGAACTATTCATTCTTCTTCATTCTGAAAGTGCTTATGAACAGTTCCGCCGATAATTCATTTCTAAGCGATAGCCGGACTTCCCAGGTGGTTAATACGGTGTCAGTTCGGCTAATACCTTTCCCTGCTGAACCTACGAAGTGAAATTTACCTCGGGGGGTTTATCAGGTTCGGCTTAAACCGATTAACACTTTCAAGCCGAACATATCTCTGTAAACACTTCGAAAATATTGATTTATAGACTTTAACTTCGGCTGGATCGTGTTTATGAGTAATCAGCCGAACTACCCTCTATAGACTCAAGTTTTACGATCTTATTTTGGTCGTAACTTCTTCGTCTAATGTCGGAATGACCTCATTCTTTTTATATTGTCTTCGTATTTTCATTCTCTTGAAGATGAAGATAAAATCTTCTTGATTTTAACTAGTTGAATTTAGACTTTGGTATTCTCCATTAGTAGACTTCATTTTCTTAACACTTTTATAGTCATTTCCATTTCTTTTGGTTGATTAATCCTAAGAAAGGATGCACAATAAAAAAAAACATACGTAATAAAAAGTCGGACTGCTAAATATGTATGAACTTAAGTGTTTTTTGTAAATCAGAAACATGTTCGGCTAATATGATTGTTTAAATTTTAGCCAAGCTTGGAAAGATATATGGTTCGGCTGATATGATATTTAGAGTAAAAACCGAACCTTTAACTTCAATGTTTTCAAAACTCTTAGGAGAAGGTTCGGCTTATAATGAAAATTTCGTATTAGCCGAACATTTAACTAGTAAGTAGGCCGGAAGTTACAAAATATAAGTTCGGCCAATAACTATTCTATTTTGAGTAAGCTGAACTGTTCATCTTCTATAGTATACCAGTTAGGTTCGGCTGATAATTTCAAGACGAACATATCTCTGGTTCGCCGAACTTGGTGAAAAATTCAACTTTTTGATGATTTCAACAGACAAAGATGAAATTAAACATAATCTAGAAGTATACTGTGTATTGTTAGCAATGGGTTCCTCATCGATGTATTCATCTTCTAGATTTGGCTCATAAAAATCATCATTATGAGTTTGAGTTTGAGTTTGGGAAAAATCATTCCCATAGTCTAAAAAATCATCCACCTATGGATCATTTTTGTAGTTAATGTAAAATTTCTTAGCTTTTCTAGATGAAGATTCCCCTCCTCATCCATTTTGATTACTTGAATCAAAAAACAATTTTTTTCCCCACTTCCCTTTCTCCTTCTCAAAAAAAAAAAAAAAAAACCTAACTTTTTTTTCTTCCCCCAAATTTATAAACACAAAGTTTGTAACTTATTATACTTAATCATTAATCATGAATATTAATCACTAATCAAAATTTAGTATAACTAATCATTAGTACTAACACTAATACTAAAAGCGAAGTCTTGTCATTACCAAAAATATTTGGTTAAGGGACTTTTGGATTTAGTATCTAGTGACCCTATTTTGGCATTACATGATATGCCCTGAAATTTTTCAATATGCCATGTTAGAGCACTTCTCAGTCGAACTCGCAAGCGTTGCTATCTCAAGCTTGTTTGTCAAGTTTAGTTGCCAAAACTATAAGTATTGATTTCTAGTCTACTTATAGCTAAGTCTCAGACTAGGATAGCAAGTGTAGTTAAGCTCTAGACTTCACGACGTTCATCATGCCAAGATGAAGAACTACTCAAGGAAATGGTGGAACTTCATCAACAAAAAGGTATGTGGAGACTTGAACTTATCTATCACTCAAAAGTCTATCTACTCTATCTCCTATCTTGATACAAAAGTCGTATAACTATATATACTTCTATTATACACATTTGTTATTTCAATTCGAGTTTATCTCGCTTATCTATTTCTCGAAATATGTGTTGGTAAGCTTTCGCTTTGGCCAAGTTCATCTTTACTCGTGACGAAAGTCATGTTGATCATTTCAATAAATTGAAAATCGCTTTGATGAAAAATAGTTTGTGAATAACAACTATATAACATCCTCTAAGAATGTTTCAATGATTGGAATAAGAGTTTAGAATATATACCATGAATGGATATAAACATTGTATGTGAATTCATACTTGTGTAAGTCCAAAATCCTTGAACCAAAGTATGCGTACTTTACTGGTTTAGGATGACCGGAGCTAAGTCCGCGTACTTTCGGAAGTTCACATCCCCTAAAGTTCTGTTGGAGTTTGTGAACTGAAAACAAGCTCAGTCTGGGTACTTAAGTATGCGTACTCAAGTGGGTTATTATCTAAAAACGGTTTATTCGTGAACTAAGACATATAATTAATGAATGCAATCTTTGCAAACCGTGGCTATAATGTTCATGAATTGATTCGAGTGAATTAAAATCGTTTTTGCTTCGATTGTATCTTATATACTTCTATGAGATCTAAGCAATCGAACAACTCTCTAACTAGTTCATTCGAGTCATTTGAACTAGTTGTGGTGAAGGTGAATAAGGTTGATATGAAATTGCTCATATGGCTAACCATTGGTTAACTATTGTTTAACCAACTAAGTGTACACGTTTAGGTACGGTTACTCAAACCTAAATGAAGTTACATTTCACATGTGTATAATAAGCTAAGTTCGATCTAACGGTTGAAAGATATTAGCTTGAATCTAATAAGGTTTTCATCTAACGGTGAATATTGAATGCTTTGTTACCAAGGTAACTTTGATTGCAAACCCTGATTTGGAGACTATATAAAGAAGAACTCTATCAATTAGGAAACTTAATCCCCACACCTCCTCTGTGATACTAGTTGTATAAGCTAGAGTCAATTCACCTTTAACCTTAGGTTTCTATCGAGACCATGTAGGTTAACGACTTGAAGACTTCATTGGGATTGTGAATCCAGACCCAACGATTTTCTCTGTAGTTGCGTGATATGATCTTGTTGTTTCCTATCGTATTTGAGTACAATCGTAAGATTGGCTTGAGATTAATTTCTCCGATAGGCAAGATAAAAAGTAGTCACAAACACCTTCGTCTCATCGTTTCTGATTCCACAATATCTTGTTTCGCTAGTCGATTAAGATTGTTGTGAGGTGATTGATATTTCTAGACTGTTCTTCGGGAATATAAGTCTGGTATATCAATTGGTTCCCGTTCACCTTGATTATCAAAAGACGGAACAAAACTTCTAGGTATTTCTGTGGGAGACAGATTTATCTATTCTTATTGACTTTTTTGTGTGATACAGATTTGTTTATTAAAGTCTTCGACTTTGGGTCGTAGCAACTCTTAGTTATGGGTGAGATCAACTAAGGGAATCAAGTGCATAGTATCCTGCTGGGATCAGAGATGTAAGGAGCGCAACTATACCTTGGATCAGTGTGAGATTGATTGGGGTTCAACTACAGTCCAGACTGAAGTTATTTTATAGTAGGCTAGTATCCGTAGAGGCTTAATATAGTGTGTGTTCAATATGGAATAGGTCCCTCGGTTTTTCTGCATTTGCGATTTCCTCGTTAACAAAACTTCTGGTGTCTGTGTTATTTCTTTTTCGCATCATATTTTGTTATATAATTGAAATATCACAGGTTGTGCGTTGAATCGATCAATTGGTAAATCCAACCTTTGGTTGTTGATTGAAATTGATTGATCCTTGAACATTGGTCTTTGGTACCATTAAAGTGATTTCTCTTGTATTCAATCAGACTCGCAAATTCTTATTTGATTTAGTAAGGATTAAATCGAGAAATTGAGATTTAACTCTTTGATATACTTTTTATTAAGATTGAGTCTAACTGTCTAGTTGATTCTCTTAAGAGTATATTGGAGTTAGTCCATACATATTGCTAAGCGATTCGAAATATTTGGTATGGTTGTTAGACCCCCACTTTTTCAATTGGTATCAGAGCGGGCAAACACGTTTAAGACCTCATAAGTATGTGTTTGAAGCAATCTGACTCTGTGGACGGAAGATTATCTCTTGTTGTTGTGCACACCAAACTGTCTTCCAAAGCTTTCAATTATGCCAAATATCTTGGGATTGACTCAAAGGATAACTCTTTAGCTGATTCTTCCGAATCCCGAGGTAGAAAGGATGATTTATCAAATTCTGAAAACATTCCCTCAAATGAGACGTTTGACATTTTTTTCAAAAGATGAAATGGATCTCACTAGAATCTCAAAAAAAATCTACTGTGTCTATTGATTTTCATAATCATGCTCAGCTTATTGATGAATTTGAAAAGTCTCTTGGTCGAGAACGGGAACTCTATAGTATCATTGAATCCTTCTCCAACAATATTGAAAAGCTTATTCAAGAAACTACCCTTCAGCGTAAAAAGATTAGTGTTCTTGAGAATATTGTTAAAGAAGACTCAATTAGAGAAAAACGCTTGATCGAGACGCATTCATCTGATCTAAAAAGACTTCGTTTTGAAAAAGAGAAACTAGGTGCATCCTTTATTCTATCCCAAGAACAGTGCAAATCCTTGAAAAAGGAAAACTCTGTTTTAATGAGAAATTCTTCTGTACCGATGATCAATTCTCAGACAGAATTACAGTACATTAAGAGATGTTCTCCAAAGGAAGTTTCTGTTAAGAAGTGTTTATATAACTTGGAATCTTCTAATAGGGCTATGAATTTAAAACGGGTTTCTGTTAATGTTTCTCCTCCACGAACATGTTCCTTCTGTGGGAAAAAGAATCATTATGTTCATCATTGTTTTTCTAGAAAGAAACAGATTTCTGATCTTCATAATATACTTTTTTTCGCTGTCGACAGAGTAAACTTTCTAATAAGCACTACAATGGATTTCATCCCTGCAGAAAAACAGGATTCTCATAAAATAGATTTCAATGATCACTCATCTCGAAATCCCCACAGGAATCGTGTTCCTTCGAATGGTGCAAATTCTTACACCACAAAAATACACATTCCAAGTATTTATGAGAATAAGTCTGGTAAATCTAGGTCTAGATGGTGGACACATGTCTCTTACAATCCTCTGGACCAATTTCTAGAGGTCCTAGACTTAATCCTTAGGAAAAATATTTCTGATGGATCACCTGACAAGGTTATGTTGAATTCTTATGGAATAAAAAATAACTGAAAGAAGGTAAGGAATACCAGGTTCAAACCTTCAGATGGAATTTACAACTCATCTCTCAAAACTCATTGTGAGATTACATCTCACTTGGCTGCCTAATCTTAGGCATTTTTATTTTTGTATCTAACTTGAGAGATGCAAGAATGACTTTTGGGAGATACTCAAGTCTACTGTAGTTTTCCATTTGTATTATGTTTGACTATGCTGTTTTCTTTTGCTGTTATGTACCTTCCTCTTATGCTCTGATTAAATTCTTAATTATTGAGTGATGATGAGGAGGGATATATGAAAACATGGAGTATTTTACTCTTCTTGGATCACTTCTGATATGTTATTTTCTACTAGTCCACGAACGTCCGCGTCTCACTTGGGAGTTTTAGGGTTTCCATAACAAGGGTGTCACTTTCTTGCTTGGAAACATATATATATCTTATATTGTTTTTTCTTCCCTGATAATAAAAAAAGGATATGGAAAACTCCTCAAGACCTCAAGAAGTTGTGAATCTTGAGATGGAAGAAGACTCTAAAGGATGCGATTCCGTTCAAGAACTTGTCTTGAAAAAATGATTGAAAGGAAATAGTACAACTCATGGATTGAAGAATCTGTCAAGGATTTAATTCTTTTCTAGAATGACTCCGGGGTCGAGTTTGCAAATATTCAACTGCAAATAAATCAGCTTATTGATGGTCAGGCCAAAATCCTTGATCAGGAATCAGAAGAAACTCATCATGGACTGTGTCAAAGCTAGGCATCTTACCCGCATAGTCGATAGGAAAGTCAATGTTCTCATACATGAACATGGGGTTTCTACGGTCAAAAGAATCAAGGATACCAGTGATAATTTTTATGATGGACCCTTTCAAAGGTATGATGTTATCAAAGAAAATTGATTCTTATTTTGTCTAGGAAAACTTCTTATGATAATTTATTCTTGTATTTTTAAGAAGGATAACTAGGGCTTGGAATAGCCATTATTGTGAGTACACATAGCTATGTCCAACGTTTTCGTCTTACAAACTTTTTAGATTTATTTATTTAAATTCTAAAGTTTACTTGGAAGATGATTTTGCAGTATTAATCTTTATGATTTTGTATATTGCAATTTGTTATGGGATATGTGTGTTTGCGTCCGTAAACCATGATTGTCCCATACTTGGTCAAAAGTTAAGTCTTTCATATGTAGATATGCAAGTATTGATAAAAGATTGAATAAACTTTTGACAAACAAAAGATAAGCCTATTATGTCATTATGCAAATATTTATGAAAGATAGGATGAGCTTTTGTTTACAAAGATTAAGTCTATTATATGTGATTGTGCAAATGCTGATGAAGAATAGAATGAATCTTTGTTTATTCTGCAGTACTGATCTTCCCTGATTCATATTATTTATGTAAATACTGCGTGGTTCCATAAGTTCTTTTATGTGAGCATTTCCGATTAAATTAATCATAGGTTCTCTTGTGATTAGTTTAATTGAGATTTTTGGACACAAATTCATATTTTCATGTGATTTGTTAATGTCCAATGTTCTTTCGGGAATGACATTTTATGGGGGAGAGTTTGATAGACGCGTTTATGTGTCTATTTTTGTCTCGATTTTATATATTGTTAGTGCTCGATTATTATACTTATTATGGTTTTTGTGTCTTTGTAGGTGTTTTTAGAGAAATAAGCTTTTGTGGAGAAAGTTGCTTAAAAAGTGGCATTTGGACTGCCAGAGGAAATTACTAAAGGCACCCCAGATATGTGTTAAAGGCATGCCAGAAGTATGTTGGAGACGCCCCAGGAAAATGTTATTGGCACCCGAAAATTTACTACAGGCACCCGGAGGACAAATGCTAGGAGGACCCCAATAGTGGATAAGGGGTAACCAAATTACTAAGGGGGACCCCAAATTTCTATTCGCACCCATCAATTGGATAAGGGGAGGTCATCCCCTACCTTTTGAATTTTCGAAATTGGTGGGAAATATTGGCACAGAAGAACAGATTTATGATTCGAATTTAAGGGATGTTTGGGATAGATTCAATCGCCGAATTCGGTTGGGTTGGACTCGAAATGACAAAAAAGGTTGGGTACATTTGTTCGGATCGACTGGAATGGGTTAGATAATTGATTCTCAACAAATCAGGAAAGAAAGAGATACTCGGATTTTTGGGAGTTTCGTGGAGAATTTCAAGGGATGTTGCGATATGATTTTGTTTTTACCTAATTTACAAAGGCGAATGACGTGTTTTGGGAGATAAAAGAGGAATTAAATCCTCTTATTTTCGGTCGTTTTATGAAACAGGGAAGGTGAATATTCTCGGAAACTTTTGATTTTCTGTTAAGGAAGTTACGTGCAGTTTGGGAATATTTTCAATCACACAGTACACGTATGCTCCTAGAACTATATTTTATTGGTTGGGGAAGATTTTGACAACACAGAGAAGCCGCGAAGAAAAGAGAAAGTCCGAAACTTTCTGCAAAAGTAAAGAGTGAGATTTGATCGAGTTTTATGAGCTTGTTGTGTATAAATAAGGTGGCTAGAGACACACAAGGGAATATCGAGAGTTTGGAGAGGTTATCGAGTAGTTGGGTGAAGTTTAGAACACTGCATAGCGAGAAAGAAAAAGTTCCTGCTGCTGCAAGGGAGGAAGAACACGAAGAACATTGGGCTGATAAAGTCAGTCGCAGAAACCAGTCTTATATCCAACCGCAGAAGAGAACTATCGTTGTTTGTTCAGTTGCAAAAGGCTTTCTGTGACTGTTGTTTTATTCTTTTTTGATTCTTTTCACCTTTGTAAACACCTTTTGAGCAATGAATTCATATTTTGAGCGTGTTTCCAACAAGATGAGCTAATTACCTCGTAACCAAGGCAATGGATGAAGCTACTTACACATGATTGATGGGTAACTATTTTATTTTCTCTAGTTTTATTACATAAGGTTCAAGTTGTTTGCATGATTTTCCTAATTATTTTTCATTCAATTTGATAGGTTATGCTTTGTTAAATCTATTGATAATCTATGCTTAAGGTTTACAAGTAATATTTGAGAATCTGTCTGATTTTTAGTGAGTTAAGATAAAAAGAGGACTTAAAAGTTGATTAGAGTTTTGAAATCCTTATCAATCAATCATGAGTAGTAGTGGAATCCAAAGTCTTGGTTATTTCTAAAACCCCGATATCACTTCCACTTAAGTTTTATTAATTTTAGCATTAAAAATTATTCTGAAACCAAATATCTCTACAAGTCTTTGAACGGACTTTTCTTATCACTATAAAAACTACATCAGAGTTCTTAATTGAACTTGTGTTTAATTGCCAAATATTTGTGGGGAGTGCGGTTGTGGAATATTATAGGGGTTATCTTGTATCTTTATAAAATCCTTGGTGAATGCATGTAGTTTCGACTATATGATTGCACCTAAAAAGTTGATATGTACTTTCTTTTGGTCATGAAGTGTCTCTATGGAAATTTCATTAGGATCCCACTAGTTTTCGTACCTTTGCCAATTTTATTGACAAAAAGGAGGGGAATTAATGTGTAGTTCACACTACAAATACATATGGTTTTCGGATCATTATGTAAGGGGGAGTGGTTTTCATGTGAGATGAAGTATTGACTAAGGAGGAGTGATACACATCACCATAGTATTGTTGTCGAAGTTGTGATACAATTGAACTTTAATGTTGTGTACTAATACTATGACAGTGTGTAACAATGATTGAGAGCTATTGTTTTCTCATTGTTATGGCTACGGATCTTCAACAACGATGATGCTGAATTAAATATCTTTGGAATCATTAGAGTACTTGGAAGTGACGAAGATTTCGAGTAATGTTGAAGAACCAAGGAGATCAAACATGTGGGTGAGAAGCTGCAAAGTTTATTTATTTTGTATTCCATATATATTGATAGTTTTGTCACTAAAATTGACAAAGGGGGAGATTGTTAGAGCACTGCTCGGTCGAACTCGCAAGCGTTGCTATCTCAAGCTTGTTTGTCAAGTTTAGTTGCTAAAACTATAAGTCTTGATTTCTAGTCTACTTATACCTAAGTCTCGGACTAGGATAGTAAGTGTAGTTGAGCTCTAGATTCCACGACGTTCATCATGCAAAGACGAAGAACTACTCAAGGAAATGGTGCAACTTCATCGACAAAAAGGTATGTGGGGGACTTGAACTTATCTATCACTCAAAAGTCTTTCTAGTCTATCTCCTATCTTGAGACAAAAGTCGTATTGCTATATAGACTTCGATTATACACATTTGCTATTTCGAGCCGAGTTTATCTCGCTTAACTATTTCTCGAAATATGTGTTGGTAAGCTTTCGCTTTGGCCAAGTTCATCTTTACTCGTGACGAAAGTCATGTTGATCATTTCAATAAATTGAAAATCGCTTTGATGAAAAATAGTTTGTGAATAACAACTATATAAGTGAGTTGCGCTCTGTGAATCGGGCAACGAACTCGGATCAAACTCCGTGACTTTTTTTCCTTCGTCTGAATCTAGATTTCGGGGTTGTTTCTTTATTAATTCAGGTGATTGTTCTTCAATTTGTCTTGTTTTTTGTTCCATAATGATTCAGGATCTTTAATTCTAGTGGTTCTTATGGATTCATCGTCTAAAACCACTTCAATTAATGAATCTAATTCAGAAAAAAATCTTAATAATGATAATATTTCAAACAACAATTTCCCTTCGATAGATTTACCTGATGATCTCTTTGAAGAAGCTATTAATCCATGAAAGTTTTCTTTGATTGGAAGATTAAATTTATAAAAAATCAAATTTATAGATGCTACTGTGATTTTGAAAAAACAATGGAAATTAGTTGGTGACTGTAAACTCATTCCTCTTGAAAGAGGTTTCTTCACCATCAAATTAGATAATGAAACTGATCATCAATATATCAAAGAGGGTGTATGGGAAGTTCTTACTCAGATTCTTAAAGTAAGAAATTCGATTTCAAACTTTCGTCCTACAAGTCAAAGAACTTCGAAAGCTATGGTATGGATTCATTTTCCAGGTATGGGTCTTGAATTCTGGAATGAGGAAATTTTATTCAAAATCTGTAAAGAATTAGGAACTCCTGTCAAAGTTGATAATGCAACAATTAACTGTGAAGTTGGATATTATGCAAATGTTCTGGTGGAAGTAGATTTTTCTAAATCCATTCCTAATAAGATTTGGATAGGTACCAAGTATGGAGGCTTTTTTCAGGATATTCTGATTCCTGATTGTCCTAAATTTTGTTCTACCTGTAAAATTATTGGTCATTTGGTTTCAGAATGCAGAGTAGAGAAGGCTAAAAATCAATCAGTTGAAAAAACTAATCAGCAGAGAACCAGAGCTACTCAGCAAAGAGCTAAAGGTACTATGGTTCCTTTTGATATATGTAATAGCTCTGCAGAGGAAACTAGTCATACTATTAAAATGATCCAAGGAAGTACTTCAAATTCAGTCGAAAATCATCAGCAACAATCAGCAGCATCAATAATTTCCAGTATTGCCACTCTAGTGACTCTTCGGCAACACAATAATTCAGAATCACTTAGTACTTGTAGTAGATTCAAGGTTTTGACACAAGATGATAAAATTGATGAAGATAATCTAAGTGTAGATGAAGAAATTATTGTTGATATTGAACCACAAAAATTAATTCATTTAGCTGAAACTACAGAGTTAGATAAAATTGAAGTAAAATTTGTTAATGGTGGTTCTGGTAAGGTTACAACAGAACCAGTTGCTTACACTACTTGGGTTTCAGTCCTTAATAATTCAGCATCTCAGATATCTCCAAGTCAAATAGTTAACAATCAAATTTCAGGTAAAAATGCTTTCATTGAAAAGTTACATCATCCAGTCACTAAGCATATTACACAAGGCAAGACTGATAAGTCAAGTAACCCAGTTCTTGTTAAGTATAATTTCAGGAAAATGTTGGTAACGGAGGTCAAAAAAACCTCCATATCACACAATGAAGACAATTTTTTGGAATTTGAGAGGCCTTAGAAGAGCTAGGGCCCAGCAAAGGTTAAAATCTTTAGTTAGTCAATTTAATTCAACTTTAGAGTGGATTGTTGAACCAAAAATCAAGTGTTCTCCTTCTTTTTATAATAAACTAAATCTGTCAGGTATGCAACAGATGGTGATTCAAAATGAAACTGCTAATCATAAAAGTAACATTTGGCTATTTTGGAGTAAGTCAATATCTACACTAAAAGTTGTCTCCATTACAAGTCAGGTGATTACAGTTGAAGTGGGTGATGTGCTAGTATCTGGAGTTCATGCACATGTCAATATGGTGCAAAGAAGATTTTTATGGTCAGAAATGAAGTTTATTAGTGATCTTAAGAAGCCTTGGCTTATATTGGGTGATTTTAATGCTGTTTTATCTATAGAAGAAAAAAAGGGTGGTAGAACTCCTTCAAGAAGATCAATGCTGGATTTTGGTGATTGTTTAAATGATTGTGGGCTTCTTCAAGTTCCCAAAATTGGACTAGATTTTTCTTGGTCTAATTGTCAGCAAGGTAACATAAGAGTTTTGTGCAATCTTGATAGGGAAATATGCAACATGGGATGGTTAAATGTTTACAGTGATTGGGGATACAAAGTTGGAACAAGAATAACTTCAAATCATTCCCCATTACTGGGAGGTTGTGCCAATGTCCCAAAACCTTGTAATGCTCTTTTAAGATTTCAAAAGATGTGGTTAGAACATCTTTACTTTATGAAGCTAGTTGAAGATAGTTGGTCTGCACCATTAAATGGAGATCCTCCTTATGTTTACATGCAAAAGCTCAAGAGATTGAAAGTAACTTTGAAAAAGTGGAATTGGTCTGTTTTTGGAAATATTCAAGTAAAAATCAAAGAAGCTGAGGAAAAAGTGAAGGAAAAAAATGCTTACTTCAGATAGAAATCCTAATGATGAGAATGCTCTGCAAGAATTAGTTACAGCTGAAAATGAACTTAATTCTAGAGAAGTTCAATATAGTACAATGCTGAAGCAAAAATCTAGAATTCAATGGGTCAAAGAAGGGTCAGCTAATACCAATTTATTTCATTCTAGTATCAAAATTAGGCAAACAAAGAACATGATTTGTTGGCTGGAAGATGAATCAGGTAATCTTATATCAGATCAAGGCAGAATAGTTGATGTTTTTGTCCAATTTTTTGAAAAAAGATTTCAATTTCAAGAAGTTCAAGTTGATGATTCACTCCTAGAAGCAATTCCTAAACTAGTTACAAATGAAGACCAAATAATGCTTGAAGCAGTACCAGAGATTGAAGAACTTAAACAAGCAATTTGGGATATGGATTCAAATAGTGCTCCAGGGCCTGACAGCTTCTCAGGCATGCTTAATAAAGCATGTTGGAATATTATTCAAGCTGATTTTGTTAAAGTTGTTCAATAATGTTGGAGAAGGCAATACATCCCAAAAGGTCTTAATTCTAACTTTTTAGTATTATTACCTAAAGTTCAAAGAGCAAAGAAGCCAAATCAATTCAGGCCAATTGGTTTAAGCAACTTCAGTTTCAAAGTTTTTACAAAAATTCTATCCACCAGAATGGGAAAACTTGTAAGTAAGCTAGTCTCTCCACAACAAGTAGCTTATATTCAAGGAACAAGTATTCATGAACAAGTTATGTTATCATCTGAATTAGTCAATGAAATGAAGAAGAAGAGAAGGGAGGCAATGTAGTTTTAAAATCTCTCAAGACTATGATTCAGTGAGCGGGAATTTTTAATTCAAAGTGTATGGTTTTTCATCAACCTGGTGTGATTGGCTAAGAGTTTTATTTTCCTCAGCAAAAATTTCAGTAATGGTTCATGGAGGACCAAATGGATTCTTTTCAATGCAAAGAGGGTTGAAGAAAGGTGATCCACTCTCACCCATCCTATTTGTCTTAATGAAAGAGGTTTTAAATAGAAATTTGACTAAATTGGCGGAAACAAATCAAATGCAGCCAATGGTTACAAGAAATGGTATCTCTCCTACCCATCTTTTATTTGCAGATGATGTTTTCATATTTAGCAATGATTCTAAAAAGAGTTTGGTTAATCTCTTAAAATTACTAGAAGCATATCAGCAGAGCTTGTTAGAGCACTGCTCGGTCAAACTCGCATGCGTTGTTATCTCAAGCATGTTTTTCAATGTTAGTGATCAAAACTATAAGTCTTGATTTCTAGTCTACTATAGCTAAGTATCGGACTAGGATAGTAAGTGTAGTTGAGCTCAAGGACTCCATGGAGATTCATCATACAAGACGAAGATTTACTCAAGGAACCGGTGGAACTTCTCGACAAAAATGTATGTGGAGACTTGAACTTATCTGTCACTCAAAAGTCTATCTATTCTATCTCCTACTCTTTGAGACAAAAGTCATATGCTATATATATAGACTATGATTATACACATTTGGTATTTCGAGCCGAGTATACCTCGCCTATTTATATCTCGAAATATGTGTTGGTAAGCTTTTCACTTCGACCAAGTTTATCTTTACCTAGTGACGAAAGTCATGATATGTTTCAATCACTTTGAAAATTGCTTTGACGAGAAATTGTGTAACAACTATATAACGTCCTCTAAGTATGTTTCAATGATTGGAATGAGAGTTTAGATTACATAACCAATGGATTCCTTGAACTGAAGTTTTCGAACTTTGTTGATCAAGAGAACCGGAAGGATGGAAAGTACCAAGTCCGCGAACTCAGTCCGCGAACTGCCGAAGTTCTAAAACCCGAGAATTTCTGCTGGAGTTGACAAACTACTTGCGTAAGCTAAGTCTGTGAACCCAGTCCGCGAACCAGCGAAGTTCTCATCCCGAGAATTTCTGCTGGAGTTTGTAAACTCTATCCGGTGTCTTAAGTTCGCGAACCTAGTCTGCGAACTTGAGAAGGTTATATATCTAAAGATGATTTCTGAACTTAATCTTAATATACTAAGGAATGTATTTGCAAACTGTGGCTATTAAAGTTCATGAACCGATTCGAGTGAATCAAATCATCTGTGCTTCAATTGTGTCTTGTGTAGTTACATAAGATTTCCTTGCAATTGAAAAACTCTCTAACTATTTCATTTGAGTCATTTGAATTAGTTATGGTGAAGAAGAACATGGTTGGTATGAAATGATCATACAATTAACCTTTTGGTTAAACTATTGTTGAACCAACAATGCACACGTTTGGGTACGGTTAACAAACCTAGAAGCGTGCAGTTCATTTGAGTATAACAAGCTAAGTTTTCGATCTAACGGTTGAGAAATATTAGCTTGAATCTAAATCAGGTTTTCATCTAACGGTGAATATTGATTTCTTTGTTACCAAGGCAAAACCCTGTTTTGAAAGACTATATAAGGGGACATCTAGCAACTCTGCAAAACTAATCCCCACGCATTACGTGTGATACTATTTTGCGTGCTAGAGTCGGTTCTCCTTTAACCTTTGGTTTTCTTCTTCTAAAACCAGGTTAACGACTTAAAGACTTCATTGGGATTGTGAAGCCAGACCGATACTACTTTTATCGTAGTTGTGTGATCTTATCTTGCATCTTCTATCCTAACAGTACAATAATATTGATTGGCTTGAGATTGTTTGATTTCTCCGATAGGCAAGATATAAAAAGTAATCACAAACATCTTCGTCTCATTGTTTGTGATTCCGCAACATCTTGTTTCTCTACCATACGATTAAGATTGTTGTGAGGTGATTGATTAATATAGGATGTTCTTCGGGAATATAATACTGGATTATCAATTGGTTCATGTTCGCCTTGATTATTATCAAAAGACGGAACAAAAACTTTAGGGTTTTTCTGCGGGAGACAGATTGATCCTTTGATAGACTTGTTTGTGTGAGACAGAATTGTTTATTGTCAAAGCCTGCGATTTTGGGTCGTAGCAACTCTTAGTTGTGAGTGAGGTCAGCTAAGGGAATCAAGTGCGCAGTATCCTGCTGGGATCAGAGGCGTAGGAGTACAACTGTACCTTGGATCAGTGGGAGAATGATTGGGTTTCAAATATAGTCCAGTTTGAAGTTAGCTTAGGCTAGTGTCTGTAGCGGCTTAATACAGTGTGTATTCAATCTAGACTAGGTCCCGGGGTTTTTCTGCATCTGCGGTTTCCTCGTTAACAAAATTTCTGGTGTCTGTGTTATTTCAGTTTCCGCATTATATTGTTTATCTTTATAATTGAAATAATACAGGTTGTGCGTTTAGATCATCAATTAGATTAATCCAACCTTTGGTTGTTGATTATCACTGATTGATCCTTGGACATTGGTCTTTGGTACCGTCCAAGTTATTCCTTGTGTTTTATTAGGACTCACTGATTTCTATTAGCTTGAGTAAATCAAAACAAGAGAGAGATATTAACTCCTTTAGATACTTTTACCTAGATTGAGTCTGACTGTCTAGTTGATTTTCTAGAAAGTGTTTCGGAGTTAGTCCATACAGATTGCTAAGCGAAATATTGGGTGGTGTTGTTAAACCCCC
Source organism: Papaver somniferum (assembly GCF_003573695.1). Classification (NCBI taxonomy): domain Eukaryota; kingdom Viridiplantae; phylum Streptophyta; class Magnoliopsida; order Ranunculales; family Papaveraceae; genus Papaver; species Papaver somniferum. The sequence continues at coordinate 2,482,180 of NW_020622270.1, read as the reverse complement.
GCTTTTTCAGAGCTCAGGGCAGCTTATAAACAAATCTAAAAGTAAATGTTTTGCTGATGGATGTACTCTTTTGAGAAAAACTCAAATTTCAATCTTGGTGCAGATGGAACTAACTTCATTTCCTGATAAATATTTGGGAGTGATAATACATCAAGGGAGAGTTAAATCAACATTAGTTTGGCCAATGGTGGAAATGTTGCAAGATAGTTTAGTGGTATGGAAAGGAAGACTTTTATCTTTTCATGACAGACTTGTTCTTATTAAGTCAGTTCTTTGCAGCATTCCTATTTACAACATGGCAGTTTACAAGTGGCCAAGTTCTGTTATTAAGGTGTGTGAGAAAATTATAAGAAACTTTCTTTGGTCAGGGACAGTGAAGTGAGAAAATTTGAAACTTTGGATTGGAAAAAGGTTTGTACTCCATTTCGAGAAGGTGGATTGGGGATTAGAAGACTATCATATGTTAACAGGGCTTTATTAATGAAAATGATGTGGAGACTTCTTACTTCTAAAGAAGAATCGGCATTATTCTTTGCAGCAAAATACAAGAACAAAAATGGACAATGGTGTTCTCAATGGAAGCTCTCCTCTGTTTGGCCTGGTTTAAAATGGGCTTGGAAGGCTCTTAAAGTCAATGTCAGATGCATTATCGGGGATGGAGAAAACATCTCAGTTTGGTTTGATACTTGGATAGGAGAGTGTCCTCTTATTGAAACTTTGGGATTCAACGCTTTTGTCAACAACAATTTGCATATGAAAGTGAGCAATCTTTTACATAATGGTGTCTGGAAAATTCCTGAAGATCTCCAACAATATTTAAATATACCACTACTAGTTGCAAGTGATGACAAAGATCAGCTAATATAGTGCAACAACAAAAGGCAATTTCTCGATAGCTTCAGTAGTAAACAAGATCAGACATAAGGAAGTAAGTATTCACTGGCCTTCTCAGATTTGGAAATATTTTCTTCATCCATCAATTGCAAGTAATTTATGGAAAATTCAACAAGGTGTTTTTATTGATGATGATAAAATGGTTAACAAGGGTTACTCATTGGCTTCCAAGTGCTGTGTTTGTAAGCAAGATCAAGACAGTATGACTCACTTTCTATGGAAATGCAATTTAAGTAGAAGAATATTGACATGGTTAGGTAACATTTTTCATTTTCCTAATCCATTTTCTTTTGATGATATTATAAAGTTTGCAAAACACAAAAGCCTAATAGTTAAGGAAATCTGGCTAACAGCTGCTTTTCAACAATGAGAGAGCTTTGGTTTCAGAAGAATAACATCATGTTTGATAATGGTAAGCCAAGTGAGAATAATTTTAAGAGAAGAATTTTGAATTTAGTTCACTATGGGGGATACAGAATGCATGGTACTAAATGGGGGCAGCAGTATGATTCAGATATTCTTAATGCCTTCAATTTAAGTAATAGAAGAACTAAATTTCAAACAATTAAGGAATGCTATTGGACAAGTCCTAAGATTGGTTATGTTCAGTTTTGCTGTGATGGAGATGTAGCTGGAAATCCAGGTATGTCAGGCTTTGGTATAATAGCAAGAAGCAACAGTTGTGAAGTTATAGGGACTGTGTCTGGAGGTTTGGGCATATCTACTAATTATATTGCAGAAACTCTTGTAATCATATGGGCCATTGAATGAGCAGTTAAACTTCAATGCAACAAAATTATTATCAGGTCAGACTCCAAAACTGTTTTGGAAGATTTCATTAGAGGAGAAGGGCCATGGTGTTTTAGATCAAGATGGATAAAAGCTTGCAAAGCATTATCTGAAATTCGCTATGAACATTGCTACAGGGAAATCAATTTTTCAGCTGATGATTTAGCTAAAAAGGGAGCAAAACTTCAGATGGGACAAGTCATTCAACATATTGGAAGATCTCCTAGTTTGATTCAAGTGGAAATGCCAAATAGAAAATATTACAGATTCTGTTAGAATTTGGTCTGATGTAATTTTCTTTTAGCTTTTATTTTCTCTTAATCATTTTGTAACTCTCCTTTAGCCTTTTTCATTAATAAAATGGGGTGATTAAGCAAAAAAAAAAGTAACAATTATATAACATCCTCTAAGAATGTTTCAATGATTGGAATGAGAGTTTATAATATATAACCATGAATGGATTTAAACATTGTATGTGAATTCATACTTGTGTAAGTCCAAAATCCTTGAACCAAAGTGTACTTTACTGGTTTAGGATGACTGGAGATAAGTCCGCGTACCTGTATGCGTACTGTCGGAAGTTCACATCCCGTGAATTTCTGCTGGAGTTTGTGAACTGAAAACAAGCTCAGTCTGGGTACTTAAGTATGCGTACCGGTATGCGTACATAAGTGGGTTATTTTCTAAAAACAGTTTATTCATGAACTAAGACATTTATAAATTAAGGAATGTAATCTTTGCAAACCGTGGATATAATGTTCATGAATTGATTAGAGTGAATCAAAATCGTTTTTGCTTCGATTGTGTCTTATATACTTCTATGAGATCTAAGCAATGAACAACTCTCTAACTAGTTCATTTGAGTCATTTGAACTAGTTGTGGTGAAGATGAATAAGGTTGATATGAAAGTGCTCATATGACTAACCATTGGTTAACTATTTCTGAACCAACTAAGTGTACACGTTTAGGTACAGTTACTCAAACCTAAATGAAGTTACATTTCATATGTGTATAACAAGTTAAGTTCGATCTAACGGTTGAAAGATATTAGCTTGAATCTAATCAGGTTTTCAGCTAATGGTGAATATTGAATGCTTTGTTACCAAGGTAACTTTGATTTCAAATCCTGATTTGGAGACTACATAAAGGAGAACTCTAGCAACTAGGAAACGTAATCCTCACACCTCATTGTGATACTAGTTGTATAAGCTAGAGTCGATTCTCCTTTAACCTTAGGTTTCTATCGAGACCCTGTAGGTTAACGACTTGAAGACTTCATTGGGATTGTGAATCCAGACCCAACTATTTTCTCTGTAGTTGCGTGATCTGATCTTGTTGTTTCTATCGTAGTTGAGTACAATCGTAAGATTGGATTGAGATTAATTTCTCTGATAGGCAAGATAGAAAAGTAGTCACAAACACCTTCGTCTCATCGTCTGAGATTCCACAATATCTTGTTTCACTAGTCGATTAAGATTATTGTGAGGTGATTGATATTTCTATGATGTTCTTCGGGAATATAAGAACGATATATCAATTGGTTCCTGTTCACCTTGATTTATCAAAAGACGGAACAAAACTTGTAGGTATTTCTGTGTGAGACAGATTTATCTATTCCTGTAGACTTTTTTGTGTGATACAGATTTGTTTATTAAAGTCTTCGACTTTGGGTCGTAGCAACTCTTAGTTGTGGGTGAGATCAACTAAGGGAATCAAGTACGTAGTATCCTGCTGGGATCAGAGACATAAGGAGCGTAACTGTACATTGGATCAGTGTGAGATTGATTAGGGTTCAACTACAGCCCAAACCAAAGTTAGTTTGTAGTAGGCTAGTGTCTATAGCGACTTAATACATTATGTGTTCAATCTGGACTAGGTCCCGCGATTTCTGCATTTGCGGTTTCCTCGTTAACAAAACTTCTGGTGTCTGTGCTATTTCTTTTCCGCATTATATTTTCTTATATAATTGAAATATCACAGGTTGTGCGTTGAATTGATTAATTGGTAAATCCAACCTTTGGTTGTTGATTGAAATTGATTGATCCTTGAACATTGGTCTTTGGTACCGTTAAAGTGATTTCTCTTGTATTCAATCAGACTTGCAAATTCCTATTTGTTTGAGTAAGGATTGAATCGAGAAATTGAGATATAAATCTTTGATATACTTTTTATTAAGATTCATTCTAACTGTCTAGTTGATTCTCTTAAGAGTATATTGGAGTTAGTCCATACGTATTGCTAAGCGAAATATTTGGTGTAGTTGTTATACCCCCTCTTTTTTATGGCCTAAAACAGGGCTCCCCAAACACGAGTACGTACGAAATTATTTTTTGCACCTTTCACCTAAAACCTGACTCAGCCCATCAACGGCAAGGCTTTGGAAGAAAAAAATAACTGTGCATCATTATGCATTTGATATATGCATAGGAATTTGATGTCACATTTATATAAACCCATGATTAAAGATGTGGATTTTAATTGGGGTCCATCTAGGGTATCCTACTAAAGGATGTCTTAAAACTATAAAAAGTTCAAGTTGTCTTTTCAAATATTATTAAGTTATTTTATTTACTTATTCTTATTTTTAAACTTTCTTATTTTTTGATTTTCATTTTTATGAAACACCTTCCAAAAATGGCATAGATAATTGATGAATACCATGCCGACTGTACATAGAACCGACATTATATATTTGTTGAATGCCATGCCGAAAGTTGATGGTGTTCCTCATTAACAATAGTACACACGCTATGTATTGCATAACCTGTTGATACAATCGGTGTTAAAAAAAATACCGTATCAGCCGCAGCGCTAAAATTTGGAATGGTTGACACAATCATTCGTGATTTATGACACGGGGTTCATTCATTTCCATGCCAACTTTATAGAATTAGCATGGTATTCTTCATTTGATTTGCCATGCCGACTTTAAAATTTTATTTTTTAAAATAAATAGATAATTAGAAGCACGAGGATAATTTATCCATTAGAAAAAAAAATATATGGATAAGGGGCTCGCTTACTTCAAAATGACCAGTTTTGTATTATTCATCATTCTTGGTTAAAACAAGCTTCCCCCAACTGTGCGTTCTTATGCATATCCGATTAAGTATAAAAAACCTCTTGTAAGCTCTCTCTGTACTTTTTTAATAAACTCCACTGAATAGGAATCTTATTTAAACACCATTTTTTAAAGCATAATTAAACTGATATTAAATAGAAAGTAACTACATGTGAGTACGTTGAACCCATTGAATCATTAAATACAATTTGGTTAACAAAACTTGGGACGGTGTCGTAGATGGTGAAATTTCGACTATGAGCAAAATGGTCATTTCAGAAGAAAAAAAATCGTACCAAGGGAAGTAGTTACTTCATCAATTTTCAGTCGAGGATAACATAGTCATTTTAGCAAAAGTCGAGCAAAAAGGGGCAAGCTGTTTGTTTTGATGTTCGTCTCAGGATTCATAGAAAAGGAAAATCCTATAGACACTGAAATCTCAAACCACGGGGAGTATCTGATCTTCACCATGGTGGACGAAGCGCAGCCCCCCTTACAAAACAGGACAAAGCTTAGTCATGCACAACATGACATAACGAAGCTCGTCCCTTCCTTCACTACAATACGAAGCTCGGTCCTCACCTCACAAGATTCAATATACTCATAAGAGAGACTCAACCTTGGTCTACAAGGTACCCATGGTCGAGATTCCAAGCACAACCCCCGCGAGATACGCTGGTCACAACATATACAAGGCCTCAAGAAACGTCTGCCCCTGACTCATGAGCATGAACAGAGACTTAATGTCTCCCGTGAGACATACTGGTCATTCTACCCTTGGGCTTCGTGACAAACTTGTAAAAAATCCTTTCGAAATACACAGGTCATGTCTGCCCCATAATATGGACATAATTATAGATGACTCCTAATACATCACTGTGAGATGCACCGCCCAAACAAGAATGCTCCATAAGTCTCGAGGACACAGTCTCATGTGGAAAAATGATGTATCAGGCTTAGAAGCCTCACTCTTAGTCTATGAATATATCAGACCTGATTCTTAGAGATTCAAACTCCATGCACAAGCCCAACCGTCCCCATGAGTCCTCTACACTTCCAGATCATCTTAAAGTCTCGTACAAACATGAGACTCGGGCACATGCCTCACTCGAGGCACAAGCCTCTTCCTCAGCCTCTTAAAACACGCTCGCGGCTAGCAAATTGAGTCTGAATCCTACATACTCATACAAATTGTGGATACGACTCTTAGAGTTCCACAAACCCATCAGAGGGATCCATAAGCAATGAACCAACCTCCACAAGACATATTTGGCAGTCCAGAAAAGTTGAGGGTCAGGCTAAGTTCCGCTCGTGTTATACACACGATCTCTGAGGCATGTTTTTCCTTTTATGTAACTTAGTCATAACTCACAAATCAAGGAATATTTTTCCATCTTAGTCAAACATCGATCATCTACTGATAATAGTGTATCCCATCAACACATCATCAACAGGGTTGATTTAGTCATACAATGGATGGGGGAATGATATCAATTAGGTTGGTTTCACCGACATTTGAGATCGATGAGTTCACCTATAAATAGGTCATTAATCAACCAAACTAGGCAATACATTCACAACAATTCTTTGCAACAAGGTGTTGAACCACTAATATTGCAACTCATTGCGGCTCCTTACGTGCCCTCATTTGTGTCTCAAAGGGATCAAGTACTGACCATAGTTCATCAACGTCCAGATAAGAAACTACATCCAACTCGCATTGCAAGGCCAAAGGCCAAGCAATAGTTTAGTCCGTATAGGACAAAGGGTATTTTGCAATGATACGCATAAGTGTGAATTAATTATTGTCCATTCATTCGTTTTGTGCCATGGTGGTGCATCCTTAGTTTCGTAATACAATAATGATGATTCCTAAGCGTCACGAAGCTTTCTTGATTAAGCAACTCTCCATAATGATAATTTGCATCATATAGGCTTTACCAACTAAGCTTTGAAGCTTGCTAGTGCATCCTCGTTGCATGCACTTTCAACCAACCACCCTTCCATATATATGTATTATTAACATTTTTACAATTTCAAGTTTGTGAGTACTTTGACATGCTTGCTTCACTATTCATGTTCATTTTCCATGCACCTTGAGTAATGCATCATGGGGGTGGTGCATTATCCAGTTCTCGGTTGTTCGCTAAATTGAATATTGCATATGATGGTGCAACATGGCTCTCGGCAAGTCACCTACTGATGTGATGCACATGATTGTGCAATTTCAGTCATGGGCCAACTTTCCCTAAACACACGACACAAGCTTGAGATGAAGCTTCATTTCATGCAAATGACGTATCTTTGAGCATGTATGCCATGCAGAAAGTGTGGGTGTCACATATGTATTGTCTTCATCCAGTTTCATTAACTGCGGCATGAGACATTCTAAATATAATGGTCTGCAAAATTAATATCACAATCAAAAAATATTCGATCTTGAACCCTTTCTCTATCAACATGAAGATTTGTTCTGATTGGCCATCATGATAATTCTAATAATAAGATTAATAGAATGACTCAGAACATCACATTGATAGTTGTATTGTAAGTGGTGACGCTTATTTTATCATAAAATATGGTACTCATGAACCACAACTTGGTTTTCGAGACATGCAAAGAGAAACTTAACGTACATTTGAGAGAAACACAAAAGATGTGGAAATCTCATTGATTGATGGTTATGATGGCATATGTGATTTTGACTCTGATAGTGAATACCAAATTGAAACGGTAATATAAATTTTCCAGGATGAAAATGTGAAGTTAGAGGATGATTCCCCTGATCGGTTATTGGAATTCCTTGAACGTATATTGAGTTCGGAAGATCTCTTTTATTTGGAGCTTTTTATGTTTCGATTTTTAGGTTTTTCATTTTATTTTATTTTTTACGTACTTAGATGACCGATGTTTTTCATCTCATGATATCTTTTGAATTTTATTTTTCTTAATTTCCTTTTCTTTTTCTGTCACCATTTTGGTGACTCTCTTTGATTAAAATTTTATCATTTTCGTGTTAAAAAAAACGTATAACTCGAAACGAATTGACAGGGTTGATGAATTAATTATAATTTTGAAGAACTATAAATGGTCACAAATAGCTTTTAATCTTAGTTTATTTTCACAGATATTTTTAGCTTAGTTTCTTAGGGAAATTCTTAGAGCAACTGCATTCACGCGAGCATAATCAAAGATCAAAAACTATAAAAAAATTGGTTTAGTTTGTAGTGTTACACTAGGGTGGAAGAGCAAATTTGATCGAGCGCACGTAAGATGTCCGTCTCAGGCTTGGGCGGAGGTATAAAGATCGTTTGATTTGGGCGTGGATTATATCAACGTCTGATGGGGCGTAAGTAATACCCTTGCCTGAATCAAACGAACTTATAAAGTTCGCCCACTACACCTATACCCGTGCGGCACACACGTGTTCCCTGAACCAAACGAACATTAGAAGTGCACCCCACTTCTTTTTCTAACAAACCATACAAGTTTGCCTCATCACACACGTGAAGCACACATGTTCGCTGAACCAAACAGACTTTTTAAATTCGCCTCACCTCTTCCTCCGGTGAACTTTATAAGTACGCCACGCTCCACACACGTATACCGCACATATAATAGGTATAGGAAAAAAGAAGACCGTTATAATTTCCAATGTTCGAAAAAAAATTCCAACGTTCAAATTTTCAACGTTCCAAACAATCAAAACGGTCAAAAGAATCAAACGGTCCGAATTTCCAGGCATTAGTATAAACTCCATCTTACTCCGGACGTAAGTATTACGCACGTCTTGTATGGGGCGAACTTGTAAGTTACGCCTGTTTGGGGCGTAGGTGTAATGTACGCCTGATCGAAACGATGTTTAAAAGTTCGCCTCTGGACGAGCGAGCATTATACCTATGCCTTATCAGGCGCACTTTATACTGCCACCTTAATCAAACGTAACTTAAATATATGCTTACTAATGGCATATGACCTGTACCTACGCCTCACATCAAACGTAACTTATATGTGCGCCTGCTACCAAACGTACTTTAAACTTTCGATCGACCAAATATGATTTTTGTCCGAATTTCAGATCATATTTGGTCTGACATTTGGTTTTACTCTAGTATTTAATCTTTACTTTGTTCCACCGTGGTTGGTTTGTGAACCAAATTTTTGGTTATGGTCGTCCATTATGGATGCTCTTAAGAAACTGAACTAAAAATAAAATTTGCAAAACCAGGTGGATGGGCAAAGGTGGATTTCCATTGCGGGAAAAGTAATAACAATTGGTGAAGAAATGCGCGGGTGGAGAAGATCTGTTGTGACTATAGGAAAACCGCTGGCGGGCGGACAAGATCCGCTGAAGTTAGCCGAAGATGTGCGGGCGAACTCCCATGATCTGCCAATGGCAAAAAGAAAACGATCTTTCCTCAATGAGTAAAATTTCAAATCCTTTTAGATTCTTTCAATTACAACAATTTTCGCTTACATCACTCCACTCACTTCTTCCTAATTTCTCTAAACTAAATATTATAATTGTTATTTACAAATTTTAAGATAAAAATACTGGTGATGAGGGATTCTATAAACATTTTAAGGAAAAAAAAACATATAAAAAATGTAAAAGACTAGCGGTGCCTCCTACAAATGTCGATTATAATCAAAATTGTGCTACAGAGTTTGCATGGCCGAGTGTAGTCGTCGCTCTAGAATTAGTTGAAGGTCATGTGTCGGGCCATCAAAAGCTGTCCAGTTGTTATAAAATGAGAGGTGGATACAAAGATTTAAATGATGTTCATCTAGCATACCCCCTCAAGTCCGAGAAAGAGCGAATAGATATCCCTGACGTCGGTTTTATTTTGTAAAGCACAGAAAACATAATTGCATGCTTACGAGAATAATTGTAGAAAGGTGGTGGCCTACGACGCACGCGTTCCATTTCATCGACTTTGAAATTGGCAAGTTTGTTTAACAAAAATTAAAATAATTAGATGATTAGAAATTATTTTTAAGCAATTGTTGATTAATGCAAAACACTTAATTAGATGATATCATTCTTGTCATAGGAATTATCCCATTTATTTTTTGTGAAATTCCAAGTGGAGTGGGAACCCTCGTGCCATTCAACTAAAACGAATGGATAACAAATGATAAATGGAAGATGCCACTCCCCTTGTTTTCAGAATCACCTCTACGAGAAGATCATAAAGAGTTGAAAGGAGGTGGAATACATGTATCAGCACTGAAGCGTTTCTTAACGCTCAAAGAAGGCTCAACAAATGTAGCTGCGTATGAGGAGATCGAAAGAGTGTTTGCGTTATGGTTATTGGGTCAAACATTCTTTGCTAACTCAACCACTGTTTCTCACGTTGATTGGCTTGAAGTGATACAATATCTTGATAATGCACCAAATTATGATTATGGGTCTATAATTTTAGCAGAATAGTGCAACACCCTCGATACAACTGTTAGAGCACTGCTCGGTCAAACTCGCAAGCGTTGCTATCTCAAGCTTTTTGTCAAGTTTAGTTGCCAAAACTATAAGTCTTGATTTCTAGTCTACTTATAGCTAAGTCTCGGATTAGGATAGTAAGTGTAGTTGAGCATTAGACTTCACGACGTTCATCGATTGAAGACGAAGAACTACTAACGGGAGCTTGTGGAACTTCATCAACAAAAGGTATGTGGAGACTCGAACTCATCTATCACTCAAAAGTCTATATATTCTGTCTCCTATTTGAGAAAAAAATCGTATAGCTATATAGACTTCGATTATACACATTTAATATTTCGAGCTGAGTTTAACTCGCTTACGTATTTCTCGAAATATGTGTTGATAAGCTTTCGCTTTAACTAAGTTCATTTTATATTCTTGACGAAATTCAAAAGATGATCATGTCAAAATCGCCAGGTAACATCTTACATGATTTGTGTGAGACAGTCAACTGATGTAGACTCGAAATGTTTCGTATTGAACATTCGATCACTTGGAAATTGCTTTGAAGCTAATAGTTTGTGTGAGACAGCTAGTGTCGTCTTCTAGGAATGTTTCAATGATTGAAATGAGAGTTTAGAACAATTAACCATGATTGGATATAGCAAAGTATGCATACTTGTATGCTAAACTGTTGCATGTTATTCCAAGTCCGGGAACCATAGTATGCATACCCGTATGTGTACTGGTTGGTTAATGAAAGTCCGGGAACTTAGTATGCATACTCGTATGAGTTTCAAGTTCCGGAAATTAAACTGAGTTTAGAAGGTATGCGTACCCGTTTGCATACTTGAGTTGGTTATGTTCTAAAATCGATTTGTTCATGAACTAATACATTTATATTTTAAGGAATGCAATCTTTTGCAAACCATGGCTATAATGTTCATGTATTGATTCGAGTGAATCAAAATCGATTTTGCTTTAATTGTGTCTTGTATACTTCTATGAGAACATAAACAATTGAACAACTCTAGAAATAGTTTCATTTGAGTCATTTGAACTAGCTATGGTTAAGATGAATAAGGTTGATATGAAAGTGTTCATATGGCTAACTTCGGTTAACTATTGTTGAGCCAACAAGGTGCACTTGTTTAGGTACAGTTATTCATATCTAAATGAAGTCACTTTTCATTTGTGTGTAACAAGATAAGTTCGATATAACGGTTGAAAGATATTAGTTTGAGTCTAATCAGGTTTTCATCTAACGGTGAATATTGAATGCTTTTTTACCAAGGTAACATTGATTGCAAACCCTGATTTGAAGACTATATAAGGGACAACTTTAGAAACTAGGAAACCTAATCCCCACACCTCTCGTGTGATACTAGTTGCGACTAGAGTTGATACTCCTTTAACCTTAGCTTTTTCCAAAACCCTGTAGGTTAACGAGTTGAAGACTTCATTGGCATTGTGAAGCCAGACCCAACTATTTTCTCTGTAGTTGCGTGTTCTGATCTTGTTGTTTTTTATCGTATTGAGTACTATCTTCTCTAAGATTTTCTTGAGATTTAATCTCCGATAGGCAAGATAAAAAGTATTCACAAACATCTTCGTCTCATCGTTTGTGATTCCACAACATCTTGTTTCTCTACCATACAATTAAGATTATTGTGAGGTGATTGATATTACCAGGCTGTTCTTCGGGAATATAAGACCGGTGTATCAATTGGTTCATGTTCCCCTTGATTTATCAAAAGACGGAACAAAATTCATAAGTTTTTCTGTGGGAGACAGATTTATCTATTCAATAGACTTTTCTGTGTGAGACAAATTGGTTTATCAAGTCTTCGACTTTGGGTCATAGAAACTCTTAGTTGTGGGTGAGATCAGCTAAGCGAATCAAGTGCGCAGAGTCTTGCTGGGATTCAGAGGCGTAAGTAATGTGACTGTACCTTGATCAGTGTGAGATTGGTTAGGGATCAACTACATTCCAGTCTGAAGTTAACTTCGAGTAGGCTAGTGTCTGTAGCGGCTTAATACAATATGGTGTTCAAATATGGACTAAGTCCCGAGGTTTTTCTGCATTTGCGGTTTCCTCGTTAACAAAATTTATGGTGTCTGTGTTATTTCATTTACGCATTATATTTGTTTATATAATTGAAATATCACAGGTTGTGCGTAGTTATATCAACTAGATAATCCAACCTTTAGTTGTTGATATAAATTAATTGACACTTGGATATTGGTCTTTGGTATTATCCAAGTTATTTCTCATATTAATCCGGCTCACAGCTTTCTATCTGTTCGATTGCAGATTGATTTGAGAAATTGAGATATAAATCTTGGATGTATTTTCCTTGATTGATTCTGACTGTCTAGTTGATTCTCTTGGAAATATATTGGAGTTATTCCATACAGATTGCTAAGTGAAATATTGAGTGTGGTTTTTAGACCCCCTCTTTTTCAATTGGTATCAGAGCAGGAAAACACGTTTAAGACCTTATAAGTCTGTGTTTAAGCGATCTGAATCTATGGACAATAATGATATCTCAATAAATGCACCACCAGATCCAGGGATTCCAGAATTCTCTTCCATTACTGATTTAATGAAATTTGTAGAAGAAATTCTATCTAAACCTCCTCCAGGTTTAAAATACCTAGAAGTGTTTTCAGGGCTTGAAAAAAGGCTTGAGAGTTTATCTCTTGATGTTGAGTTATACCTCCAGAAAGAGCAAGATTCTCTTGAAAACCTAAATCAAGTTATGATGAATAATTTTCATGTTGAGGTTGATATTGATCTTCTTATCAGTAAGGGTAATCCCTCTCTTTCATGTGTCCCAGATAAACTGGATATAATATAGAAGTATTTAAACCTCATCTATCAGTCAGTTCCATCTCTGAATTTGACTCTACACTCCAACCCTGATATACCTTCTCAAGATAATAGTATTTCCCTCTTTTGTGAGAAAGTCAGGATGTCTGTTTTTATCATAAGGGTTTCCCTGTGCAGTACTGAACATTATCTGCTGAGACTGTGTGTTATAAGTTGTAAACGAAGAAATCAGTAACACAAATTATCTGGTGCCCTTTTTATGTTCTTTGAAAAACTTGTAAAAATAGTCTCTTGGGTTTCGCTCAATACTAGAAGTTGTAAGAGTTGTTGGAAAGAAACTCTCTCTTGGTGTCATGGTGTGCAAGGCTGTTTTTCTCTTGTGTTCACAATGAGTTGCTTGTTAAAGGGTTGTTGAGCCTTGCCCCAAATCTATTTTTCATTGTTTGTTTAAAAATATGATGCTTCAAAAAACAAACGAGTCCTTGTCTCACACATATGATTCACGTACCTGGTCTCGTAACCGTTCAGTGGTTGAAACCGTGTTATAGAGAGTGTTTTGACGGTTCATATACCACCATGTGACATATAAAAGAGGAAAAACTCACTCCATTCCTTTCACCTCTTCTCCGTACAGTTCGTGTGTTCGTAAACCAAGAGTTCGTAAACTCTCAATCTCTATAACCTCAATCTTTTGGGGTGTTTTTTGTACCTTTGTGATGGCAACATGAAATCATTCGATGGTCTTGTCCTTGATTCTTCAAATTTTCTAGTTCCGCAGCTTCACCATTAATGATAGTTCACGCTCCCGGTATGTTCTTAATCGTTCTTAATTCTCTTTTAGTCTCAATAGCTTCTAGGAAAAGATTGAATTTTGGTGAGAGTTCAAGTGTTAATGCTAGTTCAAGAAGGAGGGTAGTTGGTATGATAATGAATATGATGATGATGATATTGGTGTTGACGTTCAACAACCTTACTTTGATGCTAGCCTTAGAATTAGTATTATCAACATTTCTGCCAGGGACAAATATAATAAACTTGTTAGTGGTCATTTTGTCATGGAGAGGACATATGATCGGTCGGTTTAAGAACCATATTTTCACACATTCATGAACCAGTTTGAGTGGGGTGATATTCATAAAGGTTTAGGGGAATCATATTCTGAAATGACTTGTGAATTTTATGCTAACCTTCACGCACATGACAAGACCAACTGTTGTTTTAAGACAATGCTCGAAGGAACAATGTTTGATGTTAACCATAGTGTTATTGCTGAGTTATTAAACTTGCCTCTCCATCATTCATTTGTTGTTCCTCAACCAGAAGGTCGAAGACCAAATAAGACTCAGTTGTCTGAACTGCTTTTAGTCAAGAATGTGCCATGGACAGAAAGCAAACTGCCTGTGGACAATATAAGCTTTCATTTGAAGATTTTTGGTAAGCTGGTTGTGGATAACTTAATTCTCAGTACAGTTGAAAAAAATCTCTAGAGCAGAACTCTGGATGAGTTGGTTTACCATCTTGTTTCTGGTGAAGAGGTTGATTTCTGTGGATTAATTGTTCATCAAATGATACATAGGGTCTCACAGAAGAAAAACCCTGGTTTTCCATGCCTCATCAACCGAATTTGTAGTCAATTTAATATTGCTCAGATTGGAACTTGTGTTGGTACTCCATCTCCCTTGAACCAGAAGGACTGTAATGACCCGTCCCTCCACCGATACTGTCCCCACTTAGCCACTGCGGTTATCCGGCAGTGTGGGGTTTTCAACGGGCATCGCTGCGGTAATCCAGCAGTAACTTCCCGGATGGTCACCCATCCCTGGATTGCTCCCGCCCGAGCACGCTTAACTGCAGAGTTTTCTGCCAACTCTGGAGCCAATTGTGCTGAAAAGGCCTCGGTGTTAGGGAAGGACAAATCATTACTTATATTTCATTCGACCAACCACTGCCGAATATTGGGGTATTACAATACCACCACCTTAAATTGGAGCCGTCCTCGGCTCCTGAATATATTCACAAGCCCAGATCTCCGACGTTCCCTGCCCCTCATGAGAAGCACCTGGAACAACCCCGTCCAGCGTTCCTTCCCACCCTCGGCAGGTGAACCGTCGTCGGCTCTGATACCATTTGTAATGACCCGTCCCTCCACCGATACTGTCCCCACTTAGCCACTGCGGTTATCCGGCAGTGTGGGGTTTTCAACGGGCATCGCTGCGGTAATCCAGCAGTAACTTCCCGGATGGTCACCCATCCCTGGATTGCTCCCGCCCGAGCACGCTTAACTGCAGAGTTTTCTGCCAACTCTGGAGCCAATTGTGCTGAAAAGGCCTCGGTGTTAGGGAAGGACAAATCATTACTTATATTCCATTTGGCCAACCACTGCCGAATATCGGGGTATTACAATACCACCACCTTAAATTGGAGTCGTCCTCGGCTCCAGAATATATTCGCAAGCTCAGATCTCCGACGTTCCCTACCCCTCATGAGAAGCACCTGGAACAACCCCGTCCAACGTACCTTCTCACCCTCGGCAGGTGAACCATCGTCGGCTCTGATACCATTTGTAATGACCCGTCCCTCCACCGATACTGTCCCCACTTAGCCACTGCGGTTATCCGGCAGTGTGTGGTTTTCAACGGGCATCGCTGCGGTAATCCAGCAGTAACTTCCCGGATGGTCACCCATCCCTGGATTGCTCCCGCCCGAGCACGCTTAACTGCAGAGTTTTCTGCCAACTCTGGAGCCAATTGTGCTGAAAAGGCCTCGGTGTTAGGGAAGGACAAATCATTACTTATATTCCATTCGGCCAACCACTGCCGAATATCGGGGTATTACAATACCACCACCTTAAATTGGAGCCGTCCTCGGCTCCAGAATATATTCGCAAGCTCAGATCTCCGACGTTCCCTACCCCTCATGAGAAGCACCTGGAACAACCCCGTCCAGCGTGCTTTCCCACCCTCGGCAGGTGAACCGTCGTCGGCTCTGATACCATTTGTAATGACCCGTCCCTCCACCGATACTGTCCCCACTTAGCCACTGCGGTTATCCGACAGTGTGGGGTTTTCAACGGGCATCGCTGCGGTAATCCAGCAGTAACTTCCCGGATGGTCACCCATCCCTGGATTGCTCCCGCCCGAGCACGCTTAACTGCAGAGTTTTTCTGCCAACTCTGGAGCCAATTGTGCTGAAAAGGCCTCGGTGTTAGGGAAGGACAAATCATTACTTATATTTCATTCGACCAACCACTGCCGAATATTGGGGTATTACAAGGACATTAACAAGATGATGAAATCTGCCTATTCTGAAGTTGCTCTTCTTCTCCAAATGATAGTGCTTAGAAAAACAGTTGACTTATGTTGTGACCGTTCATCCAGACTTAGCTGCACCAATATGTAAGATTTTTGAGGATTATTATCGCAATTTGGATTAGTGTTCCTTTCTTCATGTTGTTATGTCAATTTCAGACTATTGCTTATATCTTTTATGTTAAACTTCTTGTGTTGAACTTATTAAAACTGTTCTTTTTTAATGGTTGTGATAACTTTAATGGTATTTTAGCCTTGAATGATTTTATCCTTCGATTAAACTGCTAAATGTGTTAAATCCATAAGAAGTTTAGCTGGATATATGTCAAAAGTTAAGCATGTTGTGTCAGTATGCAAATATTGATGGAAGATAGGATGGACTTTTGATTACAAAGAATAAGTCTATGATATCATTATGCAAATATTGATAAGAAATAGAATGAATCTTTGAATATTCCGCAGTATTGATCTTTCCCCGATCCACTTCTATGTGAAAGTACTGCGCGGCTTCGTAAGTTCTCTTATGTTGAGCATTTCCGATTAAATTAATCATGATTTCTCTTGTGGTTAATTTAATTGAGTTTTCTGGATATAAATTCATGTTTCATGTAATTTGTTAATGTCCAAAAAAATCCTTCTTTTCTTGCAAAAGTAAGGTCGCTCTTGTTGTTCTTTCGGGAATGACATTTTATGGGGAAGAGTTCTTATTTGAACTTGTGCTTGATTACCAAATCTTTTGTGGGGAGTGCGGCTTTGGAATATTGTAGGAATTTTCTTGTATATTTATTAACTTCTTGATGAATGCATTTAGTTTCGACTATATGATTGCATATGAACAAAGTTGATATGTTTTCTTTTAGTCATGAAGACTCTCTATGAGAATTTCATTATGATCCCACTAGTTTTCGTACCTTTGCCAATTTATATTGACAAAAAGGGGGAGAATTCATGTGTAGTTCACACTACAAATACATATGGTTTACGGATCATTATGTAAGGGGGAGTGGTTTTCATATGAGATGAAGTATTGACTAAGGGGAGGGGGTGAGATACAATTGGACTTTGATGATGTGTAATAATACTATGACATTGTATAAAAATACGAAAACATCTTGTTTTTATATATTTTTATAACTACAGATCTTCAACAACTATGATGTTGAGTTGAACACGTTCAGAATCACTATAGTACTTGGAAGTGACGAAGATTTCGAGTAATGTTGAAGAACCAAGGAAATCAAGCATTTGGATGAGAAGTTACAAAGTTTATTTATTTTGTAATCCATATGTATTGATAGTTTTGTCACTAAAATTGACAAAGGGGGAGATTGTTAGAGCATTGCTCTGTCGAACTCGCAAGCGTTGCTATCTCAAGCTTGTTTTTCAATTTTAGTTTCCAAAACTATAAGTCTTGATTTCTAATCTACTTATAGCTAAGTCTCGGATTAGGATAGTAAGTGTAGTTGAGCATTAGACTTCATGGCGTTCGTCGATTGAAGACGAAGAACTACTAAGGGGAGCTTGTGAAATTTCATCAACAAAAGGTATGTGGAGACTTGAACTCATCTATCGCTCAATAGTCTATCTACTCTATCTCCTATTTGAGACAAAAGTCGTTTAGATATATAGACTTCGATTATACACATTTGATATTTCGAGCTGAGCTTAACTCGCTCACATATTTCTCGAAATATTTGTTGATAAGCTCTCGCTTTAACCAAATTCATTTTATATTCTTGACGAAAGTCAAAAGATGATCATGTGAAAATCGCCTGGTAACATCTTACATGATTTGTGTGAGACGGTCATTTGATGTAGACTCGGAGTGTTTCGTATTGATCATTCGATCACTTGAAAATTGCTTTGAAGCTATGTGTGAGACAGCTATTGTCGTCTTCTAAGAATGTTTCAATGATTGAAATGAGAGTTTAGAAACATTAACCATGATTGGATATAACACAGTATGCGTACTTGTATACTAAACTGCTGCATGTTATTCCAAGTCTGGGAACCATAGTATGCATACACTTGTGCGTACTGGTTGGTTAATCAAAGTCCGAGAACTTAGTATGCATGCCCGTATGCGTACTGGCGTGAGTTTCAAGTTCCGGAAATTCAACTGAGTTTGGAAGGTATGCGTACCCATTTGCATATTAGCGAACTACAAACTTAGTCCGGCCACATAGGTATGCGTACCCATTTGCATACTTGAGTAGGTTATGTTCTAAAATCGGTTTGTTCATGAACTAATACATTTATATATTAAGGAATGCAATATTTTGCAACCCGTGGCTATAATGTTCATGAATTGATTCGAGTGAATCAAAATCGATTTTACTTCAATTGTGTCTTGTATACTTATATGAGAATATAAACAATTGAACAACTCTTGAACTAGTTTCATTTGAGTCATTTGAACTAGTTATGGTTAAAATGAATAAGGTTGATATGAAAGTGTTCATATGGCTAACTTCGGTTAACTATTGTTGAGACAACAAGGTGCACACGTTTAGGTGCGGTTATTCATATCTAAATGAAGTCACTTTTCATTTGTGTGTAACAAGCTAAGTTTGATCTAACAGTTGAAAGATATTAGATTGAGTCTAATCAGGTTTTCATCTAACGGTGAATATTGAATGCTTTGTTACCAAGGTAGCATTGATTGCAAACCCTAATTTGAAGACTATATAAGGGAGAACTCTAGAAATTGGGAAACCTAATCCCTACACCTCCTGTGTGATACTAGTTGCGACTAGAGTCGACTCTCCTTTAACCTTAGGTTTTTCCAAAACCCTGTAGGTTAACGACTTGAAGACTTCATTGGGATTATGAAGCCAGACCCAACTATTTTCTATGTAGTTGCGTGTCCAGATCTTGCTGTTTTCTATCGTATTGAGCACTATCTTCTCTAAGATTTGCTCGATATTTAATCTCCGATAGGCAAGATAAAAAGTAGTCACAAACATCTTCGTCTCATCGTTTGTGATTCCACAACATCTTGTTTCGCTACCATACAATTAAGATTATTGTGAGGTGATTGATATAACTAGGCTATTCTTCGGGAATATAAGACCGGTGTATTAATTGGTTCCTGTTCACCTTGATTTATCTAAAGACGGAACAAAACTCATAGTTATTTATGTGGGAGACAGATTTATCTATTCAATAGACTTTTCAATGTGAGACAGATTGGTTTATCAAGCCTTCGACTTTGGTTCGTAGAAACTCTTAGTTGTGGGTGAGATCAGCTAAGGGAATCAAGTGCGTATAGTCCTGCTAGGATTCAGAGGCGTATGGAATGTGATTGTACCTTGATCAGTGTGAGATTGGTTAAATCTCAACTACATTCCAGTCCGAAGTTAACTTGGAGTAGGCTATTGTCTGTAGCGGCTTAATACAGTATGGTGTTCACATCTGGACGAGGCCCCATGGTTTTTCTGCATTGGTGGTTTCCTAGTTAACAAAATTTCTGGTGTCTATGTTATTTCTTTTCCGCATTATATTTGATTATATAATTGAAATATCATAGGTTGTGCATAGTTCAATCAATTAGACAACCAACCTTTGGTTGTTGATATAAATTGATTGACACTTGGATATTGGTCTTCGATACCGTCCAAGTTATTTCTCATATTAATCCGGCTCACAGATTTCTATTTGTTCGATTGCAGATTGATTTGAGAAAATGAAATATAACTCTTGGATGTATTTTCCTTGATTGAGTCTGACTGTCTGGTTGATTCTCTTGGAAATATATTGGAGTTAGTCCATATAGATTGCTAAGCGAAATATTGGGTGTGGTTGTTAGACCCCCGCTTTTACAACAACATCCATAGGTGTTTAGAATTTCACTGGTTTATATGTCATCATAGAGGTAAATATATAAATTCGAATTAATAAATTAAGTATTTATTATGAACAAAACAAATAGTCATTATACTAAATTGTTAGAGCATAGCTCGGTCAACCTCGCATGCGTTGCTATCTCAAGCATGTTTATCGATTTTAGTGATCAAAACTATGAGTCTTGATTTCTAGCCTACATAGCTAAGTCTCGGACTAGGATAGGAAAAGTGTAGTTAAGCTCAAGGACTTCATGGCGATTCATCATACAACGACGAAGATCTATACAAAGAACCGCGGAACTTCTTCAACAAAAAGGTATGTGGAGACTTGAACTTATCTATAACTCAAAAGTCTATCTATTCAATCTCTTACTTCTTATGAGACAAAAGTCGTATGCTATATAGACTAGATCATACACACTTGACATTTCGAGCTGAGCATTCATTGCTTATCTTTTATCTCGAGATCGTGTGTTGGTAAAACGTTTCACTTTGATCAAGTTTATCTTCACCTAGTGACGAAAGTCATGAAAGTTTCAATCACTTTGAGAATTGCTCTGACGTGAATCGGTCTGTGAATAACGGATACATAGCGTCCTCTGAGAATGTCTCAATGATTGAAATGAGAGTTTAGATTACATAACCATGTATTCCTTGAACCGAAGTTTTCGAACTTTGTTGATCAAGAGAAATCGGGAGGATTGTGGAATTGGCTTGCCAAGTCCGCGAACCCAGTCCGCAGACTCAGTACGCGAACTGTCGGAAGTTCTCGGCCGAGAATTTATGCTGGATTTTCCAAAACTCGTTTGTGTGCTTAGTCCGCGAACTGGCGGAAGTTTTCGAACCGAGAATTTCTGTTGAGTTTGGAAAACTCAACCGATTAACTTAAGTCCGTGAACTTGTTTGTGAACTTAAGAGGTTATGATCTAAAGATGTGCTCTGAACAAGAAACATTAAATTACTAAGGAATGCTTTATGCAAACCGTGGCTATAATGTTCATGAGCCGATTCAATCGAATCGAATCATATTTGTTTCAATTGTGTCTTGTGCAGTTACTGAAGATCTCATAGCAATTGAATAACTCTCTAACTAGTTCATTTGAGTCAATTGAACTAGTTATGGTGAAGAAGAACAAGGTTAATATGAAATGCTCATATGGTTGACCTTTTGGGTTACTATGTTGAACCAACATGAACGTACACGTTTGGGCATGGTTTTCACGAACCCAGTAAACGTTTACCCAAGTGTGTGTGACAAGCTAAATTTTCGATATAACGGTTGAGAAATATTAGCTTGAATCTAAATCAGGTTTTACTCTAACGGTGAATAAGGATTGCTTTGTACCTAAGACAAAACCCTGATTTGAAGGCTATGTAAAGAAAACATCTAGCATTGAGCAAACCTAATCCCCACACGTCTGTGTGCTACTAGTGCGCTCGCTATAGTCGATCTCTATTAACCTTTGATTTTCTTCTCTAAAATCAGGTTAACGACTTAAAGACTTCATTGGGATTGTGATGCCAGACCGATACTAATTTTATCGTAGTTGTGTGATATGATCTTGCATCTTCAATCGTACGAGTACAATCGATTGATTGGCTTGAGATCGTGAGAGTTCTCCGATAGGCAAGATAAAGAAGTAACAAACATCTTCGTTTCACTGTTTGTGATTCCTCGACAATCCGCTTGTGTAGTCAGGAAGGATTGTAGAGAGGTGATTGATTAATCTAGGCTGTTCTTCGGGAATATAAGACCGGATTATCAATTGGTTCCTGTTTACCTTGATTTTATATCTTAAGATGGAACAAAACCTAGGGTTTATCTGTTGGAGACAGATTTATCCTTTGATAGACTTTTCTGTGTGAGACAGATATGTTTATTATCAAGTCTGTGATTTTGGGTTACAACAACTCTTGGTTGTGGGTGAGATCATCTAAGGGAATCAAGTGCGCAGTATCCTGCTGGGGTCAGAGGCGTAGGAGTACAACTGTACCTTGTATCAGTGGGATATTGATAGGGGTTCAACTATAGTCCAGTCAGAAGTTAGCTTGGAGTAGGCTAATGTAGTCAGGAAGGATTGTAGAGAGGTGAGTGATTAATCTAGGCTTTTCTTCGGGAATATAAGACCGGATTATCAATTGGTTCCTGTTTACCTTGATTTTATATCTTAAGATGGAACAAAACCTAGGGTTTATCTGTTGGAGACAGATTTATCCTTTGATAGACTTTTCTGTGTGAGACAGATATGTTTATTATCAAGTCTGTGATTTTGGGTTACAACAACTCTTGGTTGTGGGTGAGATCATCTAAGGGAATCAAGTGCGCAGTATCCTGCTGGGGTCAGAGGCGTAGGAGTACAACTGTACCTTGTATCAGTGGGATATTGATAGGGGTTCAACTATAGTCCAGTCAGAAGTTAGCTTGGAGTAGGCTAATGTTTGTAGCGGCTTAATACAGTGTGTATTCAATCTGGACTAGGTCCCGGGGTTTTTCTTCATTCGCGGTTTCCTCGTTAACAAAATTTCTGGTGTCTGTGTTATTTATTTTCCACATTATATTTTATATATTTTAAATAATACAGGTTGTGCGTTCGTGATCATCAATTGGAAATCCAACCTTTGGTTGTTGGTTGATATTGATAGATCCTTGGACATTGGTCTTTGGTACCGTCCAAGTATTCCTTGTATTTGATAAACACTAGATATTGTTTTTAGCTTGAGTAAAAATCAAATTAAGAGAGAGATATTAACTCCTTGAGATACTTTTATCTAGATTGAGTCTGACTGTCTAGTTGATTCTCTAGCAAAGTATTTCGGAGTTAGTCCATACAAATTGCTAAGCGAAATATTGGGTGGTGTTGTTAGACCCCCACTTTTTCAATTGGTATCAGAGCAGTCAAACACGGTAAACCTAATAAGTTTGTGTTCGACCGTTCCTTATAAATTGCCCTGTGGGAAATTTCTTTGGAAAACTTGCTCCTGGCATCTGTAACGCACGCCAGAATTCCTTAAAGATTGTTCAGAGATTATTATGGTTAAAACTCCTGGGTACTCATGATAATCTCACTCATCTAAAATGGGAGATTTAGATGTTAAGAAGCAACCAAAAGGAAAAAAATAAAAAGAAAGAAAGATTGGAAAAACGTTATGTACGCTCAAGGATATGGAACCTCACCAGATTAACTCCTGATCTCTATGAGGAATACTATCGTAATAGATCAATTGATAAAGATCTGTGCAATGCGTTCGAAGGTGTTTTTAAATTCTTAGAAAAACTTAAAACTGTTAATTCTAAGAATCATTCCGGAAGGGGTTTTGGTTGTGTTAATTCTGATAATATTGTACAACCTAGAAATCGGAAGATTCCTTCTTCTAGCCAGAATAAACGAAGGATAGAAAACTCTAACTGCCCTGACTATCATCATTGCTTTGATTATACTACAGGGACTGTTCACACATATCTACCAGATGACCCGCATGCGAGTCTCTCTGCGTATCATGCCTCTTGGTAACAAGACTGGCCTTCCCCATTTGTACATATCTTGAAGTGGGGCAAGAAATGGTTTGAGTTGTGTACAGTTGTGTTGTTGTTTGGTTAGCTTTCTATCGATTGTGGTATCTTTCATGTATGTTAGTTGCATATCTTGAATATGGAAAGGGCTAAGAAAATCTCATATATCATATGTGAGTCACGGTTCATGAACAACCCAAGCCCATGAATGAGGGATATATTTGTATATGGTCCGCGTACCTTCTCCTTCCTCAACTTCCGTCCACATACGTGAACTAGGGTTTGTGCTTCTCCACCATGAAAGCTTCTTTGAAGAATTCAAAAGGAAGGGTGTGTGAGGTTCTCTTCAAGTAAGTAAACTCCTCTTGTGTATCTCTTTATGATGATTTCTAGAAGCATGAAAAGGAGCTCTAAAAATTCAAAACCCTCTTGCTTGAATTCTCCTTGTGATCAAAATTCTCTTAGAATTAGGTTTGTGGATGATTCTTGTGCTAGAACTTTTGATAGGATTGCTTCAAAAGGTTTTATTCTAGAAAAGAGGTTAGATTTTTCTAGTGGGCATGAAGAGGATTTGATATGCTTTTCAAATTCAAGTTTGGAAACATCTTTGATGAACTTGGTCAAGGATTTGATTCACTTACAAGGGTTTTCTATGCCAATATTCATGATGCTAATTATGATAAGATGGAATTCAAATCCATGATTGTTAAGAATAGGTTCCTTATTGATAGAGAGATAATTTCAAGGATTACTAAAATTTCGTTGGGTAGCGTACGACTTCCTAGACCAAGTGATGAACGTCCATCATATGATGATATCTCTATTGGACTTTGTGGAAAGAAGGTTGTTTGGAGTCAAGGAAAGTTTCATACTAATGATCTTAGCATTGCTTTAGTAGCTTTTGTAAAACTCGGTATCTCTAACCTTTGTCCATCCACTCTTGAGAAATCTTGGTGGAGTTATGATTTTGCGGAATTAGTCTACTTCCTTGAATCCGGTAATAAAAATCTTGACATTTGTGGTTTTATCATCTTTCAAATGATGACGATGACCTATCACATCAAGATGTTGGTCTATCCTTGTTTAATTAGCCAAATTTGCCGTGATCGTGGACTTGATTTTATTGGAAATTCTCTTGGGGTTCCCAAACTTGTTCGTCCATGTACTTTTCGGCGTATAAGGGAAAATGTTCTCAAGCGACAAAGAGGTACTCCCCTTGATGTTGAAGACCCTTCCACCTTGAGTCTTATTCAAAAGGTTTACAAGGGAGTGTGCAAGGTAAATGCAAGAGTGAAGTGCTTAAAAGATCAAGTGTCGTTGATTGGAACCAAATGTCTCGAACTCAAGGAAGAGTTAGATTCAATTCAAGCAACTTGGAAATTGTCCGATGATGAAGGTGATGAGTAATGCATCTTCTTATTTAACTAGTATGTCTTCTTTTTGGATTAGTTGGAAGAATAACTAGTGCTTTGAATAACGATGATTGTGACTACACATAGCTATTTTTGTTTTCATCTTCTTATGTTATTTTTTAGGTTTATTGATATTAAATTCTAAAAATATTTGGAGGATGATGTTATTGTAGTATTTTAATGGTTTGATATATTGCAATATTTTTATGGGATATGTATTGTTTGCGTCAGTGAACTTGAAGGTCCCATATTGCGGTCAAAAGTAAAGCCGTTCATGAATTAGTGTTCGTATTGATGAAAGAACGAATGGAATTTTGACAATTACAAAAGTTATGCCTATACAATCATGTATTTGATGGAAAATAGGATAAAATCTTTTGTTTGACAGGGATAAAGTCTATTATATCGTTATGATGGAAAATAGAATAGATCCTTGTATGTTATCCACTGTATTGATCTTCATTGATCCATTTTATTATGTTCTACCGTGAAGGCTCCATTGTGAGTCTTATGTTGAGCACGATACAACTAAGTCGATTCTTCTTATTGGCTTGTTGGTTGTTCCATAAGATGTTATATGTTGAGCATTATGAACTAAATTAATCAACTAGTTTGGTTATTTAGTTTGTACTCCATAAGTTTTCTTTCTTATGTTGAGTACATGTACGGTTAAGGTTGTCATCTTCTATGATGAACTTAGTCGGGGTTCCATAAGTTCTCTTATGTTGAGCCCAAAATAATTGAATTGATTACTTCGGTGATTAGTTTGGTTATTGGTATTCCAATTGGTTTAATTATAGGTTCTCTTGTAATTAGTCTAGTTGAGTTTTCATATATTCCACAAAATTCTTGTGTTGAGTATATGAACGGCTATACTAATCATGTTCTATTGGTTAATATAGTCGCATATTCCGTAAGGTTTTCCTTATGTTGAGTATGTGAACGATTAAGTTAGTCGTCTCTGTATGATTACCTTAGTCGTAGCTCACTAAGTTTACTTATGTTGAGCACCTTCAATTAAATTGATCACTTTTGTGGTTTGATTTAGTTGCGTATTCGAATTAAATTAATCATGGGTTTACTTGTGGTTAATTTGGTTGAGTTTTGGATATAGAAAATCATTCTCATGGTTTTTGGTATCCAATAAAAAATCCTTCTTTTCTTTCGAAATTAAGGTCGCTCTTGTAGTTCTTTCGGGAATTACATCAAATGGGGGAGAGTTCTTTTGAACCTGTGCTTAATGGTAATATCTTGCGGGGAGTGCGGCTATGGAATTTTATAGGGGTTATCTTGTATCGTAAAACTCCTTGATGAATGCATTTAGCTTCGGCTTTATGATTGCATCTAAATTAAGTTGGTATGTATTTTTTCTTTTAGCCTATGAAATGTCTCTTGTGAAAATTTCATTATGATCCCGATCTTGTACCTTTGCCAATTTTATTGACAAAATGGGGGAGAAATATTGTAGTTCACACTACAATTACATATGGTTTTTGGATCATTGTGTAAGGGGGAGTGGTTTCCATGATCGAGATGGAGTATTAACTAAGGGGGAGTGATACATATCACCACAGTATCATTGTTGAAGTCGTGATACAATTGGACTTTGATGTTACATAATAGTACTATAACAATGTATAATAATGATCGAAAATCTCGATTTCTCTCATTGTTATGGCTACGGATCTTCAACAACGGTGATGCTAAACTTACAACCTTTGGGATCATTGAAGAGTACTTGGAAGGACGAAGATTTCAGGGAACGTTGAAGATTAGAATATGGAATAGGAGCCACTAAAGTTTATATTTTTTGTATTCCATATGTATTAATAGTTTTGTCACCAAAATTGACAAAGGGGGAGATTGTTAGAGCATAGCTCGGTCAACCTCGCATGCGTTGCTATCTCAAGCATGTTTGTCAATGTTAGTGATCAAAACTATGAGTCTTGATTTCTAGCCTACATAGCTAAGTCTCGGACTAGGATATGAAAAATGTAGTTAAGCTCAAGGACTTCATGGCGATTCATCATACAACGACGAAGATCTATACAAGGAACCGTGGAACTTCATCAACAAAAAGGTATGTGGAGACTTGAACTTATCTATCACTCAAAAGTCTATCTATTCTATCTCCTACTTCTTATGAGACAAAAGTTATATGCTATATAGACTAGATCATACACACTTGACATTTCGAGCTGAGCATTCATTGCTTATCTTTTATCTCGAAATCGTGTGTTGGTAAAGCGTTTCGCTTTGATCAAGTTTATCTTCACCTAGTGACGAAAGTGATGAAAGTTTCAATCACTTTGAGAATTGCTCTGATGTGAATCAGTCTGTGAATAACGGTTACATAGTGGTGTGAAATGCAAAGACACACAAAAGCTTGCAAGTATACAAGGCCAAGTTATGATATAGAAGGTAAGCAGGGGGTCAGTCCACAGGGAGTGGGAGCATACAAGAGAAACCTAAGCTA
The DNA here is from genome assembly GCF_003573695.1 of Papaver somniferum. NCBI lineage: Eukaryota > Viridiplantae > Streptophyta > Magnoliopsida > Ranunculales > Papaveraceae > Papaver > Papaver somniferum. Next base: position 2,454,628 of record NW_020622270.1, on the reverse strand, counting down.
ACAATGGTGACAATGCACTATGGCAGTGAGCAAAGCAAGGTAAATGGCATGAACCAAGGATGCAAGGTAAAGCAAATGAAACAGCTAAGAAAACAGCAAGGTAAAGCAGTATGGCATACAGACAAGAACCACAGCAGCAAGGAAAGAACCTAGTAAAGAACCACAGCAGCAAGGAAAACAGACAAGAACCAAGGCTTGGAAGCCAAGGGCAGAGGTGAGGATTGTGCACTGATTTCAGTGCACAACAGCTACAAATTGCAGGAATTTAACCAAGAAAAACAGGCAAGGAGAATAACTGATCAGGAAGCAAAATAGAACTGAAAAGAGGTGACTGCAAAGGGATTGGTGGTTAAGCCAAGGCTTAGGATCCACCTTGTGTCCTAATCAAATGACATGTTTCTAGGTTGAGTTTGATCCTATGCATACATCTAGAAATAGAAGAATACTAAATTGCTCAATAGTCTGCCCCTAGCATTGGCTGTCTTTTGACAGCACAGCCAATCACAGGCACTATGAGCTTTGGTATCTCCCATTTGCTCAAGCAAAACAGGGCAACAGGAGAACTATCCTAGCAACCTGTCAAATGACAATGCACAAGGCTTCAGCTGAGCCTTGGCCTGATGCTGTTTAGCTCATGCTAAACATGATATAGCAACATACATTCATTAAGAAGATGATTCATACACATTTAACATTCAAGATACAATTCTAAAAACACATGCAAAATTAACTATCAACAGATAAGCAACTGAAATTGAAATTCATTAACTAAAAATTGTCTCAATTCTCTACTGGCTAGTCCAGAGAGATACACAGTGACTTTTACACACACCACATACTACTAATTTATACCCAATTACACATTTAGGGTTTTCCCCCAATTTTCCCCCGAAACAGTAGAACTAGGGTTTGGTGAAACTCACCTAATTCCTTGAAATATCAGCTCCATCACGTCGACCCATCCTTCTATTTCTCTTCCTGGGTCATCTCCTGCTCCAATTGCTGCTCTAACATCAACTTATATCTTCAATTTCTCATCTAGGGTTTCAGTCAGCAGAGATGAGAAATTAAGGATATTAGTTGATGTAAAACGTGATAGTGATGATGGGTTTTTGGTTATAGGTAGAGTAGAGTGATTTGGTGGCGTAGATGGTGGAGTGATTTGGGGAGAAGATGGTGGTGATGGAGACGGACATGGTGGTACTGTTGCAGAGAGGGGGGGGAAAGATGGTGTCGATGGGGTTTGAGGAAGGGTGTGTTTGGCAATGGGTATAGGTATTAGGTACTAGGGTGTTGAGCAGGTGTAGAGGATTTTGATGTTTCGCGAAGCTGGACCGATGGATGGGAAGATGGTAGGTGGATCTGACGGCGATGCGGAGGCAGGCGATGAGCGACCGTCGGATGAAGAGATACAACGAAACGAACGGTACTTGATGGAGTTAGGTACTGTAGTGTAAGGCGGAGATATCAAACTTCGATGCACAGCAAGGGAGCGACCGTCGGATGCTTCTGAGAACTGATCTGACGGCTGAAGACGCAAGCGGGTATGGATTTGGGTTTTAGGCTTTTGGGTATAGAATATGGGTTTGGGAAATGAGTTTGGGCTTGGAAAAACTTGAGCCCACTTCTTCTTTAAGAACAACTTTCTTCTTCAAGCCCATTTCTATCCTTTTTTTTGGTCTTCCGCACATCACTCTTCGCGGCTTCCTTGCGTAATTCCTCCTGGCTTTTCACTACTTTTCTGCTCTTTTTGCTCCGCAACTCATCCAATCTTTATTTATTACCTAAAAATGCAAAATTAAGTAAGAAAAATATTTATTCTTGAAAACAATGAAAATACAAATATGGGATAAAATGTAGAATTAATGCATAAAAGATGAGTTAAATGCCAACAAAAAGGGATAAATATATACAATTTGGCACTCATCAAATACCCCCAAACCTGAATTTTACTTGTCCTCAAGTAAAACAAAACTAAGGAAATCCTAACTATACCACTGTCGCTGGTCTCTCGAATGCATTTAGCGTATGCACTAAGCCTTTTAAACCACTAAGTGTCCCTAGTGGACGAGTTGAAGTCTCGTGAAGGTTTGCTTAGAACGTACCTACAAAGTTCTAGGTCAAAATATAAGCTCATATTCCATCAAATGTGACATGTGCAAAACAGTTTAAGCTCACAGCAAAATGGAGATGTCAATCTAGCTATCGAAGGCACAATCCTAGCACTGATAACAAAAAAAGACATGTGATAAGAGTGTAAAGTGTATCTACACATGTGTAAAGAAAGATTGAAGTTATGACTACTAATCACCAAGAGATAGTTTCTCAGGCTAAGAACTGAGGTCGAAATCTAGCTAGCTGTCCGGACTTTACGAGAATTGTGAATGAGTTGGAGGTATTTCAAATTACTCGCGTTGTACATCAATGGCATACACCCTCCTTGCTTATTACAAAAACAACAAAATGACTTACATGACTCTTATTTACATTGACTATTCTCTTTTATTTTTGGAACAAGAGATGATGGAATTGATAAATACTTGATTTTTTTTGTATTTTTCTGATATTTTTTTTTTTTTTTTTTCTGAATATATACATTTTTTTTTTTTTTTTTTTTTTTGATAGGCAACACTTTTGATACATAACAAAAAAAACAAAAGATTACATGACACTTTGCAAGAGGTAGCCCTTTTTGATGCACCCAGTTAAATTCGATGGTTGTCTTTCTTAATGTAACCTCCACCTTCTATCCCAACCAACCAAAGAACAAGCTAGTCAAGTTTCGTTCAGTATTCTAAAGTGATTGGCAATCGTAACTTCCTATCCAACACCTTGAAGATCGAGGCCATACATGTATTGGTAGATCGTGCGCGTGCAAATTTCTTATCACTATGTGAATTGTGCTAGAATCAGGGTGCCTAAATATCTAGACTAAGACTCCTAATAAAAATACATATTTGCACAAGAGTCAACATTTCAAGGTAAATGAGCTCCATTTTTATGATTTTTTTTTAATTTTTTAATTTTTTTTTTGAATTTTGATTTTTCAATTTATTTTTTTTTTGGAATTTTTCAATTTTTTTCAAAAAGAAGAAGGAGTTCGTTTTCAATTATGGCAAATTATCGTGGTATCTACTCTATACCCCCAAACCTAAACTAAACATTGTCCTCAATGTTTCAAAATATGGAAAGAATTAAAATGCAACATATGAAGAGGAACATGCTGAGTAGAGTAAAAGGAGAGAGAATATCCGATTGTACGGTGGCAGCTTGATTAAAACTCCGTTATTCAAGGCAAAAATCCATCATATTAGGAGTTACAATGGATGAGCACAAAATATACACAAAAGGAAATTTAACTAACACATTATCTACAAGAACATTTGGTTTTTAATGGGATTGGACTTTTTGGAAAAAATTTGGTTTTGTTGGGAAAAAGACATTTGGTTTTGATGGGAAAACGAAAATTTTGGTTTTTAGGGAAAGATTTGGAAAACTTTTTGGTTATTTAGGGAAAGAGTGGACCAGTTTAGTCCACATAGACTGGGTCCTCCAGGTTGGTTGTTTCAATGTCGGGTGGAAATGGCTCAAGGAATGGCTTTAATCTCTGCCCGTTGACTTTGAAAACGTTCTTGTTGGAGACATCCTCCAGCTCTACAGCTCCATGAGGAAAAACTGTGCGTACTAGGTACGGACCCTTCCATCTGGAACGCAGTTTTCCTGGAAAAAGATGTAATCGGGAGTCATACAGCAAGACTTTCTGACCAGGAGTGAAGGATTTGCGTAGAATACGCTTGTCATGAAACATCTTCATCTTGCTTGTACAGCTTGGCACTGTCATAAGCCTCATTTCTCAATTCTTCCAACTCGTTGAGTTGAAGTTTCCTTTGAATTCCAGCTTCGTCCAGAGAAAGTTCAGCTCTTTGATTGCCCAGTAGGCACGATGTTCTAATTCCACAGGTAGATGGCACGGCTTTCCATACACTAGACGATAGGGGGACATGCCAATTGGTGTCTTATAAGCTGTTCTATAGGCCCACAAAGCATCATTCAATCTCAATGACCAATCTTTCCTGGACGGGTTGACCGTCTTCTCCAGAATGTGCTTAATTTCCCTATTAGACACTTCCACTTGTCCACTAGTCTGAGGGTGGTACGGAGTAGCAACCTTGTGAGTTATGCCATACTTGCGTACTAAAGACTCAAAGTACTTGTTACGAAAATGTGAACCGCCGTCACTGATGATAGCTCTAGGGGTACCAAAACGTGCAAATATGTTTTCCTTTAGAAATGAAAGTACCACCTTGTGGTCATTTGTTCTGGTTGCTATGGCTTCTACCCACTTAGAAACGTAATCAACTGCGACTAGGATGTACAACTTGCTGTCAGACATGGGAAATGGACCCATGAAGTCTATCCCCCAAACATCAAAAATCTCCACAATCAAAATGGGGTTCAATGGCATCATGTTTCTCCTCGAAATGCTTCCTAGCTTTTGACAGCGTTCACAAGCAACACAATAATCATGGCAATCCTTGAACAATGATGGCCAATAGAATCCACACTGCAAGATCTTTGCAGCGGTTTTCTTGGCACTGAAATGGCCTCCACATGCTTGGTCATGACAGAAAGATATCACATCTTTCTGTTCAGTGTTGGGGACACATCTCCTAATGATTTGGTCTGGGCAGTACTTAAACAAATATGGGTCATCCCAAAGGAAATGTTTGACTTCAGCCAGGAATTTAGAGCGGTCTTGTCTCGACCAACGTGAGGGCATCCTACCTGTAGCGAGGTAGTTAACAATATCAGCAAACCAAGGAAGGTCTGAGATAGACATCAGCTGTTCATCTGGGAATGATTCTCTAATCAGCTCATTCATCATAGACTCTAAAGTTAATCTAGACAAATGATCAGCAACCACATTCTCACAACCTTTCTTATCACGGATTTCGAGATCGAATTCCTGTAATAAGAGTATCCATCGAATAAGGCGAGCTTTAGCATCCTTCTTGGAAAGAAGATACTTCAAAGCCGCATGGTCTGTGTATATGATGATCTTAGACCCTATCAGATAAGATCTAAACTTGTCTAATGCGAAAACGACGGCAAGCAATTCCTTCTCGGTAGTTGAATAATTGAGTTGGGCATCATTAAGGGTTTTGCTAGCATAGTATATCACATATGGTAGTCTATCAACTCGCTGTCCTAAAACAGCACCAACAGCATAATCAGAGGCATCACACATAAGTTCGAACGGAAGCTTCCAATCGGGTGGTCGGACTATAGGAGCGGTGGTGAGAAGGGTTTTTAATTCCTCCCATGCCTTCACACAAGCAGCATCGAAATTGAAGGCAACATCTTTGGAGAGAAGACTGCACAGAGGTCTGGAGATTTTGCTGAAATCTTTGATGAATCGCCGGTAAAAACCAGCATGACCTAGAAATGATCTGATCTCCTTCACAGAGCAAGGTTGTGGTAGATGTTGAATGAGGTCAACTTTAGCTTTATCCACTTCAATTCCTTTCTGAGATGATGTGTCCTAGAACTATTCCTGAATTCACCATAAAATGGCATTTTTCCCAATTTAGAACAAGGTTCTTTTCTTTACATCTGGATATCACGAGGGCAAGATGCTTCAAACATTCGTCAAACGAGGAACCAAAAACAGAGAAATCATCCATAAAGATCTCGAGAAAACTATCTATCATGTCAGAAAAAATGCTCATCATGCAACGCTGAAAAGTAGCAGGTGCATTACACAACCCGAAGGGCATACGTCTATAAGCAAACGTCCCAAATGGACACGTGAATGTAGTTTTTTCCTGATCTTCCGGAGCAATGTGAATTTGGTTATAACCGGAAAAGCCATCTAGAAAACAGTAGTGACTGTGTCCAGACACACGTTCTAGCATTTGGTCAATGAAAGGGAGCGGGAAGTGATCCTTCCTTGTTACTGTGTTCAACTTCCTGTAGTCGATGCATACTCGCCATCCTGTGGTTGTACGAGTAGGGACTAATTCATTCTTGTCGTTCTGAACTACAGTAATGCCTGACTTCTTAGGCACAACTTGAATGGGACTAACCCATTTGCTATCGGGAATTGGGTATATGATACCCGCATCAAGTAGTTTCAGGATCTCTCCTTTGACTACATCTCTCATGTTAGGATTAAGTCTCCTTTGCATTTCCCTCGATGGTTTGGCATTCTCTTCAAGGTTAATGTGGTGCATGCAAATGGTGGGACTAATTCCTTTGAGATCTGAGATGGTCCATCCTAAGGCCTCTTTGTGTTCCTTAAGTACTTCTAAAAGCTTACTTTCCTGTTCCGTGTCTAAACATGATGAAATAATGACAGGTAAAGTATCAGAAGAACCTAGGAATGCGTACTTCAACGTACTAGGCAATGTTTTCAATTCAAGCTTGGGTGGCTCAACAATGGATGGAATAAGCTTGGAATCAGAGAGTGGGTGGTTCCACTTCATATTTCCTTTCAGTGACGTCCATTTGAGGTACAGATTCGAGCAGAGATAGGACGTCACTACAGTATGCATCATCATAGGAATCAGGGTTAAAGTTCTCCATACATGCTTGAAAGGGGTCGACGGATAGAATGTTAGTCAACGAATCTTGCATTAATCCTTCAATCATATTAACTTCATGCACATCATCATCATCAAGATTCACAGGTTGTTGACTAATATCGAACACATTCAATTCTACCGTCATGTTACCAAAAGACAGTTTTAACACTCCATTCCGACAGTTGATGATCGCGTTGGACGTAGCCAAGAAAGGACGTCCTAAGATGACAGGAATGTGACAGTCTGGGTTTTGTACAGGTTGAGTGTCTAAGACAATGAAGTCTACGGGAAAATAGAATTTGTCAACCTTGATCAAAATCTTCGACCACTCCACGAGGAATCTTGACAGATCGGTCTGCCAGTTGTAGAGTGATAGATGTTGGTTTCAACTCCCCAAGACCTAACTGCTCATAAACAGAATATGGCAGTAGGTTAACACTTGCACCTAGGTCTAATAACGCTTTATTGACCGTGTGTTCTCCTATAGTGCAAGAAATTGTTGGACATCCTGGATCCCTAAACTTGGGTGGAGTTTTGTTCAGAATGATGGAACTACCTGCTCAGCTAAGAAAGCACGTTTTTGCACATTGAGCTTGCGCTTTTGAGTACACAAGTCTTTGAGGAATTTGGCATAAGCAGGGATTTGCTTGATTGCTTCAAGAAAAGGAATGTTGATGTTGACTCTCTTGAACAGATCTAACATCTCATTGTAATGGGTACTTTTCTGTTGATAGATCAATCTTTGAGGAAATGGGGCAACAGGAAGATGAGTTGGCAAAGGGACATTCACAGCAGTAGAATTGTCAGATTTTCCAACTTGCTCAGATTCTTTGGTTTTCTGGGGTTGTGGAGACAGCGTGGAATTTGTATCAGATTCATTAGGTTCGCCCACGTTGTTCTCGATGACTTTACCACTTCGGAGGGTGGTAATGGCATGGATTTGATCAGGTGAGGTTTCAGTGCAGGATGTTGTGCCTGTTTGAAATATCCTCTTTGGATTTTGTTGGGGTTGGCTCGGAAGTTTACCCTTTTCTCTCACACATTTGATCCATCTTTTGATCTAGATTTTTCTGACTTTGCATCAAACTCTGGAACATTTCCTCTAGGGTGGATAATCTCTTGTCGGTATTGTGTTGAGGATATGATTGTTGTTGAGAGTTTGATTGTTGTTGAGGGTTTCTCGGGTGTTGATAACCTTGATTGTTCTGATATCCCTGATTGTTTTGATAGCTCTGATTGGGTTGAGATGGTCCTCCTTGAGTGGGTCCTTTTGACCATGAAAAGTTAGGGTGGTTTCTCCATCCTGGATTGTAGGTCTGTGAATAAGGGTTATGCTCTGGTTTTTGAAACATGGCATGTGCCTGTTCAAGCCTAGACTCCTGGACTGCAAGCAAATGGACAATTTTGGAATTGATGGTTGGGGTCGTTACAAGCAGCACAAACAGACGAAGCGACATGTTCTCGGAGAGTAGTGGTGGAAGGTTTTGAATTTTTATGTAGTTCTAACTCTTCTAATCTCCTAACTATTGATGCCATGTTTGCTCTTCCCTCAAAATCCGCTTCAATCCTAAAAGCCTTTGCTTCGGATGTAGTCTTTCTGGTTTCACGGATGGATTCCCACTGTTGCGTCTTTTCAGCTACTTCAATCAAGAAGTCCCAAGACGCGTCAGCAGTTTTATCTACGAATAGACCATTACACATCGACTCAACCGTTGTTCGGGTGGACACATCTAGACCTTCATACAAAATTTGCACAAGTCTCCATTTTTCAAAACCATGATGGGGACATTGGAGCAATAATTCATTGAATCTCTCCAGGTATCTAGCTAAGGTCTCACCTTCTAATTGCACAAAGCTATTCAGACTTTGACGAATTGTCGCAGTCTTGTGGTTCGGGAAAAACTTTTTGAAAAACTCCTTTATGAGGTCATCCCATGTCATGATGGATTGAGGCTGTAAAGCATAGAGCCAGGCCTTTGCCTTATCTTTCAGGGAGAAAGGAAAAAGCCTTAACTTCAGGGTTTCGTCGGTCATTTGAGTGAAACGCAGAGTTCCACAAATTTCCTCGAATTCTCTCACGTGGTGGTACGGGTTTTCATTCTCAACACCTCTAAAAATAGGAAGCATCTGTATTGTGCTTGATTTCAGCTCATAATGGCCATTAGCCTCGGGCAGCAAAATACAAGAAGGTTGACTGGCTCTAGTTGGGTACATATAATCCTTGAGGGTACGGGGTTCTCCCATTGTTTCTGGTTGATCTGGACTGTCTCCCTCAGAACTTAGAATTTCGATAGGTTCGTCTGGGTTAATTCTAACAAGTCTGTTTGTCTGGTCTCTGTAGGTCACAATCATGTCCTAGTAGGTACCTTAACTAACATGTTGGTCAGACAGAGCAATCGGAAACAATTTGGCCCACAAGGGTTATGAAGATTTGGTTTTGAATGGGTTTTGGTTTAAGAAGGGATTTTTTTTTGGTTTAAAAAATTGGGCTTTGGAAAAAAATTTTGAACTAAACCTAGCATAAATTAGCACAACTCATAAAAGAAAAAAAAAAAATAATAATAATTAAGACAACCCATAAAAGAAAAAAGAAAAATAAAAGAAAAAAAAAAAAAAAAAAAAAAATAATTACAGTCCCAAATAAAAAAAAAAAAAAAGAAAATAAATAAAAATTATTACAATCCCAAATAAATAATTAAATTAATTATTACAAGCCCGAATTTGAATTTAAATGAGGCCCAAGTGGGTTAACTCATGGGTTAGGCTTACTTGTTTTTTGGAGGGAAGCCCAAAAATAGGCTTTTAGTCCCCTTTTAGTTGCAAAGCCCAGTTGGGCTTTATGATCGTCCTAAGCAGCTCACGTCCAAGCCCAGCAACAAAGGTTATACAAGCCCAGCAGAGTCTGCAGCGAAGCCCAGCAGAGAATGAGGTTACTAAGCCCAGCTCAGTTGGTTCAAGCCCAGCAACAAAGGTTGCAAAAGCCCAGCAGCAGAGGGTGCACAAGCCCAGTTGACAGCTTCAGTTGGCAGCCCAGTTGGCTTGGCAGCAGCTTGGCAGCAGCAACAGCAGCAGCAGCAGCTTGGCAGAGAAAGCACCAACAGCAGCAGCAACAGAGAAAGCAGGCTTTGGCTTTGGCTTGGCAGCAGCACCAGCAGCAGCAACAGCAGCAGCAGCAGCTCAGGCAACAGCAGCAGCAGCAGCTCAGGCAACAGCAGATGACATCACCACTCCCCGGCAGCGGCGCCAAAAACTTGGTGTGAAATGCAAAGACACACAAAAGCTTGCAAGTATACAAGGCCAAGTTATGATATAGAAGGTAAGCAGGGGGTCAGTCCACAGGGAGTGGGAGCATACAAGAGAAACCTAAGCTAATAATGGTGACAATGCACTATGGCAGTGAGCAAAGCAAGGTAAATGGCATGAACCAAGGATGCAAGGTAAAGCAAAGGAAACAGCTAAGAAAACAGCAAGGTAAAGCAGTATGGCATACAGACAAGAACCACAAGCAGCAAGGAAAGAAACCTAGTAAAGAACCACAAAGCAGCAAAAAACAGACACGAACCAAGGCTTGGAAGCCAAGGGCAGAGGTGAGGATTGTGCACTGATTTCAGTGCACAACACTACAAATTGCAGGAATTTAACCAAGAAAAACAGGCAGGAAGAATAACTGATCAGGAAGCAAAATAATGAAAAGAGGGTGACTGCAAAGGGATTGGTGGTTAAGCCAAGGCTTAGGATCCCCCTTGTGTCCTAATCAAATGACATGTTTTCTAGGTTGAGTTTGATTCCTATGCATCATCTAGAAATAGAAGAATACTAAATTGCTCAATAGTCTGCCCCTAGCATTGGCTGTCTTTTGACAGCACAGCCAATCACAGGCACTATGAGCTTTGGTATCTCCCATTTGCTCAAGCAAAACAGGGCAACAGGAGAACTATCCTAGCAACCTGTCAAATGACAGTGCACAAGGCTTCAGCTGAGCCTTGGCCTGATGCTGTTTAGCTCATGCTAAACATGATATAGCAACATACATTCATTAAGAAAGATGATTCATACACATTTAACATTCAAGATACAATTCTAAAAACACATGCAAAATTAACTATCAACAGATAAGCAACTGAAATTGAAATTCATTAACTAAAAATTGTCTCAATTCTCTACTGGCTAGTCCAGAGAGATACACAGTGACTTTTACACACACCACATACTACTAATTTATACCCAATTACACATTTAGGGTTTTTACCCAATTTTCCCCCAAAACAGTAGAACTAGGGTTTGGTGAAACTCACCTAATTCCTTGAAATAACAGCTCCATCACGTCGACCCATCCTTCTATTTCTCTTCCTGGGTCATCTCCTGCTCCAATTGCTGTTCTAACATCAACTTATATCTTCAATTTCTCACCTAGGGTTTCAGTCAGCAGAGATGAGAAATTGAGGAGATTAGTTGATGTAAAACGTGATAGTGATGATGGGTTTTTGGTTATAGGTAGAGTAGAGTGATTTGGTGGCGTAGATGGTGGAGTGATTTGGGGAGAAGATGGTGGTGATGGAGACGGACATGGTGGTACTGTTGCAGAGAGGGGGGGGGGGGGGAAAGATGGTGTCGATGGGGTTGAGGAAGGGTGTGTTTGGCGATGGGTATAGGTATTAGGTACTAGGGTGTTGAGCAGGTGTAGAGGATTTTGATGTTTCGCGAAGCTGGACCGATGGATGGGAAGATGGCAGAACAATCTGACGGCGAGATGGAGTGAAGCTTGTAGCGACCGCTGGATTATATAATACAACAAAATCAACGACGCCAGATGGAGTTAGGTGTTGTAGTGTTAGGCGGAGATATCAAACTTCGATGTACAGCAAGGGAGCGACCGTCGGATGCTCCTGAGAACTGATCTGACGGCTGAAGACGCAAGCGGGTATGGATTTGGGTTTTAGGCTTTTGGGTATAGAATATGGGTTTGGGAAATGAGTTTGGGCTTGGAAAACCTTGAGCCCACTTCTTCTTTAAGAACAACTTTCTTCTTCTTGAGCCCATTTCCAGCTTTTTGGACGTGCGCTCCATTCTTTGCGGCTTCCTTACGTAATTCCTCCCGGCTTTTCACCATTTTTCTGCTCTTTTTGCTCCGCAACTCATCCAATCTTTATTTATTACCTAAAAATGCAAAATTAAGTAAGAAAAATATTTATTCTTGAAAACAATGAAAATACAGAATATGGGATAAAATGTAGAATTAATGCATAAAAGATGAGTTAAATGCCAACAAAAAGGGATAAATATATACAATATTAGGCACTCATCACATAGCGTCCTCTGAGAATGTCTCAATGATTGAAATGAGAGTTTAGATTACATAACCATGTATTCCTTGAACCAGAGTTTTCGAACTTTGCTGATCAAGAGAAATCGGGAGGATTGTGGAATTGGCTTGCCAAGTCTGCGAACTGTCGGAAGTTCTCGACCGAGAATTTCTGCTGGATTTTCCAAAACTCGTTTGTGTGCTTAATCCGCGAACTGGCGGAAGTTCTCGAACCTAGAATTTCTGCTGAGTTTTGAAAACTCAACCGATTAACTTAAGTCCGCGAACTTGTTTGTGAACTTAAGAGGTTATGATCTAAAGATGTGCTCTGGACAAGAAACATTAAATTACTAAGGAATGCTTTATGCAAACGTGGCTATAATGTTCATGAGCCGATTCAATCGAATCGAATCATCTTTGTTTCCATTGTGTCTTGTGTAGTTACATAAGATCTCATAGCAATTGAACAACTCTCTAACTAGTTCATTTGAGTCAATTGAACTAGTTATGATGAAAAAGAACAAGGTTAATATGAAATGCTCATATGGTTGACCTTTTGGGTTACTATGTTGAACCAACATGAACGTACACGTTTGGGCATGGTTTTCACGAACCCAGTAAACGTTTATCCAAGTGTGTGTGACAATCTAAGTTTTCGATCTAACGGTTGAGAAATATTAAATTGAATCTAAATCAGGTTTTCATCTAACGGTGAATAAAGATTGCTTTGTACCTAAGGAAAAACCCTGATTTGAAGGCTATATAAAGGAAACATCTAGCATTGAGCAAACCTAATCCCCACACGTCTGTGTGTTACTAGTGCCCTCGCTAGAGTCGATCTCCATTAACCTTTGATTTTCTTCTCTAAAATCAGGTTAACGAATTAAAGACTTCATTGGGATTTTGAAGCCAGACCGATACTACTTTTATCGTAGTTGTGTGATCTGATCTTGCATATTTTATCGTACGAGTACAATCGATTGATTGGCTTGAGATCGTGAGAGTTCTCCGATAGGCAAGATATAGAAGTCACAAACATCTTCGTCTCACTGTTTGTGATTCCTCGACAATCCGCTTGTGTAGTCAGGAAGGATTGTAGAGAGGTGATTGATTAATCTAGGTTGTTCTTGTGGAATATAAGACCGGATTATCAATTGGTTCTTGTTCACCTTGATTTTATAACTTAAGACGGAACAAAACCTAGGGTTTATCTGTGGGAGACAGATTTATCCTTTGATAGACTTTTCTGTGTGAGACAGATCTGTTTATTATCAAGTCTGTGATTTTGGGTTACAACAACTCTTGGTTGTGGGTGAGATCAGCTAAGGGAATCAAGTGCGCAGTATCCTGCTGGGGTCAGAGGCGTAGGAGTACAAATGTACCTTGTATCAGTGGGAGATTGATAGGGGTTCAACTATAGTCCAGTCCGTTGAAATAATACAGGTTGTGCGTTCGTGATCATCAATTGGAAATCCAACCTTTGGTTGTTGATTGATATTGATTGATCCTTAGACATTGGTCTTTGGTACCGTCCAAGTATTCCTTGTATTTGATAAAGACTCGCTATTGTTTTTAGCTTGAGTAAAAATCAAATCAAGAGAGAGATATTAACTCCTTGAGATACTTTTATCTAGATTGAGTCTGACTGTCTAGTTGATTCTCTAGCAAAGTATTTCAGAATTAGTCCATTCAGATTGCTAACTGAAATATTGGGTGGTGTTGTTAGACCCCCGCTTTTTCATAAATTATACTCCCCCGTTCCATTTTAGATGATGTTTTAGGGTTACTTTTTTGTTCCACAATATTTGAAGGTTTTGATATTTTTCCACAAAATTTCCAGTAACACCCTAACATTTTGCTTTGAACTATAAGTTTATTTTTAAAAGCACTAAAAGTAATTAATGTTTGAAGACTTTTCTCAAGGGTATAGATAAAATTTTTTCATATCTCTCTCCATTTCTTAATTTGCGTGAAAATTCCAAAAACATCATCTAAAATGGAATGGAGGGAGTAGGTTAATTTGCAGTATGGTATACCTACTTTCGTGTTGGTAAACCAATTCTTAGAGAAAATACCCGTAGAGTTCCAATAATTAACATGTACTACAGGAATAGCTGGTAAAGAGACACTGGTAGCAAAGGGGAGCTTTCCATTTTTGTTAATAGGTATCAACAAATGACAGGACGGGTCTACTAAAATGTCGTTGTTCATTCTAACAACGATATTCCTGAGCTTGCAGACCCGCATGTACAAATTATTCTTGATTATTCATTCCGAAGAGTAATTTTTTTACACATATATAGGAAATGAACAAAGGTGTTTGGTATTTTGGAGAAAGACTAATTTACAGTTACAACATACTTTTGAAATTGTGATCAACCCCAAAGACAGATGTAAGTCTCCACGTCATATTATGATAGGTTGCGACAACATCAATGGGAGAGGTTTGAATTAAATGCTCAACATCATAATGCTGAAGCGCAATATCTGGGATGGTACAAGAAGATTGTGAAGCCTACCATTGGTGTTCACAACATCCACATCTATGAGTTTGATTTCTCAGGGTTAGGACGTGTAAGTTGTAATACATAACTCATTCCTAATTAACCGCCTCCAGAAGAACCATGCTTTATGACTTACCCCACTACAGATGGAGGTTTTTCATCATCTTCATCAAATATGCCTGAAAAACGTTTAGAGTTGCTAAGCGTAACTTCAAAAGGCGATCCAATCACGATCCCGATCGTTTCTCAAGCTATGAAACGTACCTATCCATATTACAATATGGAGTCCAGTGAAGAAAAATTGAAACAAGATTTTAACAATTTGTACTGGTTAAATCAAAAAATGATGAGATTGCACATGCAGATAGTTCAGGAATGGAAGACGAATACCATGTTTGCATTCAGATCATCTGTAAATCCCGATGGTCATGATCATTCCAGTAATACCTCCAAGAGAAATTCATCATGGCACGATCCTGACAGAATACAAGTGCTATATACAGAAAATCAAACCGTGTTTGTTTACCAACATCAAGTAATTCAACCGGATCTGAGATGCCTTTCAACATCATTCTCTCTTGGAACTAGAATCAAGGTTATTATACTATCGCTCCACCACAAGCAACCTCTTCTACACTTCTAAGAACTTTTGGTTTACAACCACTCTCTCTCCTGCTTTTTCAAATTACGAAGATATATGTCAATTCTCAAGTTTGTTGGTAAGTGAGAGTATTCCATGTCTCGGAGAACGAAATCAAGGTGAAGGAGGCAATAATGATCGGTAAAGGGAATTCCAAGCTAAGGCTGCTAAGATGGCTCTCATTAGCTGCAACGGAATCCTACATAATCAAGATAGAATCAGAATAAAATATAATTGAATTAATAAAAATTAAATTTTATAAAATAATGGTATGTTTTACAAGATTGTGATCAACATATGGTTGTCATATGTATAAGAAACAATGGGACTCAACGGAAGAATGGAAACCTGAGATATTTTTATACAATAAGTTGCATGATCCGTTGGATTTTTCCAAGACTAGCTATGTCATTTGGAGGAGGAAAGAGAGTTTGTCAAGGAGCTTTCTGGGGACATTTGATTACCTTCAGTGCTATTTCTAAATGCATTCAAGAGTTTAAGTGGAGTTTGGAACCAGGAAGAGAGAAAGAAAATATGAACACAGCTGTCCCACATTACACAATTACTCATTTCTCCTCAAGCTGTCCCGAATTACACTTACACTGAGGAAGTATTGAGATGCAAATCCAGAATCTTTGTTGGAACTAGTAATGGAGTCAGAGCAACCTTTTTGAGTTCCCTGCACTATTCTGCTATTGGAGGTCATTATGGGATGCAAGCTACATATATCAGAGCCAAGATCTACTTCTACTAGCTTCATATGAAAAATGACATACTTTTTTTTGTGGCTGAATGTGACAATTTCCAAAGGAACGTATGTGAGAGCACATTTCCTTTTGGACTACTTCAACCACCACCTATTCCTGAGCATGCTTGCAATACATCACAATGGACTTCCATAGAGTGACCGAAAAAGTGTTATCGTAGTGATTATGGATAGAGTCACTAAATACGACCACTTATTATATTTAGAACATCCTTATACAGTTGCTTCAGTGGCCAAAGCTTTCTTGGATCATGCGTTCAAACTCCACGGCTTACCTTCTTCTATTGTTTCTGACAGGGATAGAGTTTTTACTAGAAATTTCTCGAAAGATTTGTTTAAGTCTTTGGGTACCATCTTAAATCTCAGTACAACTTATCATCCTCAAACTGATGGTCAATCAGAGAGGGTCAATTCTTTCTAAGAAACTTACTTAAGATGCATTACTGGTCACAAACCTAGTAAATGGTGTCAGTGGCTCTCTCTTGCTGAATGATGGTACAATACTAAATTATCATAATAATCTCAAAATGTCCCCCTTTCAAGCTTTGTATGGTTATTTGCCTCTCCACATGGCTTTTCCCTCCACTGCAAAAACTTTTGTAGCTGGTGTAGAAATATACTTAAAAGAAAGGGATGCAATGCTTGAAATTATGAAGGAATCCCTCATCAAAACACAAGAAAGAATGAAGGTTTTACTGATAAAAGTAAAACATATATGACTTTTGTTGTAGGGGACCGAGTTTACGCAAAGCTTCAACCTTATATGCAAGCTTCAGTTTCATTGAGAAATAACTTTAAGCTTTCATCCAAACTTTATGGACCATTCCAAATCTTATAGAAGATTGGCTATATGGCATACAAGCTCCAATTTTCATCTCATGCTAGAATCCGTCCAGTTTTTCATGTTTCTCAGCTTAAGAAGCACATTGGTAAGCAGCATATCGTTCTCCTGCATTGCCTATTGTTGACCATGAAGGTCAAGTAATATGAGGCCATGGACAATGCTCAACTCAAGAACAGTTCTCACTAGGAAGAGATTGGTTAGACAACTAGATTCAATGGACAAACTCTTCACTAGAAGATGCCACTTCAGAAGACTTATCTACCATCAAATTTCACTATCGAATTTTTATCCTTGATGACAAGGATACTGTTCAGGGTATGACAACGTCACAGTCTTTCCTGTGTATTGAGCACCCTGTCTGCCCTTAGTATTGTCTTGGGTGTGTTTAGCTGTTGTCTGATTAGGTATATGTAGTTACCAGTTGATGGGGTGCTTAGTCTCCGCTCAGATAGTGACAAATGTTCATAATCTGACCGTTAGAGCTAGGCTAAATGATTACTATTTAATGTGGAATAACCCTTATCTTCTTCCTTAATGAAATAATATTAGATTAGTTTCTTAGCTGCAGTGTTCATTAAGAACTAGATTTACGATCTTTGATTTCTTGATTTCCAATTGTAAAGATTAGTTTCTTAGTTGGTGCGTTCATTAGGAACCAGATTTACGATATCTGGTTTCCCAATTTCCAATTATAGTAAGTATAATACAAACTTACACCCGAATATTCATATTCCATTGACAAAACACCGATTTTTATATTATCTGCATCATCTTTTAATGAGATTATTATCATCATATCGTTCATCCTCTTTAATCTTACATTTTCTCGCTTGCATATGGAAGTAGCCAAAAAAAACAAGTAGAAAGAAGAAGACCTATTTGGCATATTGGTTGTATTTATCCCTTTTGGTTTAAGAAAACGCAAAAGTAAAACGTGTGTTGTATTTAACCTAAAAGTTTAGTTGCATTTACTCACTACCATTTGGAGTAGTAAATTTTGTTGTAATTTTGACCGTCCAAGCTAACCCACACAACTTGAGGGGACGTATTTAGGCACCCACCAGCGCCCTTAAGGAAACCATGCCCTTAATGGGCTTGGCTTTAGGTTACCCGGACAGGACTCTAAACCCACACCGCGTATATAAAGAAGAAACCCTAACCTAATTTCTCTTCATTCTCACTTTGCTTCTTCCTCAGCGGCCGCACCAAAGAAGAGAAAATGGTATCTCTCTCTTCAATCTCCCTTCTCCCTCTTCCTTTCTGGTTCTGTTTCAGCGATGATCTTCCTTTTGGATTCTGTTTCAGTGATGATTTCACTACTAATTTGATTTTGATTTTGATTTTTGATTTCACGTTTTTGCAGCCTTCCCACAAGTCATTTATGATCAAGAAGAAGCTCGCTAAGAAGATGAGGCAAAACAGACCTATCCCTAATTGGATCCGTATGAGAACTGATAACACCATCAGGTTTGTGTCTCTGCTTCTTCTTCTTCTTCTTCAGTTCTCTTCTTCATCATCATCTTCTTCTTAGATGTGTTCTTTTTTAGATTTGTTCTTGTTCTTCTTCAGATGTTAAGTATTTTTCTGATTTTGTTTGTTTGTTTTTGTAGGTACAATGCTAAGCGCAGGCACTGGCGCAGAACCAAGCTAGGGTTTTAAGGTAGAGGCAGTTCTTTACTTCACCTCTTGTTATTTGAAGGATATCGTGTGGTGGGGTTATGGATGATGTTTTAGTTTACTTTAGGATTTAGGTTTTTTTTTTTTATGGAAGATGGTGGAAAGGGAGATAAAGCGGATTATTGTTCCTTTAAATTTGTAACTAAGTTTACTACATTTTGATTCTGTGTTCCATAACAGATGGATTTTTAGTTGCAAATTTGTGTTTTGGTACTTGGGGTTTATCTTTAATCTAAGACTTCCAGATGTTATTTCTGCTATATTTTTCTTTATTATGCATTTTAAAATGCCATTTTTATCTTGTTTGCTCAGTATCAGTATCTTAGTTTTATATCTTGCAAGTGGTTTTCTAGCTTGTAAACTTATTTTTTCGGATTTGAAAATTATCTCCTGTGTTTAAGATGCAGTATGGTTTCGGTAGGGAATAGGCCTTGTGATACAGGGTATACGTTTAGGGTGATTACTATACAAACAATCCAAGATGAATGGTTGTGTACAGGTAGAATAGGAACGACTCAGGTATAATTCATATAGTAAGGTTGACTTGGGTGTTTGAGTTGATACCAAATGTACACAGATCAACTGGCGGTGGTAGGGCTGCACATACTCCGGTGCGGACCGGTTCTCTTATGGAACCGGTGTCTGTACTTGGTGTTGACCGGTACCTCTTTTTGAGTACCGGTACCTGTACTTGTACCTGGAGTTGTACCTGTACCGCCGGTACCGGTCCGGTACAAGACCGGTACCGGTTTTTTTACCCGGAAAACGTTACAAATTAATACTAAGTTATACAACATTTCCATATGATCAATGTATCCAAAATAAGTTCAGGTTGCATACATACTTAAGTTCAACATTTCCATAACTTCAAAACAACAATCCAAAATAATTTCAGTTTGCTAAAAAGTAAAAAACAACATTTCCACAACTATAAGTCTGTCTACGACAAGTCGATAACGATAAGAAATGAAATGTGAATCATGTGATCATTGCAAACGAAAATGGATGGTTGCAAAGCCTGCACTTGCAATTTGCAATCCTAGCCTGCATTCATTTCCATAAATTACATAGTAGTAATGAGAATTTGGTATAGAAATGAATCCAAATTATGTTTCAACAAGGACAACAAGAAAGATAAAGAAAGTTACCAACCTTCCATTTCTTAGCAAGGAGCCAAGAAATAAACTTCAAGCTTTTAGGAAATTCTCAATTATGACTGCAACATGCAAAAAAAAATAAACAAGAAGAAATAATTAAAATTCAGTCAATACAATAAAAGTAATTACTATTAAAGAAAACAAAAAAGAAGAAAAACCTAAATAAGTACCTGCCGCATCTTCACCATCATCATCAGGTACATAATCACATAGTAGATCAAGAGCCATGGGTTTTTGTAAATAACTTTGTGTACAGAGCAATGCCTCAACTGTCTTTGTAGACATAGAAGCTCTCCATGGAGTAAGCACGCGCTTTCCGGTGCTAAAAGCTGATTCAGAGGATACTGAAGACACAGGCAAGGCTAATATATCTCTTGCAATGTAGGACAGTACCTTATACCTGTTTGCATTAGCCTGCCACCAAGCCAATATGTCAAAGTCATCATCTTGATCTACTTCACGCATTTTTCCATCCATCATCACATCTGTCAAGTACCTATCTAACTCCGTTGTTCTTGCTTCTTCAACACAACTTGGGTTGTCCCAATGCTGTCTCTTCCTTGATTGAATTCTTGATTTCAACCCTTGAGATGGCGTGCTAACTGAACTGGCAACTACCGAAGCAACACTAGATGACCCTTCCTCATGAGTTGAATACACTGAACTATAATCATCAAAGAGTTCCTGAAATTCTAATTTCACCTTTCTCATGATTCTTTGAACCTCCCACAAATTGTTCTCAAACAAACAGTTAAGAGTAAATTCTAGCCCCTTTAGTTTCTCTCTTGGATCCAACAATTGAGCAAAAAACATAACAAGATTCATTTTCTCGTACACACCCCAATACTCATTGTACTTGGCAAACATAAGACGAGACATACGTGAAATAAATGGATCTGATGCTACATTTTCTCTAAATTCAATTAATTGTTCATGGATGAATACCAACTCCCATAAGAAAGAATGAGTAGTGACTTGTGTAGAAGCAGAAAAATTTACAGTTGCATCGAAGAATACCTTTAAACACTTCACAAGACCTCTAGCATAAGCCCAATCTTCTGCATAAGGAGCATGAGTCTTTACTTTCTTTTTCTTCTTCTTATTTACCTCTTCTTCCATATCCTCAACCTCTTCATCTTCTTCCATATCCTCAACCACTTCTTCCAAGATATCATCACTAGCTATAGCTTCCTCAATATCAGCATCACTTGGTAAAACAGATTCCTTGTCTTGCTCAAAAATAAACCTCTCTTGAAAGTCCTTATCAATCTGTGCTAACATTGCAAAAACTTTTTCATATCTTTGAGCAGCTTCTAACATCAAGTAAGTGCTATTCCATCGAGTGTATACATCTAAATTCAGTGCTTTCTTATAATCTACCTTTGCTAGGGAAGCACATTGTTTAAACTTTTCATACCTAGAAGGAGAACCAAGAACATATTTTACAACTGACCTTATCCTTTTAACAGATTCATTAAAGGGTAAAATTAATGAAATACAAGCTAGTTTACATACTCTGAAGTACTTTAAGTCTTTAATGGGTATTTTGTAACACCTGCT
The DNA here is from genome assembly GCF_003573695.1 of Papaver somniferum. Lineage (NCBI taxonomy): Eukaryota > Viridiplantae > Streptophyta > Magnoliopsida > Ranunculales > Papaveraceae > Papaver > Papaver somniferum. The sequence continues at coordinate 2,433,594 of NW_020622270.1, read as the reverse complement.
GCCCTGAAACAAATCACGATCCTTAAGCGTTCAGCGGTTCAGCCTGAAATTCATTTATAGTTAAAGAGGAAATTAACAAGTAAGTAAATTTGCACAAGAAACAGTAGTCAGTAAAGGTTCAAGTAAATTTAACAAGGAATAGATAAACTGCATTGTGATCCATATCAATATGCACTGAACTCTTATTGCTTGTTTCTTTATATAAGAGTTGAGTAAAAATTGAGCTTACCACAAGCCATTGTGCAGTACTTGAGAACCCCAAAAATCTAATTCTTCCTTCTTCTCTGCTTTGGCCTTTGGACTAATCTTCTCAATATCTGAAAAAAAAAAAAATACAAACGAACTTAGAACATAAAACTGAAATTAGAAAAGGAATTCTACTGAGAGACAATCAGACAAACCAAAACAAAATAAAATGAAAAAATAAACCCTAAAAAAATCAATACAACCAGATATACAGTAACCCTAAAAAAATCAATACAATCAAAACTCGGATCATAAAACTGAAATTAGAACCATACCCATGATTTTAACTTCATAAAATCAAAAAGTTTGCTAGAGATTATGTCAAAAAAATCAATATTCAATACGAAAATCAATGTACAATCAAACGATTCAAAGTTTCAAAGCCTAAGGAGAAGAATACTGACCTGAATCCTGATAGAGATGGTGATCCACTGATATTACTGATATTCAATCTCGATTCAAACCCTAAGAGAATCGAGAAACTGATGCTGCCGCTGAGTGAGAAGAAGAGACGAAGAAGAAAGAACTGAAGAATGCTTCTTCATTTTCTTTTGTTCTCGACATCCTATATAGATCTCAACGGCTAGGATTAAAAACCTAGATAGATCTCAACGGCTAATAACAGCCGGTACAAATGGTCCGGTTCAAGTACGGTTCTCCCCAAGAACCGGTGTCTGTACCGGTCTAGTCCGGTTCTCAAATTTCAGAACCGGTGTCTGTACCGGTCAAGCCGGTTCCGGTTCGGTACAAGTCCGGTTTTTCCGGTTCTACTCCGGTTCAGGTCGTGTAGACCGGTTCTTGTGCAGCCCTAGGCGGTGGTTAGTTGAAACTCCTGACCAATTTTGGTCTGTGTACTTTTGGTATTGGTAAGATTTCCTCAGTGGGTTTGGATGACTAATGATGTTTCAGTTTAGCATTAGGAAGCAGAATGTGTACATTTTATTTTCTTGTTGATTATTAAGGTTACCACGGGTATGGGATTTTGATTTAATGTGTCAGTAGATGGCTTTTAGAAATTGTAAGTGAAATGAATTGGAATTGGGTGTCATCTTTCAATACCGAAGATGATATACTTAGTAGTTTAATACCAATGATTGTATATACTTCAGTGATTCAGCAAACTAAGTTTAGCGTCTCTTCGAATTGGTATCATTGTTTAGGATTGAAGATGTGTACTTCGTTTTCAATTTGGGACTTCTGTTATTTCTGCTTTTTCTTATTGTGCATGTACGCTGCCATTTTATGTCTAAGTTTAGTGTGTCTCTTCTGTACTTGGTTTTTAGCTTGTAAGTGGTTTTCTAGCCAGGATTTGAACTTTTGTTTCTGACTCTGCACATTTTCTTCTGTTATTAAATTGCAAATGCAACATGGTTTTCCTAGGTATAGGGCTTGTGAATTAGGGTAATTTGTGATTCTTTTATGCTATTGATAACAACAGTCAAATTAGTTGTATAATGTTGAAATAAGATTTCTGAACAACTCAGGTGTCGGATAGGATTGTTTGTTATCTGTGTGTATGAGGTGGTGAACCTGGTGGTTAACGGGGTTCTGGTTTAATGTGTCCTTGGATGGTTTTTTGTCACTGGAAATTAAATGAATTGGATTTGGTTGGTTTTCTTGTACTTTGAAAAGAGTTCGTTGGTTTCTTGAGGTGTGCATGTTTTGTGCTTTTTCGATTTCCATCGCCAATCTCTCTGCATAGTTTGCTTTTTGAAGTAGTTTCTCTTGTTTTCACTTATCATCATCCAGAGACCCAACTGGTGGGCTTCTTTATTATATTTGCAGGGTTATGAATGAGTCTTGGTTTAAAAATATATCATAGAAGCCATTCTTTCTTAAGCCATTCGCAACGGGTTCTGGTTTATTGTGTCTTTGGATGGCGCCTGTTTGTCAATGGAATTGAAATGAATTTGATTTGGTTGGTTTTCTTGTTGATAAGAGTTTGTTGGTTTATTGGTGTGTGCGTGTTTAGTGCTTTTTTGATTGCAATCACCAATCTCTCTGCACAGTTTGCTTTTTGATTAAGTAGTTTCTCTTGTTTTCACTTTTCATCATCCAGAGACCCAACTGGTGGGCTTCTTTATTATATTTGCAGGGTTATGAATGAGTCTTTTTTTAAAAATATATCATAGAAGCCATTCTTTCTTTCTGGAGATGCTTTACATGTTCCTGTTTATATTTGGATCTCCTTGTCTTAAATTGAAATTTGTTTCAGTCTGATGACTAGTTAAGTCTCCTTTGAGTTGAGTTGAAATTGTGCCGTCCAAGAGGTTTTGAGGTTTATGATTGGATTTCACACCTTTAGGTTTTGAGGTTTATGGCTGGATTTCACACCTTGTGTACATCTGTGGGGATACTACTACCATAGATTCTTACTGTCAGTAAAAAGTTTATAATGATTTTTGGTTGTCAAAACTTGACATAATTTACGGACAACCTCCATAGAGAGGGTTCTTAAGTTTGTATTTGATTCATGTTCTTAAGTGTGTTTGTGTTAAAAATCAACCCTCAGTTCTTGTATGTTGTTTGCTGTGCACAAGGTAACAGATCCGGCGCACGGGCCACTTGGTTGCACAGATATTTTCTTTTTGGTGAACTTATCTTTGGTCTTTCTGCTCAGAGTACTTGTAATTTCTAAGTCACAAGTTCCCTTAGTTGGGATTTCAGCAACTGGCTTCTGCAAAAATGACTGATAGGAACTCGTGTTCACCTGTGCTAACAGCTTAATTCTCGAGTTGGGTTGGAAAAATTGTTCGAAATGTTGCCAAACGGATGCACCGATCAATGAGCCCGCAATTTCTAAAATAGGCGGAAAACTAATGCTTATCGGGAAAATTAGGCACAGGTAAAAAAAAATAATATTCTCGCTTTCAGGCCATTCTCGCTGCCAAGCCCACAATTAATTTTAATTAATTTTAGATACCGTGACACCCTTATATGAAATTATTAAAAATGTATGCATAACGGATTATGCATCCGCATGACATGTTATGTATCAGGGGTATAATTGGCAACACAACTTGGATATAACATATCTAAAAATCCATGTTTTGGAATTTCACAAATTTTATATCGTTGGAAATCTTTTTAAGAGAGCTACGCAACGAGTACAAATAAGAATATCAAATTTTTGTTTTTCACGAAAAAATCGGAGGTGATCATCATTTTAGGTAAAATTTTCGAAAACTTCATACATAACCATTATGCAGCCACCAAAAAATAAGCATAACAGATTCTGCAGACGCCTAACAAATTATGCAACCATTTTCTCCACTGCATAACAAATTATGCATTTGGATAACAAAGTTTTGCATCTATAACACATTATGTAACCATTGTTTTGGTTGATTTTAGTGCGTACATAAATTTTTTTGATGCATAATGCGACATGCATCCATATTTACGGATGCATATCAGGTTATGCATCTATATTTACGGATGCATATCAGGTTATGCATCTTTTTCTCGATGCATAAAAGGTTATGCAACAATTTTCTCGATGCATAACGCATTTTGCAGTCATATTTTCGGATGCATAACAGGTTATGCATCCATTTTCTCGATTGCATAACATGTTATGCAGATATTATTATAGGTGCATAACGTGTTATGCAGCCTTTCTTTTTTGTTGGTTTCAATACTAACAAAAAGTAGCTGCATAACGTGTTATGCAACCATTCTCTGTATTACATAACAAGTTATGCAAAAAAAAAGAAAACGCTACATAACGTGTTAGAAGGATAACACCAGCAGAACAACTTTTCGTCGATCTCCAACCACTGTTAACAACATCTAGTAAAAGAGCTTAATTTTTCAATATAAATAACGTTACAAGCAGCATACATAAACACTTCGATCAAGCAGGACAAATTGTGGTCAAGAAATAAATTCATGGCTGCTATGATTAGCAACATCAAAACCACACCGTCATTTTTCCTTGTTCTGTGTTTAACTGTGATCCTATTTTTCACTTTGTTATGCTTTTCCGATCCGAGCGAGTTACAAATAAGGTTCGAATGCCTGTTCCTTCGGTTGAAATGGCATCACATCCCACCCATCGAAGAGATATTTCAGTTCAATTGCATGTATCTTTTAAATTAGGAATTACAAACAAAAACATGCTCAACGTCCAAACCCTAATTTACACCACAAAAGAAATAAACCCTGAATATACCCGTGTTGCGAAAGTCTACTCCACAAACTTCGCCAAATTTGCTTGGGCGAACTGTCGGCAGCATCCATCGTTTTTTGCTTGGGCAATAGCTTATACAGCAGTGATCCAAGAAAAATTTAACTCAATCAAAGATTGATCCATATATGACCAAACATTGCTCAACTTTTAAGGTAGTGAGAAACCATAAATTGGAAAGAAAAAAAAGACAGAGAGAAAGGGTCATAAATATCGTTAAAGATTGAGCTAATCAATCTTTGAAATAACTCTTGTGGTTACTAATACACTGGTCTGGTAGTTTATTTTGAGATGTTGAACCATGAACTTGCTGGAATACGACTGCACAAGAACAAAACTGACAGATAATGTGAGATCAAATAGGAGCCTTGAGATGTTCTAGTTCGATAAGGCAACCACGATAGGGGGTCAGTTTCCTCAAACCACGGATTGGATCCTGTAGTTGGTCCTAAAATTTGAGCATCATGTACGGCTCCTCACAAATGTATGCATGTATTTAGTATATATAAGCATACTGGAGAACAGTACATGGCTAGGAAGCATTTTCATCCTCTGCTCTAACAACATCAGCAGGAGCATTTTAAGCCCTAACAGCTGGCTTTTGTGGAGGCCCTGCTCTGTTCATGCCTCGTGAAAGCCACCGTATTATTGGTGTTAGTGCTCCAGTCTGATATCTGCAGGTCCATCAAGAATTAGATCACTTAATTTAATTCAATATATGAAAAGTAAGGTATGGAAATGATATGCTTGCAAGTAATGCATTCAAGGATATTAAGATACGAGTTGTTCAACGGAGAAAAAATAGCTCTAATCCCCTAAACACCAACTCAGATGAATTGAAGAGATGGGGAAGATGAGTCGAATTTTCAAAAGACATGTATACTCAAACGTGGATTCCTGACTCCGTGCCAATACTCGATTTCTTCTTCAGATGCTTCAAACCCATCTGCTCAAAACCATCAGTATCCCTCTTAATCTCTTCATTCATCAATTCAAACGAACCATTACAAAAACTCTAATTTATTGAAATCTCTGTCACAACCAATTCCACCATCTACAGATGTTGACTCTTCAACTGAGCAAAACCCATTCACAATCTCCTTTATCCACAACAAAAATCCATCTGAATCGTCACCAGAAGCAACAAATTAATCTTCCCTTCCTTCTTCTCAGATCTCGAATCAATATTCTGTTCAGAGTAACAGTAGCAATCTTCTTCTAAACGACTGAAAGTTGATCTAATAAACACCTTATTCCTTGATTAAAAACAGAGAAGATGAAGGAAGAAAGAAATCACAAAAAAAATAAAAGACAGAACGAAGAGAAGCGAGAGGAGAAAACTAATTTTAAAAAATGTGGGTGTCCGAGAAATTTTTTTATAGAAAATGGGTACGCGAGTGAAGTTTTTTTTCCTGTGGGTTTCATAGTGGAGAAATCTGACAAAATGGGTCTCACATCAGTTTTCACATGCTTATTTGGTTATCTGGACAACGAATTGATTGGACTTGCCGTTGGACTAATAAATAATCAAATATTTTTCTTATCCCATTGGACATGCCGGACAACGAACTGAATTATTTTCGGTGTCCGGTCGGGGTCAAAAGAATTCATGATTAAAACCTGCATGTACGATGCTGCCGTTAACCAATAGAATTCCACTCTCCTCTTACTTATCTTCTTGGAGCATCATGAGTACACTCGCCGGAATCTTATTGATTGTAACTGTAGTGGCATAAAACCACACACTACATCCAATGGTGTAGAAGATGAATTAACACTAAGTAAAGATGCACAAACAAACATAGACACAAAGATATACATGGTTCGGTATGATTACCTACGTCCACGGGGGTGAAAGGATGAATGTTATTATTTATTTTCTTTGATTACAAGGTGTTCTTTCCTTCTCAAACGGTGTAACTCTCAAACTCTCAAATGTAGTGTCTAGTTTCTCTCCCTCCTCACCTGCCTCTCTCTCTCGACCAGCCCTTGTATTTAAAGGCCAAGGTCGAAACACAATAGAATTATAGTGTCGGTCACATTACATCAGTTTAGTTGTTTCCTATCGGGTCTGTGTTGGCGCTTGCCCATCTTTATGGTATGGCCGATAGAGTCTTGGTCTTTGATAGTTCTTCACCCGAGGCCGAGTCCTGATCGTCTGGTTGACACGATGTCGCCCTTCTTTCTTATCGTCCCATTGTTTGACCAACTCCCTTTGTCTGACCGAGTGCTTTCTGATCTTCCGTCCGACTTGTTAGAGGATAAGGGTCACGACCCATCCGACAACTGTGGGGCCATCACGTCCGACCCACGTGACACCTCGCTCTTTGCGCTATTTGGTTCTATCATGTGCTTCACCGCTCTTTCCTCTCCGGTGTATCATAGCTTAGGATCTTGCCACCTAGACCTGTGGATTATTTACACCTACATTTATGCCCCTTCTTTCGCTTGTGTGCTTGGCACGAGGGAAAGAAAATCGTTCCATCTTCCCACGTCCTTGAGCATGCCGAGAATTCCTCCATGCAGTTCCCCACTAAACATCCGTTTATGACTTGTAACCGCTGCTGTCGGTCAAGACACTTCATCTTATAAATATTTCCCTTTATGTTCTCTTTCCTCTATTAGCCATTTTCAGAGAAACCAAGCGTTGTTCTTTCTTCTTCTTCACATTCCTTCCTTTCCGACGCCATTAACTCCGGTGACCTTCTTATCTTCTCAGCTTTCATCTTTGCTGTTTCCGTTGGTGAGGTTTGCGACAGTCGTGGTTGGTTCCTCTTTTTACTTCTCTCTTCATCAGAATTCATATTTCTCCGTTTGCTCTCTGCCATGGCTACTTATTCTCCGTCAATGACTGAAAAAAGGTGCGTGAGTGATACCTTCTCCGAGAGCGATGTTGCTTCTCTTGATTCCTTATTTTGGCTTGGGAGTCCTTCCCATCACGATTGTCATGCTATAAATTCCCCTTTTCCTGATGATTCTCCCTCTTTTTCATGTAGGCCTGATAAGAGAATCTCCAAAGACTTGTCTGATGATGAGTTTATTGAACAGTTGAAGAAAGAATTCGGTCTTCAAAACTATGAAATGACCCTAGTCTCGGGCCAAACGGGTGTGTTGAAGAAGACCCATGTCGATAAGCATGAGAAGTCGTCCGAGGAGGTCATCGTCACTCGTGGGCAGTTAGAACTTGGCCTTCGCTTACCTCTATACAACCCTGCCAGCCCTTTCTACTATGAGGTATTGTCGCAGCTTCGTCCGTATCGGGCCTTTGACTCAGTGGAATGGCAACATTTTCCGTCTGATGAATGAGTGGAGAGACCGAGGCGAGGGTCATGGATCTAAGGCCGATTGGTCGACCTATAAACCTGGAGATGCTCCCGATTATACTTCTGCCAATTTTATCGTGAACAATCGGAGCGGGACAGCTACCAATGGCGACCTTGCTGGTTTTGCTGCTAGCCCTCACCGTCAGAAATCTATGCCCGAGGGTGTTGACAGATTGATGCTAGATGCCGATCCCCTTGGTAAAGGTTCCAACAAGCTTGCTCTCCATACCAATGACCCATACTGGGACCGAGTTCCACTTCTTGTTCGCGGCCAAATTTTGCATGGTAGCTTTCCTCCTCCTCAATTTCCTGCAGAGCCTTATCCATTCTGGGTGATTAACGATGATACTGTATCGGCTTGGGGTACTGATTACTTTCTTGTCGTAGGTTAAGCCTCAGGCGAGTTTACCAAGGCGGCTGCTATTTCCAAGAAGAGGAGTGCTGGCACAAGGGTCGAGGAAGATCAGGGTAAGGTAACAAACATATAGCTTTTATTCTAAGTACATGTACTTGCCCCTGTTTTTTTCCTTCACGTGTTCTGACGCTGAACCTTGTGCAAAAGTTCCCTAGGCGCGAGGATGAAGATGTTGGGGGGTCCGATGCTCGTGGTGGTGAAGGTTCGGCCCCAAGGCGTAATCTTCCTCGGGGGAAGGTAGCGGCAAAGGGCGTGGCACTGAAAAGTTCAAACATTGTGATTGATATCCCCGATCAAGATGATGAGGACAATATATTTGGGGACGATCATCCGCTTGATGAGGATGCCGACGGTCACAAGGAAGCTGAGGTTTATGTGGAGACTACTGTTGTGACTCCTGCGTGCAATCTGGTGCTCAGGGGCCGACCCGAACATAACTCTAAAGTTTTACCTAGATGACTGCTGGATCTTCATCGAGTGTTCACACTAGTGGAAAATGGGTGTTTAACTACCCACATACGAGACCCTCATTAATGGTAGTTGGACCGCTGGCCATAGATATCGGTCTCTGATATAATAAAAAAGACGGACCATATCCGAGAGCTTAATAAGCGGTCCCAGAATAACAAAATTTATTTACCCTTGTATCCCTCTTGGAACTCCAATTCAGAGACCCTCAGGCGTACGCTGCAGTTACTATTTTAGATGTCTGATGAACGGATGGAGATGTTTAAGATTTGGGCCATTGATTGAGATGAGATTGGGAAGAAGAGACCTCGTTATTATCGAGGATAAAGATATCTTCTCTCTTTCTATCTGCGCCTCATCTTTCTCCTCTTCACACCCACTACTCACTCACATCCATCTCTTCTCCAACTTCAGCTCGTCTTTCTCCCTCCAACCACCACCGACTACCTTCACAACAATCATCAATCTACCAAACCCATGAACAACACCAACAATGATCTTGTTCTTATTCTTCTTCTAGTTTTGTTTACCAAAACAGAAAATAAAATCACCAAATTCCATGAACAAAAATTCATGTCTATATCCCCTAAATCAAAACTCTAATTTCATATGAAAATCTACATTATTTGTAGAGGAAACCAGTAGATCTCAAATTATGTTTAGATTTGGAATGAAATTAAGGATTTGATTTGGGGGTTTTCTTAGGGTTTCACTAAATTGTGTTTGTTGAAATTTTCATTAATTTTTATGTTGATTTGGTATCAAAATTCTTGGGATTGGGTTTGATTCTGCAAACGAAGGCATTTAATTAGGGTTTGATTTCCTTCGTCTACAACTACCAAAACTGTATCTTCGTTTTTATCATCACAATCAGAAAACCCTTACTTTCTCCCTCGAAAATCAACAAGTATAAACCTTAATTTTTCCCATTTCTCACATGTCACTACTAACATTCTTCTGAATTTTTCACTCTACTATCTATTTTTAGAGATCTTAACTTTAGATATGATTAATTTATGGTTTTTATTTGCAGATTGTTTAAGAGTTTAAACAATTGTAGATGTTTCTTACAAGGTGAGAAGAAAACAACCCCTTTACTTTTCAAATCTAGGGTTTTAGTTCTCTTTATTTTCGAGGATTTTGATATATTTTGGGATTTCTTTCTGTGTTTAGTATTGAGTTCGACCCTGAAGTTAATAAACAAATAACCATATATTTCTATTTATGCAATTTATTTGTTTGATGAAATGACAAATAGAGTTTTGATGAGTATCTAATATCTTGAAGTTTTGTGTTTTTTTGCTGGATGTATAGGTAAATGCACAGGAGAAACTCATGATCATGAGGACTAGTTGTTGAATTCGGAGTCACTGCGTAAGTATGATTATGGAAGAGGAGCTTCTGGTGGTTATTCAACTCGGAAAATTGATGCAGGAGAGGACAACATGGGGAGTTCTAAGGGTTTGATAATATCCTTTGCACACTTGTTTTATGTTTATTTACTTGATTTGTCAATTTTTTTGATGTTGTTACATTGGAGATGAGTATCATTATTCTAGATTAGTACTAATGCAATAAATTTGGAAACAATTTTGTTTCATGGGACTGTGTTAGTGGTGGAGTGGTTTAGTTCTGTCCTTTGCACTTCATACCCTACAGGATGGTGTGGATTTTATGTGTTATTCAATTCTCGATTTATGTTGTAATACACTATAACTGTGTTTAATCCTTAGCGTAACATCTCTACAAGCAATGTTATCTTCTTTACGGCCGGTCTGCTCTAGTAATGTGCAATATTAGGAGGAAGTTAGAATAATCTAATCCTTGTCACATTAACTTATAAAACATTTTATTGAATTCTGATTTTGCAATTTTTGATTTCAATTTATGTGAATTAATGCTATAAATTTTGGCATTCAAAATCCCCTTCACCTGCTAGACGTCAACCAAGGCCTGTACTTCCTTTTTGTGGTGATTTATTTACTTAACATGTGACACTTTTAGAAAACTTGGTCCAAAATTTTTATTTTGTCCTGTTGTCGCATCTGCTAATTATTGCGTGATTGTTATAGAATAATCTTGGGGTTTGATAGACCAAAGCAGCACATTTCTTACACTCGATATAATTTGTGGTTAATCCATGTTACGTATTCCAAGGCCTGGTATAATATTGGTGGTGGTATTATTTATGAATATCTTTAAAGTGATTGTAGACAAAAAGATTTCATGGGTTTGCATAATGTCCAGTTAAGAAAGATTCTAAAGCCTTATAGTATGTTAAAAGAGGTATCATGAAAGTGCTTTACTGCTAGAGATTAGGAGTTTTCTACTGAGCTATCCATGTTATCATCAAAGAAAAAGAAAGAGGATTGAATATGTAAATCTAGGACTTGACAGTTGGAACTTATTTTGTAGATCTCGAATAAAAAGTGGATAATGAGGAAATCTAGGACTCGGCCATATCTATCATCGTATCACTTTTTTTTAAAGGTTTTAACGAGTACTTGTTGTTTTGTTATACGTGTTTACTCTTATTGGAATTAGTTTTTTTCGATTTATTTTTGTGCAGGATCTTACTATGATGTTGCGTATGGAGAAGTTGTAGTGTTGTATACACCATTGCCTCCCGTCGCTGATTGTGGCCATGAAGATTGTGAATCGGAACTGGTGAACTTTGCTACTTTCCCCTTGCAGTGTTGGTCAAAGTTAATCATTTATCCTTCAACCTAACAACAAATTCTGAAGTTTTGCTTATTGTGGTGGTACTCTTGATGTCATGCGTACATTTGGGGCTTATATTAGACTATGGGGCTCTGAAGGCTTATATTTGCTTCTTTATGTTTGGCAATCAAGTCACACCTAACCGCAGACAATTTGTTCCAAGCAAAGTTCCATCTGGAGTTCCACGAAGGCTTTATACTCTTTTTCCATGGGAATCTGCATCATTATATCAACAGTTAGCAAGGTAATTACTTAGATCAACCTACTTGCACAAATTATAATCATTACTTATCGTATATGGCTGAAATGTTTTATCGAAACTGCAGGATATGGGAAAAGTCTCACCGGCTTACGTTTTTGCTGTCATTATAACCCAGACTAGAGAAGAAAAACTACAACTATAATTTCTGTATTTTAGAAAGACTAATAAATAAATCACATATCAATATCTCTATATACGCATTGCATCTAAGAATCCCTTGTCAATGCTCTAGTTCTGGTCACCGCTTAGAAGTCTTGTGAAATCTGTTGCTGCAAACATATGATGTATGCATGGTTTCTTCAACATGATGTCATGATTTTGTTTGAACCACTTAAAATATAAGTGCCTTGTGAGTACACATATATAAACTTGTGAGAACACATATATCAAAACCTGCACAAATTTGGTTGTTCTTATGTTTCTCAGGGTCTTTATTCAAGTACTATGTAGCCATAGTACCATGCTTCTTTATGCCATCGTAACACAGGGACAATACCTTGTCTATGTATGTGAGTTATTAAGTTATTTTTCATAACAGAGCTAAGTTTACAACCTCTTCTGATTTGCAGTCAATCATCATGGCATTATCTCATTTCGAAGCCGACATTGCTTTTATGTATTTATTCTCATATCAAAACTGAGCAACATAATCTATAATCCTTTTTAATCCCTTTAAGCTATATTCTCATAGAAAAACTGAGCAGTATAATCTTAATCCCTTAAAGCTATATTCTCAATTTAAGCGAGTTTGTAGTGTACTTCCCAAGTTAATTTTGGTTAATTGATGTTGAAAACTTATTCTGCTGCATGTGTAAAACTCGCTACGACATATATTGGTTTGCATTAAGTTGTTGAGATGCCCTATACAGGGATGCAAGGGATGTCTTTGGCTTCTTAAACCATCATTACTAAAACAGTTATGTGAGTGATAACTTATATTATGACAAAGAATATGAAGAGTATGATAATATATTTTTATATTTTTATTGAAGAGGTCTTATTTGTAGATCCATAAAGAACTTTATGCATCACTAATGAAGTTTTTGTGCTTAGGGCCTGCAGTGGTGTACTATGATTTGTCATGGAAAGTGGCGAAAAGGGTTGTTAGGTTGTTTCCTTAACTGCAGAGTAAGTTGTTCATCTTTGCAGCTTGTATTATTCATGACTGTTACGCATCCTTAATAGATTATGAATTGTTGTGATTTGATATGTAGGTTCATTGATATCCTGGTTACTTTGGAGCTTACACCTTAATGAGAGGCATGGTAGTCTCAAAGCATTTCTTATATGTTTATTTTGGTTTGGCATCAGCTCTGTAGTTGTAACATTTCGATTCTTTCCTGTCACATGTTGTCGGAACACCGTCTATTGGTTTATCGATTAGTTTAGCATGTTGTTTGAACTTACTATACAACTTGTGGATTCTTTAGGTTTTATCTTAGGGTTTGATATTTTTCTACATATATATTCTCTGGATTTTACACAGCTTGTGGTAGTGAACTGTGGTAGTCATTGTGCAGTTGTTGATTTGCTTTGCAGGAACGACATTCTTTGTCGCATGCGAACCAGGGACACATCACATGGATGCACTACTTGATATCATTTATGAAGTATTGGCTAAGTTCATCGTCATCAGAGAAGCTTATCGTTTTGTTATTTAACATGTTGTTTTTAGATTATTGTCTATTAGTTTAGCATCTTGTTGTTAAAACTTACTAGTTAGCTAGCTTGGACATGTATTGTCTTGAACCAAAATTTCACCCTTTTTGTGCAATTTTACCCAATGAATGAATGAATGTGGAATTCTCAAGTTTGAGTTTAAATTTGAATTTCAATTTGGGTTTAATTTGAGTTCTATTTGACTTGACTTTGACTTGACTTTGACTTGACTTTTTTTGAGTTCCTTTGGCCTTGACTTGACTTCCATTTGACTTGACTTGACCTTAATGCAGTCAGATTATTTCAGATTTAGCCATTTAGGCATTTCAGTAAATCTGAATCAATATATTTTTTTTATATTATATTTAAATCTGAGACTCACGGCCTAGGGATGTACCTCGTTACCCTTAAGATCAGACGTTATTTTGAGACACATGACTAAGGGTCGTACAAAACAGCTACGCTTTATCAGAGACCCCAACAGAGACGATTAGAATTAATCGTATAACTCGTATATATGACTTGTCCTGACGGTCGCGGAACTTCTGTTTTCCACTAGTGTCAGACATCCTTTACCATATCGGTCCCTATTTGTGATTCACTTGGTACATTGAACTCTGCGGAGTTTGGTTCCTATACTGATGAGCAGATGATTGCTGACGTGCCCCTGTATCGTGATATCACGCCGGTCTTTGATAATGTGGTAAGTGATTTGTTTGCACTTTTCTTTTTGATGTTATAGGGCCCTACTAACTCATCTTGAGATGGAATCTGTAGTCGCTGAACCGGTCGAGGTTGGAGGCTGCTCGTCGTCGACAAGAGATTAGGGAGTTGGAGGATGCTCTTCAGTAGGAGAAGGAACGATCCCGTGATCTGGAGATCAAACTCGCCGATGCGCAAGGTACATTGCTTACAATAGTTGTGTTGATTGAGTTCTTCCTACCAATATCCTGAGTTAAGTACTATTCTTCTAGCCGAAATATCTAGCATAGATCTAGACGCTGCTTCGGAGTATAGGCTTATAAAGAGAAAGTGGGATATCGAGAAAGATCTTGTGGAGAATCTTCGACAACGAATTTCTAATAAGGATGGGAAGATAGGCCGCCAGGAGGCCGAGATCCAACAACTTCAGGAAGAGTTGGACAAATATCGCCTGTTTGAGTATGTTCCCGAAGAGATAGATAACTTACGAGCTCGCCTGGGCATCTTTCAAAGACTTGCTGCTGAGAAAACGTTACTGGTCGATAATCTGGAAAGTCATAGTGGCTCCCTGAAGCTTCAAAATCGAGATATTCACGAGGATCAACGACGAATTTTGAGGGAAAACGCTGTGACTGAGCAGTCCAACCGAGATCTTCTTGAAAGGACTAAGACTTTCGACAAAATGTCCAGTGACCTAGAGCGGACCCAAGCCCAATTATCGATACTACAGGGGTCTTATAACCGTCAAAGGGCCGAGTGGAGCGATCACAAGAAATATTGCCCCTCGAATGAGTTCAACGAACAGTACTACAATGAGTTAACCTTGAAGCTTTCCAAGGCCGAAGACGAGTTGGCCAAGTCTGTGGAATCGTTAAAATATGTATTGCCAATTCTTTCAGGTCTCTAGAGCGCATGCTTGGGCGACCTTGGGACTTAGCTAGTTTGTTGCTTTTACCTCGTATTCTGCCATGTTCCGTGTTTAATGTGTTGATGATGTTTTGTTGCAGCCGAGCAAGGTCGTGTCAAGGATCTGGAGCGAGATGTGCAAAATCTCGGGCAGGAAGTGGAGCAGTGGAAGAAGGCCGAAGGTGATGTGAAGGTTAAGCTCCACGCTGCCGAGGCAAGGTCCCAGCAGCTTTCTCAGCAAATTGAGGAAGAGAGAACTGCTCATCAGAACGAGCTTGCTGAGGCGATCACTGCCGATTTGAACGATTACATTGAGCAAAAGAGCCGGGAGGTCGCTCAGAGGAGGGGAGGGGCTGGTGTTGTTCCACCTAGGGGTTGATCGTGTCTTTTGTAGTGATGCGCCACTAATTCACCCTTTGTCTTGGGTTGTAATTCGTTTGAACACTTGACCCATTTTTAATTTAACAACTTCTTTGAATGGGGTGCTGCGTCGCCGAGCTTATTTTTTCCTTGACAATTTCTGCATTTATCATTGTGTTGACGCTGTTTGGTTTTATGATTGTTATCTTGTTGTTTGTGTTCCATACCTGCATTTTATGTCATACGTATTAGTATTAATGCCTTTTCTGTCGAGCACAAGTCAACAAGGAGGGTCATCGGGACCGATGCCATGTCCCATCCAAGGTATCTCATCACTATCTTTTAGATTCAGTGGAAGGGTAGTAGTTGTCCTAGTTCTAGGCCCGATAATCCCGAGTGGTTATAGACCAACTAACTCGGGCAAGTGGTCACGGCCACCTGCGATGGGGGTAACCTTTCAAACGTAAGTAGGTTACCTAGCTGAGAAGAAATCGTATCTTAACAACCTTTGGTAACCGGCTTCCAACCACCAGTACCCTTAGGCTACCTCGGCACTTGCACACTGCCACTTCCCCGAGTATCGAATAGCCAGTCGACTGTAAGTCACCTAGGCACTTCCAGACTGGCTTTTCCCCGAGTACGAATGACCATTCGAGTGTAAGTCACCTCGGCACTTCCTCACTGGCTTTGCCCCGAGTACGAATGACCATTCGAGTGTAAGTCACCTTGGCACTTCCTCACTGGTATTGCCCCGAGAATGACCATTGGTCGCTCATGTCATATTTCCTACCCCTCGCGGTTTTAAAGAAAAGAATGACAAGTATGTTTACCTGTTTTCCTCGAACCCCTCATGGGTAATAGAGCTTCAGATGTTGAGCGTTCCACGGTTTTAAATCAGGTTTGCCGTCTGGCTTGAGTAATCGATAACTCCCTCGCCCGCTTTAGACACGATTGTGTATGGTCCTCCCCACTTTGCCGCTAATTTACCGCCCTTTTTGTCACGTTCCCAATCGGCTAGATATTTCATCACTAACTGTCCCGGTTGAAACTCTCTTGGTCGAACTCGTTTGTTGTATTCTCGTGTAGTCTCCTTTGGTAGTTCTCCATATTTTGTGACGCCATCTCCCTTGTTTCCTCCAAATCATCGAGCTTGGCCAATATTAGATCTGCCGATATGTTTCGCCTCCAGGCTTCGGTTCTTGTGATGGGTATCATCGCTTCGGTTGGTAGTATGGCTTCAGTTCCATAGGTCAGCATGAAAGGTGATAGCCCAGTTGCTTCCCTTAGAGTAGTTCGATAGGCCCATAAGACGTTGTAGAGTTCTTCGCACCAATCACCATATTCCCCATCCAATTTTTTCTTCATACTGTCGGCGATGGTTTTATTTGTGATCTCGGCCTGCCCATTTCTTTGAGGATATATGGGGGTAGCCTTGCTTTTTCTGATGTTGTAGGTGTTAAATAGTAGATCGATGTTCTCCCCCTGGAGTTGTTTTCCATTATCCGAAACGATGGCCGCAGGTACTCTGAAACGACATATGATGTGCTCCCAAATGAACCTGAAGACGTCCTTATCACGGATATGCCTTAATGGTGCCACCTCCACCCATTTAGTGAAGTAATCCATTGTTACGATCAAGTATTTTCTCTGCCCCGATCCCACATGTAGTGGTCCCACGATATCCACTTCGCAAAGGGCCAAGGGCTTACCACCGAGTTTAGAGTTACTGATGGCGCATGTATCTTCTTACCAAACCGTTGGCATTCTTCACAAGATTGCGCCATTTGTTTTGTATCACCATCATATACGACCAGAAGTATCCCATTGTTTTTTCTCTTGCTGACATACTTCGTCCCGAGCTGTGATTTCCGGCTGCTCCATAGTGTAGTTCATTCAAGATTGTCTGGCCTTGCTCCTTGCTTAAGCATCTTAAGAGTGGTCCCAGGTACGATTTCCTATATAAAATTCCATCCCTCAGTTCATAAGCGGCCGATTTGCTTTTGATTTTGTTGATCTCGGGTCGTCCCTTGGGTAACTCGCCTGTCTCCAAGTATGAATGAATCGGCTCTCTCCAATCTCCGTCCGGATACCTATCGGCCGTGTTGATAGCCACGTCGATGTGTACCTCGGGCGTCTCTGGTACGGATGGGGTGAGGAGTCTCATGACACGAATACCCTCTACACTTGGGTCCGTGAGCTGGAATGAAATGTATGACAATGCGTCCGAGTGTCGATTGTATTTTCTGCATATGTGGCGAAATTTGATGCTGGGGATCTGGTCGATGTAGAATTGGGCGAGCTCCCAGTACTTTTGCAAAATCGGGTCGTGGATGGCGTATTTACCCGTAATTTGTCGGATCACCAACTGCGAGTCACTAGTTAATATTACATCTTGTAGGCCCATATCGACGATTAGCCTCAGGGCGTGAATCGCTGCTTCATACTCGGTGACGTTGTTTGTTGCCTTGAATTCCAATCTGAACGAATGAACAATTTTTCGTCCCTTTGGCGTGGTAAAGACTATTCCAAGTCCCGATCCATCTTTGTTCGACGCTCCATCGACGAATACTTCCCAACATGTTGGGCTACTTGCTTCAAGTAAGTCGGCTGGATCTTCCCGATCTTCCTCCATTCCGGGTATATCCTCGACCTCATCTTCGTCACTTAATGGAAAATCCGCCCAGAAATCTGCCACTACTTGTGCCTTCACTGCTGTCCTCATTTCGTAGAAAACATTGAACTGTTTAATTTGCGCCCCCCATTTGGAGATCCTTCCAGATCGGCCTGCATTGTCCAGTACCTCCTCAATAGGTTATTTTGTGAGCACGCGGATCCGATGGGCTTGGAAATACGTCCTTAGCTTCAGGGTGGCGAAAGCTAGCGCTAAAATCATCTGTTCCATCCTTGTATAATTTTTCTCGGCCGGACTTACTGTTTTGCTGATGAAGTAAACATGCTTTTCCTCGCTCCCTTCATTTCGAACTAAGACTGTACTGATAGCATATGAAGTTGCTCCGAGGTATAACGTGAGGACCTCCGATGGCTCAGGTCTTTGTAATACTGGAAGACTTGCAATATGTAGCTTAATATTCTGAAACGTCTCCTCACAGGCGTCCGTCCATTTGAATTTCTCTCCCTTTTTAAGAGTGCTAAAGAAATCCTTGCATTTGTCGGACGACCGAGATATGAATCGCCCCAATGCTGCTATACTTCCGTTCAGCTTTTGTACGTCTTTTACTGTGGCTGGTGACGACATCTCGAGGATGGCTCTGACTTTATCGGGATCTGCTTCTATTCCCTTTGGAGTGATGATATATCCCAAAAATTTTCCCGATGTGACCCAAATATCGCATTTGGTCGGGTTAACTTTCATTTTATATTTTCTCATCGTCCGGAAAATTTCCCGCATGTCTCGGATGTGATTCTTGGCTAGGCGAACTTTTACCAGCATATCGTCGACATAGACCTCGATGGTGTTGTGGATCTGGTCTTCAAAAATGTCGCCCACCAACCTTTGGTATGTGGCGCGCCTGCATTCTTCAGCCCAAACGACATCTTGGTGTAGCAGTATAGGCCCCTTGGTGTGAAGAAAGAGGTGTGTTCTTGGTCCTCGGGGGCCAGCGGGATCTGGTTATACCCCGCGTATCCGTCCATCAACGTTAGTGCCTCGTACCCCACTATAGATTCCACCAGTTGATCGATGCTTGGGAGAGGGAAACTGTCCTTCGGACAAGCTTTGTTCATGTCGCTGAAGTCGATGCAGATTCTGACTCCTTCGTTTCTCTTTGGTACCACGACCATGTTAGATATCCACTGTGGGAAGTGCGATTTCCTAATTATTCCCGATTCCTGTAACTTCTTTAACTCCTTATCGACGACCATCTGTAATTCTGGCGTGACTCGCCTCATCTTTTGTCGGACCGGTTTGAAGCTTGGGTCGATCTTTAAATGGTGACAGCATACCTCCAGGTCTATGCCCTCCATATTGTGCACGCTCCATGCGAATGCGTCCATGTTCTCCTTTAACACCGCCACGAGACGATTTATTTGCTCGTGTGATAGTAACGACCTGATCCTCACTATCCTTGGTTCTTCTACAGTTTTCAAATTAATCTCCCGAGTAGGTTCTACGACCCGAGAAGTTTGGTTTTGGTTCCTTCATCGGTGCCGTCTCCTTTAATTGCTATGAAGCTTCACTTCCTTGTGTTTCGTATGCCATGACCGCCTGCGAAATAACTTTTTCCAAGTCCTCTGCCACTTTGGATTTTTTAGCCTTGTTCTTCTCTCTCCTTTGTCGTGCTCGCCGCTCCTCGTTTATTTGGGCATCAACCTGCATGCACTGTCGGGCTGCCTGTGAATCTCTTACGACCTCGACTATTCCCCTGTACGTTGGAAATCGCAGCCTTTGATGATAGGCTGAGGCCACTCCTTTGATTCCAGCGATCCATGGTCTCCCGATAATAGCTTCATAGGGCGAGGCGACATCGACCACACATAATGTAGTCAATGTGTCTAGGTAACCACCTCCGTCCGATACCCTTAGGGTTACTTCGCCCTTTGGGATGGTTACGGTCCCATTAAAGCCGTAGATACGATTTGTTGATGAGACGAATAATATCATATGATAGCTCCATCCTCTTGAACGTATCGTAGAGGAGTACTTCAACTGAGCTCCCACTATCTACAAGTATCCTTCTTATCCCCCATTCCTCAATCAGCAGGGTGATGACCAAGGGATCACTGTGAGCCTGGCCGTTCATTGGGACATCCTGAGCCGAGAAAAAGATAGGTTGCACCATCCAAGGTTCCATTGGCAAAGTCTTTGATATACTGAAAATTTCTTTCCCGTTATGGTCCCTTTTGTAGATTCTAGACATGATCCCAGGGTTCAGATTGTACTCTTGAGTGGCTGAATGCGAAATCGTGTTGACAAACTGAGTGGATCTGTCGATTCGGACCTGATGGACAGGTGCATCGGTCATAACGATTGCCTGGGATGGGTGTCGGACAAATTGTCTCAGGTAACCATCTCGAATAAGGTGTTGCACGATGCCTTTTACTTCTCGGCAGTTATCTGTAGAGTGGCCTCGATACTGATGATAATGGCAATACTCCGGGTGATCCTTGGTCTCCTCGAACTGTATCCCTCTTGATGCTGGGTATATGATGTCATTCCTTTTTTCAACCTCTTTGAAGATTTCTTCTAGTGGAGCATTCAAAAGAGTGTATGTTCTCGCCTCGTGCCTCGGCCTCTTTCCTTTGGCTACCCATTCCTTCTTCCCATTTCCTCATGTCGGTGGGCTCGGTCTCTTCTCGGGCCGTCTTTGAACGTCGTCTGATGTCGACTTGGGTGCTGCGCTAGCCTCTTGCACTCCTCTATCCCTTGATTCCTCATGAATTTCTTCTAGGGCGATGAAATGCTCTTGCATATTCCTCATTTCTTTCAATGTCTGTGGTTTTTCAGTAAACATGGCTATCCAGATGGGGTTCGACCTCCCTAATGCATTTTCGAACCCGAATATCTGCTGGTCGACTGGTACTTTCCCAATTTCTGTGCACAAATTTCTCCATCGATCGGTCAACGACCTGAGTGGTTCTCTAAGCCGTCGGGCCAAGGTGAATAACCTGTTGACCCTGGGCCGAGGTCTGCTGTTGTGCATGTAAGTTTCGAGGAAGGCTTCGACTAGAGTCTCATAACTGTCGACTTTTCCTGGTGGGAGATTGTAGAACCACTTCGAAAAGGGGTAATATCTTACTTTGATGTTGATCATGAATTAGTTGGGGTAGTGCCACTTCCAACTCCTATTCATGCAAATCGTGATAAAAATACTTTTAACATTGCTGTGTTTGGGTGCCATTTCTATCTTATGGAGAAAAATCGAGGTCGTTTCAACATATTCGAGTTGGATTCTGCCGACTGTTGGAAGGTAAAAGGTCATGTCAGTGCGAGGTTAAATCCATATGCTAGGTCTCCTTGTGGTTTTACATTTCTCCTTGTGGATCGTATCATATTCATTAAAGAGAGGGAAGACGAAGATTCAACAAAGGTTGTGCTGCTAACAGAAGAGGGAAGAGTTGTCACTTATAATCCAAAAGATATGAGGATCGAGAAAATTCATGATCTATCAGCAGAACGACAATTTGATGCATCTGTCCAATTTCATCAATATATCGAGTCCTTAGCATGCGTTTAGTCATTTAAGTGACTATTTTTTGGGATTGTTTCTCAGATTGAACTTGAATAATGATTATCCAACTAGTACAACATCAAGAGGAGAACAACAACCACAAGAACAGAATTATGTTTCATTTCATCATGATCACCATGCCAGTATGCCACTATGAATCCTCTGGTCAACTATTTCCGAGTTGAAGCCATTTCTTTTGTATGTATATTTTGTAGCCAAAAACTTTTCTTCTTTTTTTTTTTTAAATCCTGATTGCCTTTTGAACTATTTGGAGCAGTAACTGTAGCTAATTGTTGTGTTAATTGTGTAATCTCCTTTTCATTACAGTTATCTGATGCTTAATATACTTTGTATTTGGAGTGGTCTCACCTAGCAACCCTACTTGCAGATAATACAGTGATTAATGTCATAGTAGATGCATGATCCTGGCAAATTTAAGCACAAAGTCTAAGCTATAAATTTAGCAAGTAGCCTGGATAGACATGGTACAAATATTTTTGGTATAACAAAAATCTGAATACCACCACGCAGACGAAGAACAAGGTGAAGGGTTGATTCCTTCTGGATGTTGTAATCAGCTAAAGTCCTACCATCTTCGAGCTGTTTACTAGCAAAAATCAATCTCTGTTTCCCTCCTTGTCCTGGATCTTTGCCTTTACATTGTCGATAGTGTCAGAGCTCTCCACCTAAAGAGTATTGTCTTGCCAGTCAAAGTCTTAACGAAGATCTTCATACCACCACGAAGACGTAAAACAAGATGGAGAGTAGATTGTTTCTGGATGTTGTAATCAGCCAAAGTCCTACCATCTTCGAGCTGTTTACCAGCAAAAATCAATCTCTGTTGGTCTGGGGGAATTCCCTCCTTGTCCTGAATCTTGGCTTTAACATTGTCAATGGTGTCAGAACTTTCGACCTCAAGAGTAATGGTCTTCCCGGTAAGAGTTTTCACGAATATCTGCATCGTTATCTGCATTAAAACAATAATCGTTCAATCTAAGTAACCCAATTTTAATCCCAGAACCGCACTACCATGAACCTGTGCACAGATTCAGTCCAAACCTAAGTCTAAGTTGATGGCATAAGAGAAAAGATATCAAAACATTGTGAATATCAACATTAAGAATTATGAAGATATTTTAATGATCACGCCCAACTCTACATTAATATGATGGTCGTCAAAATAAAACACATAAAAACTCTAATATCTTCAATCAAAATCTAATAATAATCATCAGTAAAATCTCAAGATCAGAGTCTAAGTTTCTAGTTCTAGATACGGTTTTCACAATGAACTACCCCAGAATTCTCACACAACTAATTAGCAAAAACGATAAGTGTAACTAATTTTGAATGAGATCAGAGTCTGATATAATCACCATATAAACCCTAAATTCAATTTCGATATCCAATTGTAATTATTAACATCAGACTACTCAACCAAGTTGAAATTCAAACAAGACAAATCAAATCCAACAGTACCAACCAAATTGTAGAGGCAAATACAAATAATTGAGATCATGTCTCAAATCAATATCAAAATCATTAAAAAAAGCCCTAATTCATTCAGAAACTACACAATCAACACAACAAAGAATCGTTAACAACGCTTACCTTCTGAGAGAGAGAGAAAGACGGGATGAAAATTTGAAAAGCTTTTTGTTAATAAATCGGAAAACGAAGAGATCAGGTAGAGGGCTGAAGGCGGAGAAGAAAATATCGATTAGGAAAATCATTGTGAGTTGAGGTAATCTATTTATAAGGAGTTTGCAACGGAGCCGAGTCAATATTGTGAATCGACTTACAATAAGAAACGTAGAGAGAAGAATATTTGGTCATCATGTTATTTCCCAATGGATAGGAATGAATCTTTACGAAAAGGTTATTGACTTGATCAAAATTCAAAAACCGTCTCTTTTGCTTTTTTGTGGTGAGTTAAATGAGGATGTACCAACAAGTCGAACTCATATAATTTAATAATTAATTAGAGCATCTCCAACGGTGGCTCGCTAAAATCTCAAAGGCTTCACTCAATCATAAACCAGCTTTCTAAATGGAACATATAACTTTTTGGGAATGTTAATCAGAAAATGGATGATGAGCAGCAACAACTAAGCCTTTTACAAGAAAAGGCACGTAATTTAGACATAAAACTTTCAAGTGACCACCACCAACAACGAGCTAGATAAGTGGTTTAAGATCAAGAATAAGGTTTGCCACTAAAAATCGAGAGATTGTTTTATCAAAGAAATAAAATAACAAATACCAAGTATTTTCATACTAAAACCAACATAAAAAGGGGAAAAAACATCATTGCAGTCAGTTTAAGATTACAATAATTAATGGTTGTGTTAGAGCACTGCTCAGTCGAACTCTCAAGTGTTGCTATCTCAAGCTTGTTTGTCAAGTTTAGTTGTCAAAAATATAAGTCCTGATTTCTAGTCTACTTATAGCTAAGTCTCGGATTAGGATAGTAAGTGTAGTTGAGCATTAGACTTCACGACGTTCATCGATTGAAGACGCAGAACTACTAAGGGGAGCTTGTGGAATTTCATCAACAAAAGGTATGTGGAGACTTGAACTCATCTATCACTCAAAAGTTTCTCGAAATATGTGTTGGTAAGCTATCTCTTTAAGCAAGTTCATCTTATATTCTTGACAAAGTAAAAAGATGATCACGTGAAAATCGCCTTGTAACATCTTACATGATTTGTGTGAGACAGTCATTTGATGTAAACTCAGAATGCCTTGGAAATTGAACATCTTTTCAGTAAACTCTCTATTCGAGGATGTTCTAAAGAGTTCACTATACCAATCGCTTCTAACACAACTGAGGAAGAAATCAAAATCCCCTCTGATTAGAAAAGATGTGCTTGTATCTTCCTCTAATCAAGGAAACTTCACATCGCTCGGAAGGAAGAAATCTCCTAACTATGATGTTAAGTCCGTTCACTCTAATCACTTAGGTGATCAGAAAGTTTGTCTCTTTTGTGATTCAAAAAGACATGTTGAACGAAAAAGAAAATATAGGTTGAATGACAATTCTATTGTTCGACTTCAACACACCTTAGATTTAATACTCAAAGGTGTAACTGACATTCGGATGTCTAAACCTATTTGTTTTAGTACTTACCCTGTGAGTTGTTCCAGAAAGGTCAATTCAATTCGCTCATCGAGACAAATTTTAGCTTTAATACAATTTGGTCAAGGAGATTTCAAAAAGGTCCCTCTCAACCTAATGAGAAGAATGATGTTCAAGATGTGAAAAAGGTTCGTGTAGATGGAAGCAACAATGGAGTTATGAAGGACAACTTTAATCTGATAATTGAAGGATACGAGGATCTTATCAACAGGCAGTCAAAATCCTCCATACAAACTTCTTCTGGCAAGGACTCTAACTTAGTCTCATATTTGGATGAGAGCAAGTTTTACGATAATTTCTCACATAAAAAAGGATTCTCTCCTAGAAATGGAAGAAAGAAAAGACTCAATCGTGAACACTATTCATTTAATGAGCTTAGGATCATACTTGTGCTAATTAATCACAAGGGTTGAATGCTTACTCATAAAAATCCTGTTGAGTAAGATTTGTTAATAATCAGGTACGCTTTTGGCAAAATGCTTTCTGATTAGTTGAGCTATTTTCTTATCGTCCATAGCTAAACTATTGTCCACAGACAGCTTTTACCTAAGTATTGGTTGTGTCTCGTGAATCTCTTTGATTATCTTCTTTTTGTTTTTGAAAAAGAAATTGTTGCAACTATGTTGCCTGCTACTCTTGTGCTCTAAATTGTTTCTCTGTGGAGATATAAAATTTATTGAGCCAAAAATTTGTGAAAGAAAATTTTCACGTAGCAAAATTTTACTGGTCTGTCTTACCTTATAAAAAGGTACGTTTCGTTTTGGTTTTGTTTTGTGTACGTATGGGTACCCATGACTTACTTGTCACGAACTTCCTTTAGAAACCCTAAAAGTTACCGTCCTAAGAAACCATTTAAATACCAAACCTATTGAGTCGCGTACGCATACTCTAGGTTTTTGTCTTTTGGTCAAGAATGTCTCCACCTTCTCGCACATGTGGTTTTGCAAGAGGTTTTCTTGATAAAGGTATTGGTTTCGAGTCCAAAGGGGGGAAGAAAAGAACCCTAGTATAAGATGATGATCAAAATCCTGATGCCTCATGCTACTATGCCTATACTCATCAGGATGTTGAGAATGAGGATATGGTTTCCGCTGAAGTGGTTCATGATTTTCTTAAATACTTTGAGGAAGCAAAACTGCAACTCGTTGATACTATGAAGGGTCTTGATGTGTTAATTCAGACCTTGTTCTCATGAAGACACATGTTAAAGATCTTCTCAATGAGGATATCTTCTCTGAAGAAGCAGTGGATGCTGTCAATCACAAGCTCAAAGGACTCAAGACTCGTGGAAGTTTCTGAAGTGATCTTTGATTTCCGTTCATGATCGGATTTGTTGGTTTAGGATTCTTTTGATTTTTGCTTGTTGTCTTTATTTGTTCTAGGAAACTTCTTATGAGAATTTATTCTTGTGTTTTAAGAAGGATAACTAGCGTTTGGAATATCAATTATTGTGAGTACACATAGCTATTTCCACCATTTTCATCTTGCAATGTTTTTAGATTTATTTATTTCTAAAGTTTATTTGGAATGATTTTGCAGTATTAATCTCTTTTTGGTTTCATATATTGCAAAAATTTTTATGGTATATGTGTGTTTACGTCCGTGAACTATGATTGTCCCATATTCATCAAAAGTTAGCCTATTGTGTCATTATGCAAATATTTGAGGGAAGATAGGATGAACTTTAGATTACAAAGATTAAGTCTATTATATGTCTTTATGCAAATATTGATGAAAAACAGAATGAATCTTTGAATATTCCGCAGTATTGATCTTTCCCCGATCCAGTTTTATGTGAAAGTACTGTGTGGCTCCACAAGTGTTCTTATGTTGAGCACTTCCGATTAAATTAATCATGGGTTCTCTTGTGGTTAATTTAATTGAGTTTTCTGGATACAGATTCATGTTTCATGTGATTTGTTAATGTCCAAAGAAATCCTTCTTTTCTTGCAAAAGTAAGGTCACTCTTGTTGTTCTTTCGGGAATGACATTTTATGGGGGAGAGTTCTTATTTGAACTTGCACTTAATTGCCAAATCTTTGTGGGGAGTGCGGCTGTGGAATATTGTAGGAGTTTTCTTGTATCTCTATGTGGAATATTGTAGGAGTTTTCTTGTATCTTTATTAACTCCTTGATGAATGCATTTAGTTTTGACTTTATAATTGCATCTAAACAAAGTTGATATGTTTTCTTTTAGTCATGAAGAATATCTATGAGAATTTCATTATGATCCCTATAGTTTTCGTACCTTTGCCAATTTACATTGACGAAAATGGGAGAATTAATGTGTAGTTCACACTAGAAATACATATGGTTTACTGATCATTATGTAAGGGGGAGTGGTTTTCATTGAGATGAAGTATTGACTAAGGGGGAGTGATACATATCACCATAGTATTGTTGTTAAAGTTGTGATACAATTGGACTTTGATGTTGTGTAATAATACTATGACACTATATAACAATACGAAAACATCTTTTTTATATATATATTGTTATAGTGATAAGTGCATAATTCATATGATTTTAGTGTCCATTCCATACTTGTTTTAGCTATTATTCTTGCATGTATTCCTATTATTACTCTTGTTTTCTCTTGTTTGCCTCTAATAGGTGAATCATCGACAAAGGAGCTACAAAGTGCTGAAAATAGCTATGAGGAGAAGTATTCCAAGTTCCCAAGTCCAAGACAAGTAGAAGAAAAGCGACGAAAAGAAGCAAAACGCTCATAATCAAGACACAGGCCAAAGACCTATCTTAACTCATTCAAATTAAGGATTTCTCATCACCATCTTGAATAGAATTGAAAGATAAAAATAATGCAAAAAGAATGAGGTCATACTGAGTTCGGATGAAGAAGTTGTGGCCAAAACAATTTTGATTGAATACCGAAGATAGTGCAGTCCGCGAACTGGGTTTGCGGACGGGGTTCGCAGACTTATTTCCGAAAATATCTGCTAGAATTTGAAGTGGTTCGCGGACTTATCAAATGGGAAACGTGTATTCACACCTTGGAAGACCTAAGGGCACGTTTGGAGTCGTTAGGTCATATTTTCGGGTCGGGTTCTTAAACCTAACTAAATACTTGGAAGCCAAGCAATGTAAACCTATAAAAAGGTATTAGGTTATGTAAAAAATATCTATCTGTTACAGGGCCTATGGACCATGGGTGTGCGGTTCAACTAGATTCCTAGGGTTGTATATAAAGGAAACTATGTAATGCATTTACCCCAATCTCTCTAATAAGATATTCTCCTTCTTGTCTCTGCATCTTATCTCTTTCCCTAGTGTTTTACTACAAAACGTTATCATGCAAGAGCTCCAACCCCGCTGCAATATTATTTTTTTTTCCGATCATCACCAAAACAGTGGAAAAGCACTGTCGTCATCATCTGATTTTGTGCAATCTTGAAGATCCCCACCTCACTCCGTTCCGTCGGTACCTTTTTTTTTCTTGATTTCCAATCAAACATCGAAAAGCCGACCCGGTCTAGTTCAACCCAACCGGTCCCGTACAACTCGAACCTGTTCTGTTCTGACCCGTTCCAGCCTGTGGCCTGTTCTGTTCCGATCCAGTTCTAGGCGTGGTCTGTTCTGTTCCGTTCTGTTTCCATTTTATTTGGGATGTGCGCGACCAAGTCTATTCCAGTTTTGTCTATATACATATACACCGGGAACCAACCAATATACGAGGTATGCCACTAATGTAATATGGATTTTTACATTGAATACCTGCTGGGCTTATTGTTATTATTATTTTTTATTTTTTGAACATGCCTAGTTCTAAATTTTTTTTTAAAGATAAGTCCATAAACGGTCAATTTAAATCATGAGTGCTGATCTCGGTTATTAAGAATGTTGGTCGTAATGTTATTTTGTTCTTTTGAATATGATATATAGGCTATAGTTGAATGGTGTCTTTTATCCAATTGGTTGTACCAACTCGATTCAAATATATTTATTTGGGGTTTAGAAGTACTTGAACACCATTACTGCGTACTTGATATTTTCTTCCCAAAATTTGAATGTTACGTGAAATGTAATCCACCTGCTCGACTATTATCTGTTAGTAGTTTCAAAACATACGTTCAAATAAAATCACATGTATTCCAATTTTTGTGGAAGAACGATCACAAAAGATGATATGAGTCAAAAATTGATATGAGTCAAAAATCCATTTATCTACTTCATCCATGATACTACCGAAGCAGTGTATGTTGAAGTATGACAACAAGAGAACTCTCTTTAGTATTCAATTCAATTCAACTTAAAGTAAGTGGTTGACATGTGTAATGAGATTTTTTTGGCCTTTTGAGATTAAGAAACTTCACAAATTAAGCTAAATGTATTAAAAGTTGAAAATGGAAAGAACCCCAAAGTAATGAGGGTTTGACATACCAACTCATATAAAGCACGTGAAAATGGACATATATATCATGAGACAAAAATGTATTTTTTGTCCCCAGCAGTAATGACACCAAAGTACAGGTATCAATTGAATATGGGATGAAGCTAAGATGTAATTCAGCTCTCACCAAAGAGTTGGGAATGAATCTTCTTACCAGTATTGGTACAAGCAATGCAATGCGGGTACCATATTAGTAACCAATTTCCATAAAAAGATAATACTTTAGACATCAACTTTAACGACAAAAAGAACTTTGCCTGGCCAATTGATTATTTAATTGAACTAGATCCAATGTCAGCGCTTATGAAATGAAAAGTACATCATTCTCACAAAACATAAATTTTCTAATGCACTTGTGATATATTTGGATGAAAAATATGTCATCCCCCCTGAAATATAACATATATTCACTCTAAAGTACTTGAGCTGAATCCCACTTTTGTTACGCAATAAGACCACACCACTTATTAAATCTCTCACGAATCAATGTCTAACTGATAGTGGTTTTTCTCCCACTAATTTAAGGAATATACACTAGTTTTTCATCTAATTCTTTATAACGTGACTACGATGATTGGATCATCGAGCGAAGCAATGCTCAAATTTTGTTTCCAAGATGGAACAAAGTCTAAAAGTCACAAAAGCTCTATAATACCGAGAGCTAATCACCTTGTTAAATTCCAAAGAGACCCATGCAAATGGATATCACATGGAAACTCACAATGATAAGAATGTAATTGATTGCATCTTTTATAGTCTCTAATATATTTGGATGGAAATATATCTTAGAGAAACTAATGAGTCAATCTAGTGAAATGTAAATCGTTATAGTATTTGGATTATTGAATCCATATTGACTCCAATGATGAAATGTTGAGAATTGACTCATATTGGCTTTGACATAACCATAAAGACACTTTGGTTGTGACATGATGTTTCGTTTTGAAAGGAATCATACGTACATCATTGTTTTTGAGTGGACGAGACAATGGGAAAAAGATTGAGAGAATGCGAAGTGAAGATATATCTCTCAATAAGTGTTCTCTAAAGTACTAGATGCACAATCCCCCTTCCCATTATGTTTTTATGTAAGAAAGCAAATCACTCATTTTTACAAAGTCTTCAGTAAAATAGGATTGAGACCATCCTAAGATACAAATGGTAAACAATCCATATTACAAAGATAACAAGGTGAAATTTAGAAAAATATCCATGCAGAATGCGGACCACTAAAGTGACTTATGGCTCTCGTGGATTTTTTTGATATTTTGGACTAGTTATAGTTCCCAGGTAATGTTACGTTTGGAAAACTACTAGCACACTTTATACATGTAAGGACTCACCACCCCTTGTAAATGCTAGAGAATATACATCAAAAGGACTTGATGGTTATTGCATGTTTAATAGGATCGATGTAGAGCATCCTATACCCTATGGTCTCGCAAAGGCTATCATCAAAGGTTACACATGGTGCCTAAGGCATGGTTATGCATACAAACCTACCTTTAACTGCTTGGGGAATATGCAATATTACACGCAACTTCACTTATTCGTTTTAGACCCATAATTGGTCAACCATTCTTTACGTACCAGTTGGTAACTGGATATAAGCCTGAAATTTTGTGCTCTTACGCATTTTTGGTTGCACTATATATGTTCCCTTACGACTCCACATCGTACTATGATGGGTCATCAAAATGATTAAGTGATTATTTTGGACAAGAATTTCCAACAATTATCCGCATTTTAAAATCTTTGGCAAGAGATCTCTTACCGCTAGATTTGCGGGTTATCACTTTAATGAGACAGTCTTCCCGTCGTTAGGGGGAGATAAGAAAAAGTATTTTCAGAAAAAGTATTTTCTAAAGGAACGACATGAATTGTCGTGGTGTGTTCCCATTGTGTCTCATATTGATTCTTGTACTCCACAAATGTAAATGTGAATTGATAAAGAATATTCAATTTTCAGAATGTACACTGATATTGAAAAAGTGATGCGATCACACACACCAGCTGCAAACCTACCTGCAAAGTTGCAAATCCTCAATACGGATATACACCATATACTTAGGTGTTGCAACTACACTTAGTGGAAGTGTGGTTGAGGCCGTGGCTCCATAAAGGAAGTTGGAGAGACCACTTATTTCGATCAATGCTCACCTAGAAAGGAAGTAGGTGAGTAAGGCACAACTTATTTATATCATCATAAATCATTTCATAATATTGTCTTTGAATATGTCCATGAATTAAACTGGAGGACGCTCCGAAGTTTAATGATTCCAGATAACAATGACATCCCAAGTGGATTATGAGAATGCACACGAGTCAATGGAAAGATCATGCGAGCATATTGATGATTAATTTTATATATACTTTCTTAAGGAAATATATCAAGATGAGATCGAACCAAGCTCCTTGTTGCTTAATGTCAATAAAGAGCATATTTGGCCTATATAATCCAGGTAGAACTTGGTTCATTGACAAATATATAGGTATTTGGTGTGGTAGTGCTAACCAACCAAGTGTAAAACCTATTGGACATACATGATTAATTTGTAACAAAACATAATGAGAAGAAAATAGTCTTAAAGTATAAAGAATCGCCTTGTGGCGCGAGGTTTCTCATAAAGTCCTGGAATTGTTCTCTTGTAGTGAACGTTATAGCGTTCTACTACTTAGTTAGCTTGGTAATTTCAAAAGGACTTGAAATGCATCATATGTATGTGGTTGTTACTAATCTCTGAAATAATCAAGAGATAGCAGATATTTACAAAAGTACTTGATAAGCCTTTTGTTGACCAAATCAAGTGACTCTAAACCACAAAGTGCGTTTACAGTTAGATAGAACGCTCACTTATAGATTGAAGCAATCAGGCGGATATTGTATACTCGTCTAAGTGACTATTTGATTTGGAGGGTATAGACAAGCAAGGTATTTTTACTTGCGTATTCACAAGAAAGTTCCTGATTTGGAATTGTAGCTATCTATATCGATGGTACAAACATGATGGGTACTCTTGATGTAATAAAAACCTTAAAAGATATTTAAAATCCAAATTTGAGATGAAAAATCTGGGAAAAGCTCGACCGAATACTGAGCTTGTGGTATATTATTCCACCTGTTTGCATATGTCTAAAGTTGTCAGGAAATTTAACAAAGACATGCATCCTGATAGCACTCCCATGATTAGTCGAGGTTCAAATGTAAGTAAGTAACCATTTCGTCCAAAGGAATATGACGAAGATGTGTTGGGAGATGAAATTCCCATATCTAAGTACAATAGACGCATTGTTGTACTTAGTATAATAATGTACTCGATAGAATTTTACATCCTCAGGGAACTTGTTAGCTAGATATAGCTCAGCGCCAATGCAACGTCATTGCAACGGTACAATGAATGTAATCATGTACTTAAAATTAACCATTGACATGAGTTTGTTTTATCCCTGCAAAGACATAAAAGGAATGCTTAAGGAACTGCAATCCAAAGGTTGTTGATTATGAAGGAACACTAATCTCTTCTCCAACGAAAGTAATCAGGGGAGATACGGTAGACTATTTTCTAGGTCATTACCGATATTCAGTTTCGAAAAGTACATGACTAAAGGAACAGTCTGGAATAACTCTGAAAGTAATCAGGGGGAGGATCCAAGGATATGATGTCGACATTTTTACTTCGAAATTGAAGTTGTGTTGTACTCTTTTTTCCTTCGATCGAGAATAGTTTTTCCCAAAAGGTTTTGTTACTCGACAAGGTTTTTAGCGAGACAATACTAAAAGCATCAAGTATGTTGAACGCTGAAGACATGAAGATCGCGTTGATATTACTGAAAGTATCTGAATCAAAGAAATGAAACGCAATAGTCTGTTAAGGAACGTAACTTCCAGAATCAACAACAAGGTCTTATAAACATTCAAATCACTAAAGTAAAGTGTGATAAACTTCTTCTGACTGCATTAGACTAATGAAAATTATCTGATATCAGGGGGAGCATCTAATGGTGTGTTGAACTATTTTCCTCCACCGAGGTTACTTTTTCCCACAGGGTTTTGTTACTCGGCAAGGTTATTAATGAGACAACAACAAACACCAAGAATGTAACTCCCCAGCTATGACTATTGTCTTTCCTACAAGGATTTTCTTCATCAGGAGTTGTAAAGCGACTAGTCAACTTCAACGGAGCAAAGTGATCATCTGCAACGGATCACCCTTACTTGCATCTGTCACGTTGTACTCTTTTACCTTCGTCAAGGTTTTATCTCACTGGGTTTTCCTTGTCAAGGTTTTCCTTTGTTGATTAAGGATGAATTCAATGTTCTAAGCGTGAAGCTTTATTAATATTACAAACCTATTGAGAGTTTTTATCATTATCGTTTGTCTTTACCATATCTAGGGTTTATGAGTGATTATTAGATTGTTTGGGTGCGCAACCATATTAGTCTATTGATTGTTCTATTGCTAGTAGAAGTTATGAGATAAGTAATTGTCGATTAACTCTCTACACAAGTAGAAATCACGAGACCTTACAGAGGGATTCTGTGGAGCAGTCGTGTGTGAAGACAACACCAGCAAGTAAACCTTGAGATAAGAGTTTAACTACTGGGATCAACCTAATTCAAAAAGCTTGAAGCATTCATTGGATTACACCTTGAGTGAGCTACTACTTGGTGGTTTGTTGAATAGAATCTGATATTGGAGAGCTTCCGTATCCGTGGTACAAGGAGTTTTGGGGATAACACTGAGCTATCTATTATTCCACGGTTGGTGATGAATGGTTCTTACGAACAATAGATAAGTATATTAATCCAGTTATTGCTTGGTAACGGCGAAGGATTCCTTGATCATCTCTTTCTTCTTTATTGTCTTTCTATTATCTTAAAACCCAAACCCCCTTTTTTATTTACTTTATCTTGATATTTCAAATAGCCTATCAATTACACAGCTCTCTGTGGGAACGATCTCTTACTACCGCTATATTACCAGTTAATTAGTGGGAAATATATTTATTAATTTATTGAGCCTATGACAGCCATCAAATTTTGGCGCAGCTGTCAGGGAGCAATTGCTAATTGATTTGTTATTTGTTTAGCTTATTTTTATTTTTTAGGTTTTTGTTTTGATATTCATTTTTTGTTCTTGTGAGTCGTCATGTTTCCTTACAGAAATAACATGTACGGAGCACAAGATCACACATACAACAGTTGTAATCAATATGGTTTTCAATCTCATTCACATGAAAACTACCAACCATCCTATGGGTATAATCAAAACCAATCTTTTGGCTATGTTCAATATCCCACGGAACCTTATGGACATTCTCATACATGTCAACAACCTTATGACGGGCATGTAAGTGAACAATCACAAGGATGGGGGGATAGTTATTCTTCTAATCGTTTATCTTATGAACAGAATCTTGACCAGATTATGCATTATATAAAGGTCAGTATATCCACGCTGGAACCCCTTAATGAACAACCAAGCGCGGAGAACAATTGGCCAACTGAATCTTACTTCAATATATCTAACCAAACTCCTGATCGTTTTTATGATCATTCACCTATTCAAAAAAGGGAGATTTGGTATGGAAATAGTGTAGTGAGTGAAAGTCTAGGTTTTGATGAACGTCTGGACCAACTAATCCAAGAGATGACGCAACTACAACAAGGGTTGGACCAATACATTCAATATATGGATGAGTATAGCAAAAAGACTGAAGATACACTTCAATAACTTCAAGAGGTTATTAATAACCTAAGAAGAGAGATGGATCAAATTAAGAAGGGAACAACATAGGAAGAAGTTTGGCCTCAAAACCAAATCAATTCTGACGTCCCCATGGTCAATAATGGATATACGATTCATGAATATTTTGAAGATGAGCAACCTTCGGAAAGTCCTTGCAATAATGGTAAAGTTATTCCAACTCCGGATCATTATAATGATCACTCGCCTATTCAAAAGGAGGAGAAGGGATATCACATAACCGTTGTTATTAATGGTGTAACGTACTCAAACGAAGAAATTAAGAGTTGCATCAGTGAACTAGAGGTTTTAGGTGAGGATTCTGATTCCGATGACGAGGTTGTTGAAGAGATGGAGATTGAGAATGAAACCAAATTGATTGATTTCGTGGAAGACCCAATTGAGCTATATAATAATAGTTTGATAGAGGACCACAATATACTTGAGGTAAATAATTCACTATTAATTAAGAAATATGAGGATCCGAAACAAGGTTTTTCTAATCATTTGCATAATTCTATATCTATTGACCCTTTTCCTGTAATCGAAGTAGCTTCTCAAAGAGTTGTTAACCCAACTTTTAAGAAAATACCTCACTTAGGATTGGAGTTGTGTGCTTCTAAAGTTTTAACGGATTATTTTGCTTCTAAGTATCCACCACTTGATGTGTTTGATTCGAGTATTGTGCAGGTTCATCAATCTGAGGAACCTTTTGAAGTTCCCGAATTCCATGTTTTCTATCCACTTTCGAGTGTAGAAAGGACTAAGTGTGGGGGAAACTTCAATAAAGTGATATATTCAATATTTATATTTTGTGCTCATGTTTGTGTGAATCTACTATTTTAATTGTAGGTTGTTATTTGGAAGGATTACCAAATTTTCAGACTATTGGTGTACGGACAATAACAATAACGTCGGGCTTTGACGACGTTAAACCAAGCGCTTCGTGGGAGGCAACCCATCGGTTTTGCATCTTTATCCCTTTTGTTTTTAGTTTTCTTAGTTTTTCATATCATATATTGCATTCCCATCTTAGATTTTACAAGTCCTATATCTATAATGAAATTTTGACGAATTCTCGTTAGAAAATTCTGACTGCGCTCTTGTACAAAAATAGCTCTCGAGACTTCATACGGAGTCCGATTTGAGTGGTTGACCCCAAATTTTAAAGAGGACAGACATAACTTTCTTTTCCAAAAATAAAATCCGAATTTGGAGTCTGTTAGGTTGGAGTGATAGGCCTGTACATTTGAGTTTTGATATTTTTTCAGAACTTTTTCAGATTGCATGTCAGTCAGTCCGGAGGCCGTAAAAGTCAGACCGTTTATAAAAATACTGTTCCCTTTTGACACCTTATAGAAACGATGTAGGTGAATAACTTTTGTTTAGGATGTTTTTCCTAGTTCCCTACCCATTGGTACAGTTTTCGTGTTTTTCAGGGTTGTTCTGTCAGAAATCAAAATTTTCGGTTTTGAACATTGAAGACAATGTTGAGTTTAAGTGTGAGGGAGTAGTTAAGCATGTTTGGATTGCATATAAAACAAAAAATAAATAAATAATACTCTTTGATTTCTTGCGTTCTTGAGACTTCATCTTTTGGAGTTAATTATGAGCTACTTAGGATGACACTCTACACCTTTTAAGGTTGAAACAATTCTTACGGCTATAGATTGAGTTCCACTTTTTCGTTCCACAATCTTTTATTATATACGTTCATAATTGAATGCGAAACTAAGCTATGGTAGTCGTTTGAAAGAGTCATCCTCGCAATTAATCATTACTGAATCACTTTCTTTTTATTTTTGCAGTTTTCTGTTTCTCTAAAGTGATTTGGTGGGATCCTGATACTGCCGTGGATGTTGTAGCAAGGTAATCATTGGTTGAGTTTATTAAAGCCCCATAAGACAATTGTATTACACTCTTAAAGAGTAAAGAGTGAGACGGAAAAAAAAATAGAAAAAAGAAAAGAAAAGAAAATATATATATATATAATAAGGCTCCTCTTCTTTTATCGACATTAATAAATGATAGGTCCGGAATCCCTGATAATCATAGTCGATGAAAACAAAAACCATTTCATCATTATATAGCAAGTCAAAAAGACTATTGATGAGGTTCTTGACACTTGGATAGCAGTATGTGTGAAACGTTGTCCCTGTCTCCGTCGCCTAAGCAAACGTGGAGTGCAGGATCCAAGGCAACTATCATGTACTTGCTGAAAAGGAACATGCGCTTAGAGTATCTAATCATGTAGTCAAGTTAAATGGTGCTTCTCTCAACTATTGTGCTATAAATATATATCCTTTGACGACATTCATACAAGTATTATGGGTAACATCATTCACTTAAGTCAACGTTTGCACACTTCACTTTTCTATTTACATTTTCTTATCTATCCATGTGATTTCAGTATGCGAGTTTTGTGGCAAACGTTGCAACAAGTACGATGACTATCTTAGTAGAGTTTTGCAATCAATTTGAATGTCACACTTAAGTAGTTGCTTGTGTGTGATGATTGAAATGTATGTGGGATGTTTGTAGCTAAAGAACTAATGCAAGCTAATTATTTGGCTTTCTACTTTGTGTCTATCCTTAGTGGTTCTTCCAAGGCGAGAGATTGGAGTAGGTTTTGTGGGTATACCTCTTGTAAGCCCTCACGAGACTATAACTCGTCCACTAGGGACACCTAGGGGTTTAAAGGCCTTTTGTTCATGCTAAGAGTAACCGTATCCTCACGTCATAGAGTTGTTGTATTTATGATTAGTTTTATTTAGTTTTATCGAGGACTAGAAAAACCTAAGTGTGGGGGAATTTGGTAAGTGCATAATTCATATGATTTTAGTGTCCATTCCATACTTGTTTTAGCTATTATTCTTGCATGTATTCGTATTATTACTCTTGTTTTCTCTTGTTTTCCTCTAATAGGTGAATCATCCACAAAGGAGATACAAAGTTCTGAAAAGAGCTATGAAGAGAAGTATTCCAAGTATCCAAGTGCCCAAGTCCAAGACAAGTAGAAGAAAAGCGACGAAAAGGAGCAAAATGCTCATAATCAAGACACAGGCCAAAGACCGATCTTAACTCATTCAAATGAAGGATTTCTCATCACCATCTTGAATAAACTTGCAAGATAAAAATAATTCAAAAAGAATGAGGTCATTCCGAGTTCGGATGAAGAAGTTGTGGCCAAAACAGTTTTGATTGAATACCGAAGATAGTGCAGTCCGCGAACTGGGTTTGCGGACAGGGTTCGCAGACTTATTTCCGAAAATATCTGCTGGAATTTGAAGTTTTCGGACTAGGTTCGCGCACTTAGAAAATGGGAAACGTGTATTCACACCTTAGAAGACCTAAGGGCACGTTTGGAGTCGTTAGGTCATATTTTCGGGTCGGGTTCTTAAACCAAACTAGATACTTGGAATCCAAGCAATGTAAACCTATAAAAAGGTATTAGGTTATGTAAAAAATATCTATAATCTCATATCACAAGTTTTACATCAAAACCTAGGGTTTACCCCTTTATGGGGAAACCACTATGATTCTTCTTCTTTGTAATATGAGTAGCTAAATCCTTTGTTGATTAAGGATGAATTCAATGTTCTAAGCGTGAAGCTTTATTAATATTACAAACCTATTGAGAGTTTTTATCATTATCGTTTGTGTTTACCATATCTAGGGTTCATGAGTGATTATTAGATTGGTTTGTGTGCGCAACCAGATTAGTCTATTGATTGTTCTATTGCTAGTAGAAGTTATTAGATAAGTAATCGTCGATTAACTCTCTACACAAGTAGAAATCACGAGACCTTACAAAGGGATTTTGTGGATCAATCGTGTGTGAAGACAACACCATCAAGTAAACCTTGAGCTAAGAGTTTAACTACTGGGATCAACCTAATTCACAAAGCTTAAAGCATTCATTGGATTACACCTTGAGTGAGCTACTACTTGGTGGTTCGTTGAATAAAATCTGATATTGGAGAGCTTCTGTATCCGTGGTACAAGGAGTTTTGGGGATAACACTGAGCTAGCTGTAATTCCACGGTTGGTGATGAATGGTTCTTACGAACAATAGATAAGTATATTAATCTAGTTATCGCTTGGTAACGACGAAGGATTCCTTGATCATCTCTTTCTTCTTTATTGTCTTTCTATTATCTTAAAACCAAAACCCCCTTTGTTATTTACTTTATCTTGCTATTTCAAATAACCTATCAATTACATAGCTCTCTGTGGGAACGATCTCTTACTACCGATATATTACTAGTTAATTAGTGGGAAATATCTTTATTAATTTTTTGAGCATACGACAACCATCATATAGCTAAGGATCTTCAACAATTATGATGCTGAGTTGAACACGTTCAGGATCACCGGAGTACTTGGAAGTGACGAAGATTTCGAGTAATGTTGAAAAACCAAGGAAATCAAGCATTTGGATGAGAAGCTACAAAGTTTATTTATTTTGTAATCCATGTATTGATAGTTTTGTCACTATAATTGACAAAGGGGGAGATTGTTAGAGCACTGCTCGGTCGAACTCGCAAGCGTTTCTATCTCAAGCTTGTTTGTCAAGTTTAGTTGTCAGAACTGTAAGTCTTGATTTCTAGTCTATTTATAGCTAAGTCTCGGATTAGGATAGTAAGTGTAGTTGAGCATTAGACTTCACATCGTTCATCGATTGAAGACGAAGAACTACTAAGGGGATCTTGTGGAACTTCATCAACAAAAGGTATGTGGAGACTTGAACTCATCTATCACTCAAAAGTCTATCTACTCTATCTCCTATTTGAGACAAAAGTCGTATATCTATATAGACTTTGATTATACACATTTGATATTTCGAGCTGAGTTTAACTCGCTTACATATTTCTCAAAATATATGTTGGTAAGCTTTCACTTTAACCAAGTTCATCTTATATTCTTGACGAAAGTCAAAAGATGATCATGTGAAAATCGCCTTGTAACATCTTACATGATTTGTGTGACACAGTCATTTGATGTAGATTCGGAATGTTTCGTATTGATCATTCGATCACTTGAAAATTGCTTTGAAGCTAATAGTTTGTGTGAGACAGCTAGCGTCGTCTTCTAAGAATGTTTCAATGATTGA
Source organism: Papaver somniferum (assembly GCF_003573695.1). Taxonomy (NCBI): domain Eukaryota; kingdom Viridiplantae; phylum Streptophyta; class Magnoliopsida; order Ranunculales; family Papaveraceae; genus Papaver; species Papaver somniferum. The sequence goes on along the minus strand of NW_020622270.1, from coordinate 2,393,748 downwards.
AATGAGAGTTTAGAACAATTACCCATGATTGGGTATATGATTGATTTCAAAAGTTGTTGTAGATTGTGGTAAAAGGGGTTCTTTTCGAACTTGTGAAGGTAACTTTTTTTTTGATTTAATAAAAATAAAGCAAATTAATTTTCAAAGAGTGATGTCAAGATTTAAAATGGACTAAGGCTCTGGATTCACTATTACTTCAAGTTGATTGGTTACAAAAATATTTCATAATTATTATCTAGCTCTTTTTCCATTAAATCACTTCTTAATCTATAAGGTGTCCAAATATTAAATTGTAATCCTTAAGCATGATTTATCAAAGAATTAATTCTAAGCATAAAACATCAAACTGATTCACAACTAATTAAGAAAACCATTTTTATCTCTTTTTTTATTGATCCAAGTGAATTAAATAAAATAAATAATTAAGAAATTATAAAAAGAATTTACCAATCAAACATGAGTGAATAGATCCTCCATTGCCTCAATCACCAAGAATTTAGCTGCTCATCATGTTGGAAAACCTCTCAAAATATTTCATTGATGCTCAAAAGTGTTTTACAATGAAGAGAAAGACAAGAAAATGATGTAAAACAGAATTTTGCGACCCACAGAAGGCGTCCAGAATCAACGACAAAGCTGAAGTGCTGTTGTCGTTGAAGAACTACGACCCACAGGTGACAGTCGATGTCAGTGTTGATAAACGACGGCCTTGGAGAGTCTGTTCTTCACGTTCTTCCTCCTCGCAGCAGCAACAACAACAATCAATGGTATCTTCCTTGTTTCGGCTCTGAACTCTCTCCTATTTCTCTCTAAACTTTTCTAACCCCTCTTATGACTCGAACCAACACTTATATAGCTATCAAACCCCCAAAAATCTCGAGTGAATCCGACTTCTTCTTTTTCTCTCTTCTCTGCGCTGTTGAAACGATAATCGCTTCTGTTGAGCTTTTTCACGTGCTGTTGGCTATAAAATAGCTACCAAACTCTTCCATAATCTTGAATAGGACCATGTACATGTTAATCCAGCGTCAAAGTCCTCCATAAATCTCTCAAAAATATTCTAAAAACCCAACAGAGAACACGTACTCTGTTTTCCCTTTCTTTGCTTCTCACGGGTATTCCAGCCCAATTGGTTGGTTCCAATCGATTGTACTAGGCCTGTTTAGTCCATCCAAGTCCAACCCAATTGATTTCGGCGATTGAATCTCGTTAAAACTCCATCAAAATTCGATTATCAATCTGCCAGTGAACTTCCCGCCAATTTTCTAATTCAAAACGTGAAGAAGGTGGGTGCCCTTATCCTGTGTTGTTCCCCCTTTAGCAGCTGCCTGGAAATAGGTCACCCCTTAGTAATTAGGTTACCCCTTATCCAAAATCGAGAGTCCGTATAGTGATTTCTCTGGGACATTTTCCGCACTTTTTCGGGGTTCCTCCGGGGTATTTCTGGGGTATTTCCGGTACACTTCTGGGGCGCTTCCGGTACTCTATCAACGGAGGTCCAAACGCCACATTTTCAGCCAATTTCACCGCAAAACTTTATTCTTCTAAAAACACCTACAAATAAATAAAATAGCCAAATAAGTACAATATCGAGCACTAACAATATATATATATATAATTGAGATATATTAGACACATAAATGCGTCTATCAAATACCCCCAAACTTATTATTTTCTAGTCACGAGCAAATCAAAACTACAAAATAAAATTCTAACTCACTGTCGCAGGCATCGTCGATTGCATTTAGCGTATGCAATAAGCCTTTAAACCCCTAGGTGGCCCTAGTGGCCGAGTTATAGTCTCGGGTGGGCTTACAAGAGGTATACCCACAAAACCTGTACTCCATACCTTAGGTATCTACGCAGAACCTTGGAAGGCACTAAAGAATCTCCTTGGTTGGCATACTTATTGACTACAGGAAGAAGTACCCTGATGCGAAATTCCAATTGCTGTACACGAGTTTGCACTTAAGCATACTAAAATTCATATAAAGTGACAGAGCTCTACTCAGATAGTTGCACTATGGACATCATATTCGGAGTCAAAACTAATCACATGGATAGATCAAGAAGATGGATATAGAAAACATAGATGGTTTTGATGTTTACTAAGTGAACGACGTTTCCCATATCTGTCTGAAGGCCTCCGCCAAAATGAACCTATCCTAATGGATTGAGATACCAGTCTGACTAATATCAACACACTGGCGTATACAAGGGTACCAGTGGTCGATAACCTAACTCTAGGTCAACACAACTGGCATATACAAGGGTACCAGTGGTCGACTTTATTGAATTTATTCCTTTTGGTCAAATGGTCTGGTCTCAATTTTTTTTTTTTTTTTTTTTTCATGGTATCTCAATCACTCTAATTCACCCTAGCATTGGTAACAACTTGAATCGTGGGCCCCACCTATCACTTAGAGAAACATAGTTTAAAAACAAAATAAAATAAAAATAGAAGTGAAAAGGACTCAACGAGATATGGTGAAACTATCATGTTATTTCTAACACCTGAGCTCTGTGCTTTTATGAATAGACTCTTTAGATGTTTCCATCTAATCAGATTGGTTCCTCAAACTCCTACAATCAAAATGCTTCCATCCACTTAGATTAGTTAGTGCAATCCTCAATAGGCATAAATTTCTAGGCTCTGGAGTTTATTTATTGCAAAAAGGTGACAAAAAGTGTTTCTTCCCCACCCCCAAACTTAAATCTTACATTGTCCTCAATGTTCTAAAGATGAAATTAAAAGCATGAACAAGGAGAAACTATTACCACTAGAGGGAAAAGAAATAAGGAAGGATATTACCGTATCATATGAACGCGGGAGCCTCCCAGTAAATGCTAAATTTATAGTCATTAGCTAGACATCAAATACCTCAAAAAGAATTTTCACCTTCCAAAGTCGTATACCAATAGTCGAAACAATTGTGGGTCCATAAGACCAAATAGAACTGCTACTAATAGGAGACAAATGATCAAGATCAGAAAAATGAGCAGAAAGAGCACAACCTGATCTAAAGTTTCTCGCAAGAAAACTGGATTTATCTCGGGTGACCACTTGGGCTTCATATGAGTGTCTCGGCAAACAGCTTCATCCGAAAAACGGGTCTCTAATAAATGGATTTTTTCCTGGACATTATCAGGAGGATCGGGTTGTGGAGTCTGAATAGACTCATGGAATACCTCACTAGGCTCGAGTCCCAAGTTAGGGACTTCTAATGGGGATAATTGACGATCACAAGAATCATTACTAGCCCCAAACTTAGGGTTTTCACTACTCTCACACAAACCTCTCATTATTGCTTGAATTTCAGGATCTTCCCAGTCCTTAAAATACTCAAGAGATTCTTCTAGTTCTCTACCCCCAAACTTAGAATTTTGGGTGCCTCTACAATGACTAGTCACAATGTTCCTAATTTCTAGACCATAGGGTTCTTGAAAAAGGTCAATTGCTTTCTCTAAGTCATAATCAGGTGGTTCATCCTCAGCTTGCTTCATATCTTCTATGGTCCATTCTAAGGCTTCCTTATTTTCTTGAAGCACGGTCTCTAGCCTACTTTCCTGATCACTATCCAAATCGGAAGCTATAATCACAGGGAAAGACTCGGGTGGGCCTAAAAATGTATAATTAGACTCCAACTCAGGAGGCTCTTTTAAATAAGGTATTAAGATAGACTCAGAAGCTAGTAATGGTTCGAACCTATCTTTCCATATATCAGTAGCTAACATAGGAACAGAATCCAACAGAGCATTTACTTGTTCAATGTTACTATTATCGTCGAAATCCAGGCTAAAATGGGATAAACAACTCTCCAATGTATTTTCCGATACGATGTTTGGTAATGACTCCTGAACTAAGGTTCCTATCATGTTCACCTCTTCAATACATGTGCTATCTAGCTCAGAATGTAGCTTGTTTACATTAAAAATATTCAGCTCAATAGTCATATTACCAAAAGATATATTCATGATACCATTTCGACAGTTTATGATCGCATTAGACGTAGCTAAGAATGGGCGACCTAAAATCACGGTATTTGGTTCTCTGGGTCGGGGACAGGTTGGGTATCTAGGACCACGAAATCCACTGGATAAATAAACTTTTCGACCTCAATAAGAACATCCTCGATCACACCACGAGGGATTTTAACGGACCTATCAGCTAACTGAAGTGTTATCTGGGTAGGTTTCATCTCACCAAGTCCTAGCTTAAGGTACACATGGTATGGCAGTAAGTTCACACTGGCTCCTAAGTCAAGCAACGCTTTCTCAACACGGTACTTACCTATTGTACAAGCAATGGTAGGGGACCCTGGGTCTTTATACTTAGGAGTAGTGGTATTCTGAATAATAGAACTCACATGACTAGCTATGAAGGCTTTCTTCTGGACACTGAGCTTACGCTTTTGCGTACACAAGTCCTTAAGGAACTTGGCATAAGAGGGAATCTGCCTAATTGCATATAATAATGGAAGGTTGATATTAACCTGCTTAAAAACCTCCAATATATCATTAAAGTTGGACTCTCTCTTAGTTGGAACTAGCAGCTGGGGAAACGGGGCTCTGGGAACAAAGCCGGGCTTAACAGGACCCTCATTGGTCTCTTTGGAGACTCTATCAGTCTCCTCATTTTCTGGCTCAGCAGGGTGAACTACAGCATGTTCACTATCAGGCATGGCGACCTTGTTGTCAATTTTCTTTCCACTTCTTAGGGTTGTGACAGCATTCACATGATTGTACGATTTCTCTCCTTTGGGGTTAGGATCAGTATGACTAGGGAACCTTCCATTTTCTCTCTCACTTATAAACTTAGCTATTTGTCCTACTTGAAGTTCTAATTTGGCAAGACTCTGGGAATTATTCTTCAACTCTTGCCTAGTTTCTTGTTGAAAGCTAAGGTGGTTCTTTGATAGCATGTCATGGTTATTTGCTAACATAGTGAGAGTTTCTTCTAAGGTAGAGATCTTTTTCTCAGAAGTGTTCTGAAACTGGGTTTGAGATGAAAAATTCTTAAAACCAAAACCTGGGGGAGGCTGAGAATTGCTAGACTGGCCTTGACTCTGGCCCTTAGACCAAGAGAAATTAGGATGGTTTCTCCAACCAGGGTTGTAGGTTTCTGAGTATGGGTCAAACTTCTGACGGTTCTCAAACTTAGCATTGTTATAGACAGCATGGGCTTGTTCTTCACTAACCTGACCTTCCCAAAATGAATTATCGAGCTCTATTCCACAACTAGAGACTTGAGAGGCTCTATTAGGTTCAACAAGGGACCTATTTTTAGTCTGACCCATTTCTAAAGCTTCTAACCTTCTGGACAAAGCAGCAAACTTAGCATCTGACGCAAAACTCGTATCTACCATACTGGTGCTACTTCTATTGACCAAGAGTCTTTTAGGGGGTTCAACACAAGATTCCCACTGTTGGGATTTTTCAGCGATAACTCCTAAGAAGGTAAAAGCATCATCAACATTTTTACTAGTGAACTCACCAGCGCACATAGATTCAACCATGGCTTTGGTCGAATAGTCTAAACCATCATAAATAATCTGTACAAGTTTCATATTATCAAATCCATGGTGAGGACACTGAGATAGGAGATCATTGAATCGCTCTAAAAACCTATAAAGAGACTCCCCCTCTTGTTGCACACTAGCACTAATTTTCTGCCTAACAGCAGCAGTTTTATGCTTAGGGTAGAATTTCATATAGAAGGCAGCGATAAGTTCCTGCCATGTTTCTATGGATTCAGACGGTAGGTTGTTCAGCCAGGTCTTGGATTTGTCTCTCAAAGAAAAGGGAAACATCTTAAGTTTCAAGACTTCATCGGTAAGGTCCTTTATCCTATTTGTCCCACAGATTTCCTCAAAGTCCCTAATATGAAAATAAGGGTTCTCATCATCTTTTCCTAAGAATATAGGGATCATTTGAAGAATACTAGGTTTTATCTCGAAATTAGCCGTAGTGGCTGGAAATTTAATGCATGAAGCTCGGTTGGTCCTAGTTGGGAACATGTAATCTTTCAAAGTTGCCATCGCTGGCACAACAGAAGTACTAGGGGTACTTTTATCACAAAGAGACAGATTCTCAAAACTGAAATTTCCAAAGACAGGGCTCTCCAAAGAAGAGTCTTCGAGCTCCCCGCCTAAATCAGAAGAACTACTAGGTTTTTCGCTAATCAATCGACCTAGAGTATCTCTTTTCCAAGCCCTATTAACAAAATCGGGCATACACTAAAAAGAAATTCAAAAAAAAAAAAAAATCCTAACAGGAAGGTTCTAGCAATCACACAACAGGCTGACTCGACTTTACCACAACAAACCTAAAGATTTCTAGCAAACAACAAGCATGATGGCTCCACTTCGATTGTTTCTAGACCAGCTTCTAATCCTTCGAAAGGGAATTCGTTACAATTTAAGCAAACCCCTATGGAATCTATCCGAGTTAAAGTAAGTTGAATAGAGGCGAGGGAAGCTCAGTGGAGCTTTGATACCCAAAACCTCACCGACCCAATGCGGCGCAGTCACGCATTCAACTCGCAGTAACCGTCAACAACTTCAAGGTGTGCTTAAAAGAGTAACCAATATTTTTCGAATGATTGTCCTGTTAAGCTCGATACCCTATAGGTCTCTTTCTAGTCCAAATTTTAGGCTTAGGTTCGCTTTAGGTTTCGTTTTCCTAAGGCGGGCAAGAAGGGAGCGGTGATGAAATCCGAACCCTTATCTTGTATGGTCCAGTCCTTGCCCTTTACTAGGAATTTAAAAACAGTCCAAATTCAAGTTCTCAGCATATATTCACCTTAAGGAGTCCAGTAACCCGCTTGCAGGAGATTCGCGGGTGTTTAGAATTTTACCTCCCGTACCAGACGGGCGAAGAACCGCTGAAGTCGACTCGGGCCACGACTCCTATGCCGTGTGCGAACCCGAGGGGCCGAGACGATATTGTAATCGTCGTCCTTCCCTGCAAATAGTTTATATTTAAGGGTACCCTTCCCTAGGGTTTAAAAATAAAAATAAAAATGTCCCAAAATTAATGTCCAAAGTCCATAAAAAAAAATACAAAAGAAAAGAAAGTCTAATAAAAAAAAAATTACAAAAATAAAAATGTCTCTCTTTTTTTTTTCTCTCTTTTACAAAATAAAGAAAATCTTCTTCTTTCGCTCCTTTAGCTTTGCTTTTCGCTCCCAATATTGCATTCACTCTTTTACAAACATAAATGCGTCTATCAATATAGCACAATATGCGTACTTGTATGCTAACTGTTGCAAGTTATTCCAAGTCCGAGAATCATAGTATGCATACCCGTACGCGTACTGGTTGGTTAATGAAAGTCCGGGAACTTAGTATGCATACCGGTATGCGTACTGGCATGAGGTTCAAATTACGGAAATTCAACTGAGTTTGGAAGGTATGCGTACCCATTCGCATACTGTCGAACCCAAACTAAGTCCATCTACTTAGGTATGCGTACCCGTTTGCATACCTGAGTATGTTATGTTCTAAAATCAGTTTGTTCATGAACTAATACACTTATATATTAAGGAATGCAATCTTTTGCAAACCATGGCTATAATGTTCATGAATTGATTCGAGTGAATTACAATCGATTTTGCTTCAATTGTGCCTTGTATACTTCTATGAGAATATAAACAATTGAACAACTCTAGAACTAGTTTCATTTAAGTCATTTGAACTAGTTATGGTTAAGATGAATAAAGTTGATATGAAAGTGTTCATATGGATAACTTCGGTTAACTATTGTTGAGCCAACAAGGTGTTCACGTTTAGGTACGGTTACTCATATCTAAATGAAGTCGCTTTTCATTTGTGTCTAACAAACTAAGTTCGATCTAACAGTTGAAATATATTATCTTGAGTCTAATCAGGTTTTCATCTAACGGTGAATATTGAATGCTTTTGTTACCAAGGTAACATTGATTGCAAACCCTGATTTGAATACTATATAAGGGAGAACTCTAGCAACTGGGAAACCTAATCCCCACACCTCCTGTGTGATACTAGTTGCGACTAGATTCGATTCTCCTTTAATCTTAGGTTTTTCCCAAAACCCTGTAGGTTAACGACTTGAAGAGTTCATCGGGATTGTGAAGCCAAACCCAACTATTTCTCTGTAGTTGCATGTTCTGATCTTGTTGTTTTCTATCGCGATTGATTACTATCTTCTCTAAGATTTGCTCAAGATTTAATCTCCGATAGGCAAGATAAAAAGTAGTCACAAACATATTCGTCTTATCGTTTATGATTTCACAATATCTTGTTTCGCTACTATACGATTAAGATTATTGTGAGGTGATTGATATTACTAGGTTGTTCTTCGGGAATATAAGTCCGGTGTATCAATTGGTTCCTGTTCACCTCGATTTATCAAAAGACGGAACAAAACTCATAGGTCTTTCTGTGGGAGACAGATTTATCTATTCAATAGAATATTATGTGTGAGACAAATTGGTTTATCAAGTCTTCGACTTTGGGTCGTAACAACTCTTAGTTGTGGGTGAGATCGGCTACGGGAATCAAGTGCGCAGAATCCGGCGTGGTTCTAGAGGCGTAAGGAACGCGACTGTACCTTGAATGTGAGATTGGTTAGGGCTCAACTACATTCCAGTCCGAAGTTAAATTCGAGTAGGCTAGTGTCTATAGAGGCTTAATACAGTGTGATGGTATGCGTACCTGTTCCCAAACTGTCGGACACAATCCAAGTCCGACTACTTAAGTATGCGTACCCGTTTGCATACTTGAGTGGGTTAAGTTCTAGAATCGGTTTGTTCATGAACTAATACATTTATATAATAAGGAATGCAATCTTTTGCAAACCGTGGTTATAATGTTTATGACTTGATTCGAGTGAATCAAAATCGATTTTGCTTCAATTGTGTCTTGTATACTTCTATGAGAATATAAATAATTGAACAACTCTATAACTAGTTTTATTTGAGTCGTTTGAACTAGTTGTGGTTGAAATGAATAAGGTTGATATGAAAGTGTTCATATGGCTAACTTCGGTTAACAAGGTGCACACATTTAGGTACGGTTACTCATATCTGAATGAAGTCACTTTGCATTTGCGTGTAACAAGCTAAGTTGGATCTAACGTTTCAAAGATATTAGCTTGAGTCTAATCAAGTTTTCATCTAACGGTGAATATTGAATGCTTTGTTACCAAGGTAACATTGATTGCAAACCCTGATTTTGAAGACTATATAAAGGAGAACTCTAGCAACTGGGAAACCAAATCCCCACACCTCCTGTGTGATACTAGTTGCGACTATAGTTGATTCTCCTTTGACCTTAGGTTTTTCACGAGAACCATGTAGGTTAACGACTTGAAGACTTCATTGGGATTGTGAAGCCAGACCCAACTATTTTCTCTGTAGTTGTGTGTTATGATCTTGCCCTGTTCTATCTATTGAATACTATCTTCTCTAAGATTTGCTCGAGATTGATTCTACGATAGGAAAGATAAAAAGTAGTCACAAACATATCCGTCTTATCGTTTGTGATTCCGCAATATCTTGTTTCGCTACCATACAATTAAGATTATTGTGAGGTGATTGATATTTCTAGGCTGTTCTTCGGGAATATAAGTCCAGCATATAAATTGGTTCCTGTTCACCTTGATTTATCAAAAGACAGAAAAAAACTCATAGGTTTATATGTGGGAGAGAAATTTATCCATTCTATAGATTTTTCTGTGTGAGAAAGATTGGTTTATCACATCTTCGACTTGGGTCGTAGAAACTCTTAGTTGTGGGTGAGATCAGCTAAGGAAATCAAGTGCGCAGAATCCCGCGTGGTTCTAAGGGCGTAAGGAACATAATTGTACCTTGATCAGTGTGAGATTGATTAGGGCTCAACTACATTCCAGTATGAAGTTAAATTGGAGTAGTCTAGTGTCTGTAGCGGCTTAATACAGTGTGGTGTTCAAATCTGGAGTAGGTCCCGGGGTTTTTATGCATTTGCGGTTTCCTCGTTAACAAAATTTTTGGTGTCTGTGTTATTTCTTTTCCGCATTATATTTTGTTATATAATAGAAATATCACAGGTTGTGCGTTAAGTTCAATCAGTTTTTGAATCTGACCTTTGAGTTGTTGATTGAATTCGTTGACACTTGGATATTGGTTTTTGATACCGTCCAAGTTATTTCTCTTATTCAATCGGGCTCGCAAATTCCTATTTGTTTGATTGCGGATTGAATTGAGAAATCGAGATACAAACTCTTGGATATATTTCCATTGATTGAGTCTGACTGTCTAGTTGATTCTCTTGGAATTATATTGGAGTTGTCCATACAGATTGATAAGCGAAATATTGGGTGTGGTTGTTAAACCCCCGTTTTTTCATACACTGCATCCTTTCAAGTATCACCTCTATCACAACCATTGAAACCATTAATGGATAGTTTTACAAAAGATTTGACAAAATATGATTTTGAAAAGGAATACAGAAAGATGAAGAAGCAGTGTGCAACAGTACAAATCTTTGAATTTGAAAACCGATCTAGGGATACAAAGAACATCGGCATCATCTCACCATCATACAAAACCTTTTTTTTCTCTTTTTTTAACTGGCTGCAGTTGAAAGAAACTTATAATTACAATCATCTGCACCATCCAAATTCAAGCATCATATCTATCACCATCATTGAAGCCATAATTCAAGCATCATATTTATCAAAACATGAAATTCTTGTTCAGATCTAGTCCGAGGACTAGATCCGAGCAAGGCGGCGGCTGGTTTTTGGTGTTTTTGTAGATAAGGTTTATTTTTCAGAGAGCTAATTGAAACTGAAAAAGTGGGGGTACAACAACCACACCCAATATTTCGCTTAGCAATCTGTATGGACAAACTCCAATATACTTTCTAGAGAATCAACTAGACAGTCAGACTCAATCTAGATAAAAAGTATATCAAATAGTTTATATCTCAATCTCTGGATTTGATATATACTCAAGCAAATAGAAATCTGCGAGTCTTTATCAAATACTAGAGAGATAACTTGGATGGTACCAAAGACCAATATCCAAGTGTCAATCAATTTAAATCAACAACCAAACGGTGGGATATTCTAATTGATTGAACAACGCACAACCTGTGATATTTCAATTATATAACAAAATATAATGCGGAAAAGAAATAACACAGTCACCAGAATTTTGTTAATGAGGAAACCGCAAATGCAGAAAAACCCCGGGACTTAGTCCAGTTTGAACACACACTGTATTAAGCCGCTACAGACACTAGCCTACTCCAAATTAACTTCGGTCTGGACTGTAGTTGAACACCAATCAATCTCACACTGATCCAAGGTACTGTCATGCTCCTATGTCTCTGATCCCAGCAGGATGCTACATACTTGATTCTCTTAGCTGATCTCACCCACAACTAAGAGTTTCTACGACCCAAAGTCGAAGACTTTAATAAACAAATCTGTATCACACAGAAAAGTCTACGGTAATAGATAAATCCATCTCCCACGAATATACCTACGAGTTTTGTTTTGTCTTTTGATAAATCAAGGTGAACAGGAACCAATCGATAAACCGGACTTATATTCCCGAAGAATAAACTAATATTATCAATCACCTCACAATAATCTTAATCGACGCAGTGAAAAAAGATATTGCGGAATCACAAACGATGAGACGAAGTGTTTGTGATTTCTTTTATATCTTCCCTATAGGAGATATCAATTTCAAGCCAATTATTACAATTGTACTCGTACGACAGAACAACAAGATCAGATCACACAACTACAAGGAAGTAGTATCGGTCTGGCTTCACAATCCCAATGAAGTCTTTAAGTCGTTAACCTAGTTTAGAATAAGAAGCCAAAGGTTAAAGGAGAATCGAATCTAGATTAGCACAACTAGTATCACACAGAAGGTGTGGGGATTAGGTTTCCCAGTTGCTAGAGTTCTCCCTTATATAGTCTTTCAAATCAGGGTTTGCAATCAATGTTAGCTTAGTAACAAAGCATTCAATATTCACCGTTAGATGAAAACCTAATTAGATTCAAGCTAATATCTTTTAACCGTTAGATCGAAAACTAGCTTGTTACACACAAATGAAATACACGTTTCTAGGCTTGTGTAACCGTACCCAAACTTGTACATTTGTTGGTTCAACAATAGTCAACCAAATGGTTATCCATATGATCATTTTCATATCAATCATATTCTTCTTCACCATAACTAGTTCAAGTGACCTAAATGAACTAGTTAGAGAGTTGTTCAATTGCAAGGAAATCTTATGTAACTACACAAGACACAATCGAAGCAAAAACGATTTGATTCACTCGAATCAGTTCCTGAACTATATAGCCACGGTTTGCAATTTGCATTCCTTAGTTTATATAAGAATAAGTTCACAAACATCGTTTTAGATATAACCTACTCAAGTTCGCGGACTTAAGTTCCCAGACGGAGTTCACAAACTCCAGCAGAATTTCTCGGGTCGAGAACTTCCGCCAGTTCGCGGACTTGCCTCGCGCCACCATTCCGATTCTCTTGATCAACAAAGTTCACAAACTTTGGTTCAAGGAATAAGGACTTATACATATATGTGTTTCCACAAAAATGCTTATATCCTCCAATGGTTATATTATCTAAACTCTCATTTCAATCATTGAAACATTCTTAGAGGACGTTGATATTCTATAGTTGTTATTCACAAACTATTTTTCGTCAAAGTAAGCAATTTTCAAAGTGATTGAAACTTGTCATGAATTTTGTCACTAGGTAAAGATGAACTTGGCTAAAGCGAAATCTTACCAACACATATTTCGAGAAATAGATAGGCGAGATAAACTCGGCTCGAAATAGCAAATGTGTATAATCCAAGTCTATATAGAAAAACGAATTTTGTCTCAAGATAGGAGATAAATAGACTTTTGAGTTATAGATAAGTTCAAGTCTCCACATACCTTTTAGTTGATGAAGATCCACCGGTTCCTTTAGTAGTCCTTCGTCTTGTATGATGATTTCCATGGAGTTCTTGAGCTCAACTACACTTTCTATCCTAGTCCGAGACCTTAGCTATAGTAGACTAGAAATCAAGACTTATAGTTTTGATCACTAACATTGACAAACATGCTTGAGATAGCAACGCATGCGAGTTCGACCGAGCAATGTTCTAACAATCTCCCCCTTTGTCAATTTTAGTGACAAAACTATCAATACATATAGAATACAAAATAAATAAATTAACTTTTGTAGCTCCTATTCCACATGTCTAATCTTCAAAATTACTTGATCCCAAAGGTCAAAAGTACTCCAATGATCCCAAAGGTTGTAAGTTCAGCATCATCGTTGTTGAAAATTCGTAGCTATAACAACGAGAAAACAAGAGTTCTCAATCATTGTTATACAGTGTCATAGTATCATTACACAACGTCAAAGTTCAATTGTATCACAACTTCAACAATAATATTATGGTGATATGTATCACTCCCCCTTAGTTAATACTCCATCTCACATGGAAACCACTCCCCCTTACATAATGATCCGAAAACCATATGTATTTGTAGTGTGAATTACATATTAATTCTCCCCCTTTTTGTCAATAAAATTGGCTAAGGTACAAGAACGGGATCCTAATGAAATTTCCGAAAGAGACATTTCATGACCAAAAGAAAGAAAAACATATCATCTTATTTAGATGCAATCATATAGCCGAAGCTAAATGCATTCATCAAGGTGTTTATAAAGATACAAGATAACCCCTATAATATTCCACAACCGCACTCCCCACAAAGATTTGACAATTAAGCACAAGCTCAATTAATAACTCTCCCCCATAAAATGTCATTCCCAAAGGAACAACAAGAGCGACCTTAATTTCGAAAGAAATGAAGGACTTCATTTGACATAACACGCAAAGAATTCTGACGGAAAAACCCATCCTACGCAAACAAATACAAAATTGAAATAAACACTACTGGATTTTCAGACTCAATTTCCCAAAAGATCGAGATAAGCACAGGGCCAAGAGTCATAGAAACACTTAATGAACCAAAACAACACCAATAGGCTGCCGTAAGTGTTGAAAAGTAGTAGTGTCTAATGGTTTGTTGAGAATATCAGCCAATTGTTGTTCGTAAGGCACAAATTCCATACATATGATACCATTTTCATAGAGATCTTGAATAAAATGGTACCTTATATCAATGTGCTTTGTTCTTGAGTTCTCAACGGGTTTCTCAGTGATTCGAATCGCACTAGAGTTATCACAAAAGATCTTCATTATTCCAGTATCAATTCCATAATCAGCTAGCATTTGTTTCATCCATAGGAGTTGGGTGCAACATGAGCCAGCAACAATATATTCTGCTTCACACGTAGACATGGATTGTGAATTCTGCTTCTTGCTATGCAAAGCCACAAGATTCAATCATACATAGTAGAAACCCCCTGAAGTAATTTTTCTGTCTTCTACACATCCTTCCCAATCAGCATCTGAATAAGCAGAAAGGTCAGTGTTAGTATCAAAAGTATAAGATAGACAGTGTGATTGACATATCGTATGATCCTTTTTGCAGCTGCAAGATGAGATTCCTTTGGATTAGCCTGAAATCTAGCACATCAACCAACACTAAAAGAAATATCAGGTCTAGTAGTTGTAAGATATAAAAGGCTTCCAATAATAGATCGATACAATTTTTTGATCTACTTTTACTCCTGTCTCATCTCTGTGCAGTTTACCAGTAGTGGGCATAGATGTCAGTTTTGGAGATGACTTATCCAGACCAAATTTTGACACAAGATCCCTTGCGTACTTTTCCTGGGATAAGTAAATTCCATCCTTATGTTGTTGAATTTGTAATCCTAAGAAGAATTTAATTCACCAACATTGCTCATTTCAAATTCTTTAGCAAGAGGGACTTGGAAATCCTTTGCAAATCTCTTAGAAGTTGAACCATAGATGATATCATCTACATAGACTTGAGAAATGACAACATCTTTCCCACTCCATTTGGTAAACAAAGTTTTATCAGCTCCACCTCTTGAAAAACCTTTTTTCTAATAAGAGAAGTGGTAAGTTTTTCAAACCAGGCTCTAGGTGCTTGTTTTAACCCATATAATGCCTTTTTGAGATTAAGAACAAGATCTGGAAAATCAAGGTTTTCAAATCCTTTAGGTTGAGCAACATATACTTCCTCCTTTAGAATTTCGTTTAGGAATGCAGATTTTATATCCATTTGGAAAAGCTTAACCTTGAGAAAACAAGCATGAGCTAATAAAAGTCTGATGGACTCAAGTCGTTCCACAGGAGCAAGGTTTCGTCAAAGTCGATACCTTCAATTTGTGAGTATCCTTGAGCGACAAGTCTGGCTTTATTTCTGATAATTGTGCCAAATTCATCAGACTTGTTCTAGAATATCCATTTTGTTCCAACAATATTAACATTGGAGGGACAAGGTACGAGTTCCCATACGTCTTGTCTTTGAAATTGATTCAAATCTTCATGCACTGGATTCACCCAAAAGGGATCATTTAGAGCTTCATCAATATTTCTTGGTTATACTTGTGACAGATAACAACCAAAATTGCACATGTTTTGAAGTTTCCCTCTAGTCTTAGCTGTAGAATCTCTTCCCCATATAATACTGTTGAGATCATGATTCCTTTGAACCTAGAGGTGTCATGGAGGGACATGTTCTCGTTCGTCAGGAGTAGCCTGATCAGTGCTCTTCTCCCCGTCACTAGAAATATCAGGATCAGGAAAAGTTGGGATAACTTCAACTGATTCTGGTATTTCTTTGACTTTCTCAATTGTCTCGGTTGGAGGCAATTCAGCAGGAGGATTATCATGATGAAAATCATTAATATCATCAATGATAACGTTAGCAGATTCCATCATGACCTGGGTTCTGAGATTAGATACTCGAAAACCACGGCTATCAGAGGCATAGCCAAGAAACATACCTTCATTACTTTTGATATCAAATTTCCCTCTCTGTTCTCGATCTTTTAGGATATATCACTTACTCCGGAACACTCTAAGGTAGTGTAGGTTGGGTTTTCTTCCATACCACAACTCATAAGGAGTGTTTAGGATTTTAGACCATAAGTCAACACGGTTGATCAAATAACATGCTGTAAAGACAGCTTCTCCCCAAAACCTTAGAGGTAAGTTTTTGTTATGGAGCATTACCCTGTCCATTTCCTGAATGTTCATATTCTTTCTTTCTACAAATCCATTAGCTTGTGGGGTAATGGGTGGTGAGTATTGTTGAATAATCCCCAGTTCGTCACAAAATTCAAATACCTTAGAGTCCTTGAATTCAGTTCCACGGTCTCTCCTAATTTTCTTTAGTTTGTGACCTTGTTCGTTCTGGATTCTTTTAACAATAATCTTGAATTCATCAAGGGTTTCATTCTTATGAGATAGAAATGCAACCCAAGTGAATCTGGTGTAATCATCTACCTTAACTAAAGCATACTTCTTACCAGCAATCGTGGGTTGTTGAATTGGTCCAAAGAGATCCATATGGATTAAATCCAGTGGAGCTTTAGTGAGAATATCTCGAGATGATTTATGGTGAACTTTAGTTTCTTTACCCTTTTGACAGGCACCACATACACCTTCAATCTTTGCATTGATTTCGGGAACGCATCTAACAAGTTCTTTGTTAATGATCTTAGTTAGAAGACGGTAGTTGATGTGACCAAAACGCTCATGCCAAAGATGTGTAGATTCCACCTTAGTCAAATTGCAAAAGTTGCTGAGTTGAGTATTAAGAAGATAACAATTGTTTTTACCACGAGTTCCTTAAAAAATTATTTTCCCAGTTTTGTCTACAATGTCACATCCATTTGCATTGAAGACTACTCGATGGCCTTTGTCACAAATTTGACTAACAGAAAGAAGATTTGAAGTCATACCTTTTACGTAGACTACATCATGGATTTCAGGTACACGGGGTAATTTGATCGTCCCCTTCTTACTTATGTAGCAACAACTCCCATCTCCAACTGTTACAGGCCCTCCTTCATAGTCGTCTGAGGAGACGAACCAAGTGAGATTACCTGTCATATGTCTGCTACAACCACTGTCAAGAAACCATTGAAAGGGTGATGTTGATTTTAAAGCAAAAGCTCCCATACTATCAGTATTATTCTGTTTAGGGTTTCCTAATAGTTTTATATGTCCTTTTAGAGAACCAAAAAGTTGTTTAGTTCTGTTGTGAAGATTACTTGCAACTTTTAGACTATTTTGAAAAGACACACAATCATGTTGAAAGTGATTGGAGGAATCACAAAACAAACATGGGCCAACACCTTTTAGTTTGGCAGAGCAGTTCTGAGTCATATCAGTTCTCACAACATCTAATCGTTGTTTATCACCTGATCTACGACAGTTCTTCAGAGAGGAACAACTAGAGTTACTCAGATCCATCAAAGGATTTGTAATGGGTGTCAAATCCTTAAGTATCGCAATTTCAGCAACAAGATCAGAATTGATCCGGATTTGTTCATCCAACCTCTTCTGGAGAATAACAAGTTTATCATAACTTTTTCTACGATTGGTTTTTAAACCTGGTGAAGCGTTACAAGAGACTTTATCGTCCATAGAGTCAGATCGCTACAAACACAGACTTGTAAGGTCTTAAACGTGTTTGCCAGCTCTGATACCAATTGAAAAAGTGGGGGTACAACAACCACACCCAATATTTCGCTTAGCAATCTGTATGGACAAACTCCAATATACTTTCTAGAGAATCAACTAGACAGTCAGACTCAATCTAGATAAAAAGTATATCAAAGAGTTTATATCTCAATCTCTCAATTTGATATATACTCAAGCAAATAGAAATACGCGATTCTTTATCAAATACTAGAGAGATAACTTCGATGGTACCAAAGACCAATATCCAAGTGTCAATCAATTTAAATCAAGAACCAAAAGGTCGGATATTCTAATTGATTGAACAACGCACAACCTGTGATATTTCAATTATATAACAAAATATAATGTGGAAAAGAAATAACACAGACACCCGAATTTTGTTAACGAGGAAACCACAAATGCAGAAAAACCCTGGGACCTAGTCCAGTTTGAACACACTGTATTAAGCCGCTACAGACACTAGCCTACTCCAAATTAACTTCGGTCTGGACTGTAGTTGAACCCCAATCAATCTCGCACTGATCCAAGGTACAGTTATGCTCATACGTCTCTGATCCCAGCAGGGTGCTACGTACTTGATTCCCTTAGCTGATCTCACCCACAACTAAGAGTTGCTACGACCCAAAGTCGAAGACTTTAATAAACAAATCTGTATCACACAGAAAAGCCTAGGGTAATAAATAAATCCGTCTCCCACGAAAATACCTACGAGTTTTGTTCTGTCTTTTAATAAATCAAGGTGAACAAGAACCATTTGATAAACCAGACTTATATTCCCGTAGAACAGCCTAATATTATCAATCACCTCACAATAATCTTAATCGACGCAGCGAGAAAAGATATTGCGGAATCACAAACGATGAGACGAAGTGTTTATTATTTCTTTTATATCTTGCCTATCGGAGATATCAATCTCAGGCCAATTATTACAATTGTAGTCGTACGATAGAAACAACAAGATCAGATCACACAACTACAAGAAAGTAGTATCGGTCTGGCTTCACAATCCCAATGAAGTCTTTAATTCGATAACCTGGTTCATAAGAAGCAACCAAAGGTTAAAGGAGAATGGACTCTAGATTAGCACAACTAGTATTACACAAAAGGTGTGGGGATTAGGTTTCCCAGTTGCTAGAGTTCTCCCTTATATAGTCTTTCAAATCAAGGTTTGCAATCAATTTTAGCTTGGTAACAAAGCATTCAATATTTACCGTTAGATGAAAACCTGATTAGACTCAAGCTAATATCTTTCAACCGTTAGATCGAAAACTAGCTTGTTACACACAAATGAAATACACGTTTCTAGGCTTGTGTAACCGTACCCAAACTTGTACATTTTTTGGTTCAACAATAGTCAACCAAATGGTTAGCCATATGATCACTTTCATATCAACCATATTCTTCTTCACCGTAACTAGTTCAAGTGACTCAAATGAACAAGTTAGAGAGTTGTTCAATTGCAAGGAAATCTTATGTAACTACACAAGACACAATCGAAGCAAAAACGATTTGATTCACTCGAATCGGTTCATGAACTTTATAGCCATGGTTTGCAAAAGCATTCCGTAGTTTATATAAACATGAGTTCAAGAACAAACGATTTTAGATATAACCTACTCAAGTTCGCGGACTGGGTCCGCGGACAGAGTTCACAAACTGCAGCATAATTTCTCGGGTCGAGAACTTCCGCTAGTTCGCGGACTTGCCTCACATCACCATTCCGGTTTTCTTGATCAACAAAGTTCCCAAACTTCGGTTCAAGGAATAAGGACTTATAAATATATGTGTTTCCACAAAAATGCTTATATCCTCCAGTGGTTATATTATCTAAAATCTCATTTCAATCATTGAAACATTCTTAGAGGACGTTGATATTCTATAGTTGTTATTCACAAACTATTTTTCGTCAAAAAGTAAGCAATTTTCAAAGTGATTGAAAAATGTCATGACTTTCGTCACTAGGTAAAGATGAACTTGGCTAAAGCGAAAGCTTACCAACACATAGAGAAATAGATAGGCGAGATAAACTCGGATCGAAATAGCAAATGTGTATAATCTAAGTCTATATAGCAAAACGACTTTTGTCTCAAGATAGGAGATAAATAGACTTTTGAGTGATAGATAAGTTCATGTCTCCACATACGTTTTAGTTGATGAAGATCCACCGGTTCCTTTAGTAGTCCTTCGTCTTGTATGATGATTTCCATGGAGTTCTTGAGCTCAACTACACTTTCTGTCCTAGTCCGAGACCTTAGCTATAGTAGACTAGAAATCAAGACTTATAGTTTTGATCGCTAACACTGACAAACATGCTTGAGATAGCAACGCATACGAGTTCGACTGAGCAATGCTCTAACAGAAACATATATACATCTGATATAATTAGTAATTCAGATCATGAATGGGACAAATGGGACGAATGATGACCACACAATTGGTCCTGGTTCTATTACGATTAATGTTGCAAAACCTGGTTAATTGAAGGGAACTCGATGGGATGACTTATCCGAAGAAGAAGGTGAGATCTATTCCCAAAGGGAAAGACATAGAGAATAAATCTTTCTCTCAAAAGAAAAATGTGGATGCTAGTGCTGATACTAACAAATTTAGTATGCTAGGCATATATACTGACAATATTAATGAATATGATGACTATCCATCGCTATGGTATTGGAGAACATGGTGATATAAGATACTCCTTTTCCATCATTAGACGATTTTCATCATATTTTGTGTGGTTTCAAGAAAAAATTTAATAAACCAAAATAAATGAATTTACTTGAAA
This sequence comes from Papaver somniferum, assembly GCF_003573695.1. Classification (NCBI taxonomy): domain Eukaryota; kingdom Viridiplantae; phylum Streptophyta; class Magnoliopsida; order Ranunculales; family Papaveraceae; genus Papaver; species Papaver somniferum. The sequence continues at coordinate 2,373,312 of NW_020622270.1, read as the reverse complement.
GTTCCAGAAAAGAATTTTCGCTTGAAACATTTTGAATGAGTTTGTTGACATAATTTTTCGCTCATTTTAGTTTTTCAGGATGCTTCAGCTTTATGCCACTCTTTTGCTTCTTGTTTTTCCCCGTCCTTTTATTAATATGTTTTTTTTCTAAATAAATAAATATATTGGTTTTATCTAGGTTGTTAAATTCCTATCTCGTGTAATTCTAGTGTTTGTAATTCGCATGGTGTAGTGCCCTTTCTGGTTAAGGTTCGTCGTCGTTTGTAGATTTTATATTAGAATAAAATGGTGCATTTCCAATATTTCAATAATTTTAAAATTATAAAAAAAGAATAATATCTGGTGTTTTGCATTTTTTTCGTTTAGTTTTGATTTCTCAGTTATAATATATATGATTATCGTGTGGTCTTTTTTCGTAAATGCTTACTCATGTTTCTTTGACGTGATTTTGAAGTCGGTATGGTGTTGCTGTTTTTCCGATCACTTTCCTATTGAGTTGTGCTCTATTGTAACGGATTGGGGAGCTTGTCCTTTACGGTTTCAATTAGCTTGGCTTGAAGATACTAACATAATTTCTTTGATGAAAGAATGGTGGGAATCTTTCCCTTTTGTAAGTTCCGCGAGTGCATGTTTTTCAAAGAAGTTAAATGCATTGAAAGAGAAATTAAAGGTGTGGAACAAAGGTATCTTTGGTTGTGTTGATCGGGCTATCGATATGGCGCTTGAAAAGATGAAAGAGTTGGAAGATATTGATGATGATGAAGCTAGGAGTCTCACCGAGGTCGAAGAAGACTTGCTTGTGACGGTGAAAGTAGAGTTTGAAACGGCCCACAGACGTAAAGAAATTTTGATTCGCCAAAAATCAAGAGTCAAAGTGATTCGGGATGGTGATCGAAATACCAAACATTTTCATCGTGTGTTAAAGAGTCATAGAGCAATTAATAATATTCATAATCTTCGAATCAATGGTAGATGGACCGGGAATAAAGATGACATTAAAGAGGGTATTGCAAGTCACTTTGAGGTAGCTTTTAAAGAAGTTTCTAATCATAGACCGAGAATCAAGAACATGTGTCTAAAATCGTATTGATGAGATTTCTAGGGATTGGTTGGAGAGACCTTTTGGGGAAGAAGAAGTTAAGAAAGCAATTAAAGACTTAGGTGTGGATAGAGCACCGGGTCCGGATGGTTTTCCTATGAAATTTTACATTGTTGGATGGGATTTCTTAAAAAAGGACTTAATGAAGGTGTTTCAAGAATTTCATGATCATAATATTCTTGATATTTCTCTTAAGAACAACTTTATAGCTCTCATTCCGAAGAAGGTTGGTGTTGAGGAGGTTAAGGATTTTCGGCCTATTAGCCTCATAGGAAGTGTGTATAAGATTATTTCCAAAGTTCTTACGGAGAGATTGAAGGTACATCTTCCTACTTTAATTTCCCCTTTTCAATCTAGTTTTATAAAGGGTCGAAAAATTCTAGATGGTGTTTTGATAGCAAATGAGTGTGTGGATTCAAGGCTTCGTCAAAAAATTCTGGGATTAGTGTGTAAGTTAGATTTCGAGAAGGCTTTTGATAATGTTAATTGGAGCTTTTTGAATGAAGTTTTATATAAAATGGGGTTTGGAGGTGTTTGGCGAGCTTGGATTCGAAGTTGCTTATCTTTCTCTTAATTCTCGGTTCTTGTAAACGGGACGGCACATGGATTTTTTGGTTGCGATAAGGGTATTCGTCAAGGTGATCCTCTATCTGCGTTCCTTTTTACCATTGTTGGATAAGTGTTGAGTCATATGCTAAGTAATGCACAAGATGTTGGTGAAATTGCGGGTTTGTCGGTTAAAAACGGGGGAACTAAAATTAACCATCTCCAATTTTCCGATGATACTATTGTTTTTCTTGATGCGAAGCGAGAGCAAGTTGATGCTCTTCGGAATTTACTTCTTTGTTTTGAATTAACCTCGGGCTTGAAAGTTAATTTCTCAAAAAGTTGTTTGTTTGGTGTTGCTCTTGATGAAGATATTGATGGTTTTGCCAATATGTTGGGGTGTAAAAGATCTAATTTTCCAAGTGTTTACCCTGGTCTTCCATTGGGTGATAAATCTTGTGGCACTCAAAAGTGGGAGAAGATTTTTGAGACGTGCGCGTCGAGGCTTTCTTCTTGGAATGGGAGGATTATAGCGAGAGGAGGTAAGTTGACACTTATTAAAAGCGTCTTGGCAAGTTTACCTATCTACTATCTATCTTTATTTCTTGCCCCTTGTTCCATAACAAAAAAACTTGATAGAATAATGAGAAATTTTCTTTGGGATGATGGTTCTAACAAGAAAAGAACTCATAATATTCGGTGGCCTTTGGTCGTGAAGTCTAAAGAACATGGTGGTCTTGGAATTCGGAAGTCCAAACATATGAACTGGCGCTTCTTAAAAAGTGGTGGTGGAGATTTGGCACTGAAAAGGGCGCTTTTTGGAGAAAGATTATGGTGGAAAAATTTGGTGAAACCTCAACCGGTTGGGAAACTCTTCAACCTAAAGGGCCAAAGGGAGTTAGCTTGTGGCATAATATTTATTGTGAGCTTGAAGACTTTAACAAAAACGTAAGATTTAAGATAGGCGCGGGAAATGAGACTAGATTTTGGGAAGATCTTTGGATTAGAGATGGTATCTTATGCAATAGATTTCCATTAGCTTTTGAAGCTTCAAGAACCAAGGGGTGTGTGGTAGCTCGTTTGTATGAGATCTCGAGTAACGGAATCAAATGGAAGTTTATGTCCCGAAGGAGGTATCCTCAAAATAAAATGAGAGAGGTTGCCTCCATAAACACGTTACTAGATTCGGTGAATATCCAAGAAGTAGCTTTAGACTCTAGATTATGGATAGTTGATGAAAATACTATGTCGGATACTTAAACGGTCAAGAATGGAGTTAATTCCCTTGTGGAAATCGGTGACATAAATTTTCCAAGCGAGATTATTTGGAGCCGGTCTTACCCGTGTGATAAGTGCATAATTCATATGATTTTAGTGTTCATTCCATACTTGCTTTAGCTATTATTCTTGCATATATTCGTATTATTACTCTTGTTTTCTCTTGTTTGCCTCTAATAGGTGAATCATCCACAAAGGACATATAAAGTGCTGAAAAGATCTAGGAATAGAAGTATTCCAAGTATCCAAGTGCCCAAGTCCAAGACAAGTAGAAGAAGTGCGACAAAAAGGAGCAAAACGCTCATAATCAAGACACAGTCCAAAGACCGATCTTAACTCATTAAAATTAAGGATTTGTCATCATCATCTTGAAGATAATTGAAATATAAAAAGAATGCAAAAATAATGAGGTCATTCCGAGTTCGGATGAAGAAGTTGTGGCCAAAACAGTTTCCATTGTATACTGAAGACAATGAAGTCCGCGAACTGGGTTTGCGTACGGGGTTCACAGATTTATTTCCGAAAATATTTTCTGGAATTTGAAGTTTGCGGACTGGTTATGCGAACTTATCAAATGGGAAACGTGTATTCACACCTTGGAAGGCCTAAGGACACGTTTGGAGTCGTTAGGTCATATTTTCGGGTCGGGTTCTTAAACCTAACTAAATACTTGGAAGCAAGCAATATAACCCTATAAAAAGGTATTAGGTTATGTAAATGATCTTCAAATCTCATATCACAAGTTTTACATCAAAACCTAGGGTTTACCCCTTTTGGGGGAAACCACCATTATCATCTTCTTTGTAATATGACTAGCTAAATCCTTTGTTGATTAAGGATGAATTCAATGTTCTAAGCGTGAAACTTTATTATTAATACAAATCTATTGAGAGTTTTTATCATCATCGTTTGCCTTTACCATATCTAGGGTTTATGAGTGATTCTTAGATTGATTTGGGATGCATACTAGATTAGTCTATTGATCATTCTATTGCTAGTGGAAGTTATGAGATAAGTAATCGTCGATTAACTCTCTACACAAGTAGAAAACGCGAGACCTTACAGAGGGATTCTGTGGAGCAATCGTGTGTGAAAACAACACCATCAAGTAAACCTTGATCTAAGAGTTTAACTACTGGGATCAACCTAAACTCACAAAGCTTAAGGCGTTCTATTGGGTTACACCTTGAGTGATCTACTACTTGGTGGTTCGTTGAATAAAATCTGGTAGGCGAGAACTTCCGTATCCAGTAATTGAAGGAGTTTTGGGGATAACACTGAACTAGCTGCTATTCTACGGTTGGTGATGAATGGTTCTTACGAACAATAGATAAGTATATTAATCTAGTTATCGCTTGGTAACGACGAAGGATTCCTTGATCATCTCTTTATTCTTTATTGTCTTTCTATTATCTTAAAACCAAAACCCCCTTTGTTATTTACTTTATCTTGCTATTTCAAATAACCTATCAATTACATAGCTCTCTGTGGGAACGATCTCTTACTACCGATATATTACCAGTTAATTAGTGGGAAATATATTTATTAATTTGTTGTCCCTACGACAAACATCACCATGCAAGCTAAACTTCTTCCTTTGGCTTCTATATCATGAAAGATTGATGACGGCCGATGAGTTAAGTAGAAGGGGCATGAATGTGGATAGGTTGTGTCGTTTTTGTGAGGAGTATGATGAAACAAGTGCTCACTTATTTTACGGTTGTTGGAGGACGAAGAGAATTTGGACATATTTTGCGGAAGGATGTAGTTTCCATTGGACCTACAACTCTAATGTCGCCACAACTATAAGAAGTTGGAGTCATGATTGGGGCGATGGGCGTCTTAATCGCATTTCGAACAATCTACCGGTTGCAATATGGTGGTGCATTTGGAAAGAAAGAAATGCAAGGACCTTCAACAACAAGAAGAGAAATTTGGCAAGTTTAATTAGAGATATCAAGCTTCAAGCTTTCTTTTGGGCGGGGTCTAACACTAAAATGCTAGGTTTAACGGCAACATGGTGATAGCATTGTGGGATACGAATTTCTATCATTCTCATTGAGTTTGATTTTGAGAAGCAAGGTCACAAGACCTTTTTGGTTTATTTTTTCTTTTCTCTTTTCTTTAGGTGACCCAATCCCTTTTCGATTTTCTTTTTTTGTTTCGGTTGTTTTTATTGGATTGAGGTACCCCTCTTAATTACCTTTTTTCAATGAATTTTCCTCTTGACCGATCAAAAAATACAAAAAAACAAAAAAAAGATACCAAAAAAAAAGAAAAACAAAGCAGGCATTCTGCCATTTGCTTTTCCTAAAAATATGCTAATGTGGAATTTGAGTCTTCGACTTCAAATATAATTCTTATCATTTGAATAATATGATTTATTCATTACTCAACGCTTCTAAGACGTATGAGCTATCTTTATTTTTATTTTTTCTTTTAATAGCTGATTGCTTAGTACATTGACCCTAGATTACTTGTGAATCCATTCATTTAGGATTTTTAGCTATTATAAGGGTTCGGATCCTGACCTCCGTGGTCAAGTAACATGAGAACCATTGGACCACGTGATGGTTCTCGAACTATCACAAATCCCAATTACAGAACATACTAGACAAATGACACCCAACCAAAATAAAGGGGATCCAATTTTATTGCCGAAAAAACGATTTGATTCTCTCCAAACAAACAAGACTTCACAAGACCAGATTTGGACCATGGGCCATGGCATGGTATAACACCGAGCCTAAACCGTGTCAAGGGCAAATTTGGATGCACGGTGGTATGGCACCATTGCCAAAGTGCAAAGGGCATATTTGGTAATAACGCTTCACTCGAATAAATGTGTTACCAAAAGGCGTGGAGGCTTATTTTCTCCATCACTCCATGGAATGAATCCCAAATTTCTTCATTTTTTACATAAATTTGATTATCAATCGAACTGAGGTTGAATTCTACGAATTAAAGATGTCTTCTTCAGCAAAGCAAAGAAGAAGAGGAGGAAGAAGAAGAACAGGTGAGATTTTAAATGATTCTAATAATTCACCACCATTACAATTACCATCATCATCAGCATCACTTATAGGTAGTAATGTCGATATATTGACACTGATTCTAACTCGCGTGCCATCAAAATCTCTACTTGTATTCAAATGTGTTTCAAAACAGTGGTTATCTATGATCAATGACCCCCAATTTGTACGCAAACATTTCACTAAGAACCCTAGATTTTCAATCCCAGGATTGTTCTGGGGATGTGATTTAGACTCAGTGAGAAAACCCGTATATGATTATATCTTCCTAGATGGAAATACCAATAGTTATGTCCCTTTTAAAACCCTAGCTTTTAAGATAAGGAGATTACTCAGAGCAGATATAAAGATTCTGCAATCTTGCAATGGGTTACTCTTATGTAGCAATTGCGTAATGCAAAATCATGATCGTACTTATTACATCTATAATCCCTTTACTAAGCAGTACAAAATCTTACCTCCATCTCAAGTGAGAAGTCGTGATTTCGGGTATCTTGTGAATGTTAGTTTAGCGTTCGATCCATCCAAATCTCCATATTACAAAGTTGTATCTTTCTGGAGGAACATGGATCGTGAATTTAGAATTGAAATCTACGATTCTGAAACATCTTGTTCAAGGTTGTCTGGTTTTGATTCATGTACTTCCCAAGCTAAGTATATACTATGGGGTCGGGATGCTGGTATCTTCTGGAATGGTTCATTGTACTGGTGTGACAGAAAAGGGTCTATGGCTTACTTTGATGTTGATCGAGAATCAGTAGGGGTAGTGCCACTGCCAATTTCTGCACCAACAATTGGTTGTACAAATCCTTTCAGCATTGCTGAGTATGGGGGGCATTTCTATTTTATTGAGGGAAATTGGTTTGATAGACGTTTGAGCATTTTCGAGATGGATTCTGCTGACTCTAGTTGGAAGGCGAAAGGCCAAGTTGATGGTAGGTTAAATCCGTATGCTGGGTCTCCTTGTGGTTCTACATATATGCCTTATAAGGATTATATCATATTCATTATGGAGAGCGAAGAAGAAGAGTCAACAAAGGTTGTGATGCTAACAAAAGAGAGTAGGATTGTCTCTTATAATCTAAAAGATAGGAGCTTCGAGAAAATTTATGATCTATCTGCACAACAAGATTTTAGTTTTTCTGCTAGATTTCTGTATATTGAGTCCTTAGCTTGTGTTTAATTTATCTGCCAGATTTCAGTGTCTACATTTTGTTTCTTGGATTGGACCTGAGTAACTGTTTCATATTCATGTTTAGTTTCTGGTCATATGTAATGTTGGGGATTCTGAATTCTCTAATCCTAGTTGTATTTTATCGCGGAACTCCCTGTTGAATGTAATCATATTTGAAATTTCCAAAGAATTACTTGTTCTGAATTCTGTACAACAGAGTTAAAAACACGGTCTGATACTTTGTGTTATCAGTGTGTTTTTCTATTCTAATGTGAATGTTTTCAGATTGGTTCCCGCCTCCATGAGAACTATTGATCAGAAGTGAGAACCTGCAGAAACCAGCTGTAGTTTTCTGCTTTACACAATATAAACTGTTGAATTAGTTGGCCCAACACATCAAGCTGTTCTTCTATCACTTCCTCTCATCTTCCTCGTCACTTGTCAGGAACTGAACGCATGGGGATGTATACTGGCAGGTTGAAGAGAGCCTTTTTACTGTTCTTCTATCAGTGTTAATTGTCATTGATATCTTCTTCTTGTTTCTTCTACAGATTGAGAGCAAAGCAAATTTTGTATATAGTGGATTGGAAGATGCATATCTGACTCTTGACGGTGCAGCTCAAGTTGCAGACAATGGCCTCTTGATTTTGACCAATCAAAACAACAGGTATGAGATTGGTCATGCCTTTTTCTCTGATCCAGTTCAATTCAAGAATAATGTTTGGAGTACCTGTACCGATCCTGTTTCCTTCTCTGCTACTTTTGTCTTTGCCATAGTCTCTGCTAATTTTGTCTTTGCCTTTGTTATTGCACCTACAAGGAGGACTACGGCCTGGAGCTTTTGCAAACCAATATCTTGGTCTATTCAATGACACTGGCAATAACAATGTCAGCATCAATATCAATGGATTAAAGTCTGTTCAGGCTGAATCTGCAAAGTACTGCACTGATAAGACCGATGGGAAAGCCATACAAGTTTGGGTAAAATATGATGGGCCACAACAGCAGCTTACTGTAACCACAGCTCCAGTTAAGGTACACAAACCAGAAGTTCCTTCGTTATCCCTGTCCCAAGATCTTTCAGCTATATTTTTAGTTTCCATGTATGTAGGATTTTCTTCGTCTACTCAAACGGTGGAAACATTTCATTACATATTCGGATGGAGTTTTAAGATTAATGATGAAGCCCAATAGATGGATATCTTTAGCATCCTGAACTTCCAGAACCTAAGGAGAAAGCAATGATGTTGACAATGATGTTGGCAATTATGTCAATAATTGTTCCAACTTTCGTGTTTATAACGGTATGTCTGGGATTCTTTTTCTTCCTAAGAGCAGAAAGTTCACTGAGTTGGTAAAGGATTGGGAACAAATCTATGGGACACGGATTCTCATTTAAATATCTATACAAGGCCACAAATGGGTTTGGAGAGGAAGAGATTATAGGGAAGGGGGATTCAGTGAGGTCTACTGAGACATGGCAGGCAGCACTTTGTTACATGAACTGTAAGCAGTGGTCAACTTCGGCACCGGAACTTACTGCAACACTCTATGGCTTATTCCAGAAGAAAGAGAGAGCTGCTTCTAGTGTACGAGTTCTTGCCCTGTGGAAACTTTGAGATGTTCATCTTTCCGTCTAATTTTAGTGCCTCAAGAGAAACACTTAATTGGTGTTGGAGATTTAATCGGTGTCAGAGTTTATCTACATGAAGAATGGAATAAAGTTGTGATTCACAGGGATGTGAAGGCCAGCAATGTATTCTTAGATGCTGAAATGAACCCGAGACTGGGTGATTTCGGTCTTGCAATGCTATTTGATCATGAAAGCATTGATACTCATACTTCTAAGATTGCTGGCACACCGGGTTATATTGCACCAGAAATGAACAGAAGCGGGTTAGCATCAACGAGAACTGATGTTTATGCATTCGGGGTTTTCTTGCTTGAGGTTGCTTGTGCGAAGAGACCAGTAGAGATGAGGACAAACTGAACAGGCGACCTTTTAATTTATCTGGTCGATTTGGTTCTGACTTGTTGGAGGGAAGGCTCCATTGTTGAGACCTTCAATCCAAATAGTAGTGGAAGTGAATATGTAGCAGAAGAGATGGGATTGGTTTTGAAACTTGGGTTGCTATATACTCGTACTAATTCATACTTTAGACCAACCATGAGACAAGTCGTGCAGTATCTGAATGGAGATGCCACGCTGCTTCAAACAAAAGTGGCCTGGAGTATGTTTGGGAAACTTGTGTCCTCATGAACAGGATTGTGTTGGTTGGGTTGCTAGAACTGCCATGAAGGCGTTGATAGTTCCTGGTCATTCTTGTCTGGAATCAGATTTGGACAGTTGGCCCTGGCATGGCAAGTATGGCACAAAGCCTGTCAATGGCAAATTTGGGTACAGCTAGCGCTTCCCTCTCTTATAAACGAGTCGGTCTGTCTAGTTTTTTCTTAATTTCCTATTGCCTAGGGTTTTCTTCTACCAAGCAAAGATGTCTTCTTCAACAAAGCAAAGAAGAGGAGATGGAGGAGGAGGAAGAAGAAGCACAAGAAGGTGGGATTCTCGATGATAGTAATAACTCATCAGCATCGATTATAGGTAGTAATGTTGATATCTCGACACTGATTTTAACTCGCTTACCATTAAAATCTCTACTTGTGTTTAAATCTGTATCAAAACAGTGAATCAATGACCCCAAATTTGTTCACAGACATTTCATTCAAAACCCTAGATTATCAGTCCCAGGATTGTTCTGCTGCTATGATTTTTCAGACTCCACTTTAACACGACACAATTATGATTACATCTGTTTAGATGGAAATACCAACAGTTATATCCCTTTTGAGGTCCTAGCTTTTGCAAAAGAGAGAAAATCCCCTATAAAGATTGTGCAATCTTGCAATGGACTACTCTTGTTTAGTGATTGTGTGGCACACAATTGTGATCGTACTTATTACATCTTCAATCCTTTCACAAAGCAGTACAAAATGTTACCTCGATCTCCATTGAGAATTCGTGATTACCCGGATCTTATGGACGTTCGTTTAGCATTCGATCCATTTAAATCCCCATATTACTAACTTTCTGGAGGAACAATGATCGAAATTCTTTTAAATATAGAGTTGAAATCTATGATTCTGAAACCTCTTCTTGGAGGTTATCTAGATTTGATTTATGTACTCCTCCATCTGAATGTTATATATGGGAACGTGGTGATAGTATCTTCTGGAATGGTTCATTGTACTGGTGCGACGTATATGGATCTATGTTTTGCTTTGATATTGATCGAGAATTAGTCGGGGTAGTGCCACTGCCAGTGCCAAGTTCTGCTCAAACAAATGTTGATCTGAAGACTTACGCCATTGCGGAGTATGGGGGCCATTTCTATCTTATCGAGATAAATTACGATACTGATCTTCTCCGCATATTCGAGATGGATTCTGCATCCTCTAGTTGGAATGAAAAAGGCTAGGTCAATGTGTTTGATCCATATGCTAGGCTTCCTTGTGGTTCTACATTTCTGCCTCGTTGGGATGATATCGTATTTATTAACGAGAAGAAAGAAAGATCAACAAAGGTTGTGCTGCTAAAAACGGAGAGCAGGCTTCTCTCTTATGATCTTAAAGATAAGAGCTTCGAGAAAATTTGTGATCTATCAGCACGGCGATATTTTGATACATCTGTCAAGTTTTATCAATATATCGAGTCCTTAGCTTGTGTTTAGTTATTTAAGCGACTCTTTCTTCGTTTTGTTTCTTGGCTTGAACTTAAGTGAATGTGACATTTTAAGTTTAGTTCTAGTAGATGAATTCTATTAATGCATTCTCTAAGCCTAGTTGTGTTTTGTCAATGAAATGCTTGTTGAATTCTCCAAAGAATTACTTGTTTTGAATTCTCTGCGCAGGTTGTAACAAGCACAACCTTGTTTGTGTTTAATTTCTGGAGTGATGCTAGTAACTCAGAATGCATCAGTAAATAAACTACAAAAGTAATCTGGAACGACCGATAGGATTGAATACTGTTTGGATATTTATATCTAGTTTTTGTACAACAGAAAAACTCGTGCACACACGACTAAACAGCTTGAGCTTTTATCTTCGACGTTTAGCATTTTTTTCAGAGCTTTCAATTTTTGTAGGACGTACTCCATTGCTTCCTTTAAGCTGGCGTCCCTTCCTTCTTTGAAATTCCAAAGCTCCCGAACTGGATATCTTCCACTGGCTTTGTACTCCTTCATCTCGAGTGAAGCAGTAGCTACAGCATCATGTACTTCCTTGCCCCATTCATCTTTCAGATCTCTCAACTTTTCATCATCTTCATCTATAACTTCCTGCAAGTACCTCCCAGAATTTCTTTGACAGCACTCTTCAAACTCGACAGTGATGGTCATTTAAGGGAGAAGATAATTTACTTACAGTAAGGTTTTTATCACTTGTCACATGCTTATACGGATACCACTGTGAATCTTGTATTTTCTTTTGCCACAGCGAGCATACATACAGACCTGATAGCAGCAGAAGCAAGTAATATATTCTCATTTCTCACCAAAAATTTCTTGAAGATTTTTAGGTTAATATCAAATAAAAGATAGAGACAAGTTTGTCGAATTTCATTACCATAGCAACTACGTTGATATGGCCGAGTTGGTCTAAGGCGCCAGCTTAAGGCGCTGGTCCGAAAGGGCGTGGGTTCAAATCCCACTGTCAACAGTTGATTTTTTTTGCTTTTTTTTTTTGTTTATGTTGTTTAGGACCAACTCAAGTGTGATTAGGAGCTCTCCAGTTTATCTGCTGTTGTTTTTTAGTTTACAGTTTGCAGCCTTCTGGTTTTGCTTTATGCTTAACGAAGATCCCGTTTTTCTTGCAAAAGAAAAAAAAAACGGAAAATGGGTCATTTGTCCAAATATTTTTAAATCACGCTGTCAACAGTTGATTTTTTTTTTGTTTATGTTGTTTATGACCAACTCAAGTGTGATTAGGAGCTCTCCAGTTTATCTGCTATTGTTTTTTAGTTTACAGTTTGCAGCCTTCTGGTTTTGCTTTATGCTTAACGAAGATCCCGTTTTTCTTGCAAAAGAAAAAAAAACCGGAAAATGGGTCATTTGTCCAAATATTTTTAAATCACGGTTCAAATGAACGAGTAAAAAATAGTTTGGGTGAAATGGCCAAAAAGAAAAAATAGCAAGGATGAAACTGGATTCATCCTAGCTTAAATTTAAAAAATAGCAAGGATGAAACTGGATTCATCCTAGCTTAAATTTAAAAAATAGCAAGGATGAAACTGGATACATCCTGTGTAAATTAAAAATAAGAAAAAATATTTGAAAATGGGCACGATGAAACTGGTTACATCCTGCCTATTTTTACATTTTTGTCAATTTAAACAGTATCAAATCTAACTGTCCATTTCACCCAAAAATTGTTGATTTTGGTCTTTTAAACCAATTTTGTGAAAAAAAAAGTTAATAGAGTTCAGGTTGAACAAAAGTTTAAGTACGTCTTCGCTTAAAATTGAAGTCGCTTGCTTTTGAGATCCAATTGGGCCTCACGCTTGTCGATTTCCTTACATTTCTGCTTGAGTTCTGACTTGAATTGATGGTCTCATTATCAAAATCGTGTTTTTCACAAAATATAAAGGCGACGGTATACGGTTTGTATCCGCAAAAATGAGGCAAAATATTTTTTGGATCAGATATTATTCCATTGATTGTAAGCTTTGTAACAAGCCATCATTTCTCTAGTTCTGACTTGAATTGATGGTCTCATTATCAAAATCTAGTTTTTCACAAAATAGAAAGCCGGCGGTACACGATTTGTATCTGCAAAAAAAATTCAGTTTATGATTCTAACCCAAACAAAGTTCTAAAACAACAACAACACTTTAAATAAGATTGGGTATCACGTACCTTCTCAATGAAGACATTTCTTCATTTTCTTCTCTCTCAACAACAATTCAATTTAACATATCTTCGAGAACTCGTTGGGGTTCGATTTTGATTTTTAGTTTTAAATTTTAATTTAGAGGGAGGGTATTAACCTAAAGGGTTTTTAGTATTTTTTCCCCCAAAAAACACTCCTTAGCAGACACTATTGGATGGTGTTAATAATTTATATCCCTCAATTAGTTTTAGTATCTCCCAATTACGCGTTCTTTTACAATTCACTCATTTCATCATTTATTAATGGTATTTTTTGCACTATCATTTTTTTTTTGAGGTAAAAGGTTAAAATATTTATTAAAAGTTAAAAATGAGATACAGGAAGAAAAACCGAGGCTTACAGCCTTAGCCCAATATAAGGTCTTCCTTAACTAATCTAACTCCTTTAAAATCCTAAGCTCATAAGGCTCCACGTTGAACGGTGACCCTCACCCACTCACAGAATTGCTCTGTTTCACTTTTCCTCAAAGGAGAGAAAAATAAGAATTCCCACACAAATTTCGCCCACAAAACATAAAATCAAAAAAAACACATACCAAACCCTAAGAACCAGTTTTCTGTTCAGCTCACAAAACATAAAAAAAAAAAAAAACAAACCCTAAGAACAAACCCTACTATATGCTTTGTTCATGGGATGATGAATAATGATGATACAAAGAAAAGAAAACCAACTAGCCAGGGGAAAAAATCTTTCTCTCATGGGACAGAGAAAAAATCTGTTTTCTATTAATCTCTTTCTCACTCACTCGGTTTCTGTGTTTTACTTTTCCTTGATTTTCACTAAGAAGGTATGAGCTTAGACTACAAAACCCTAATCCTGTTTTCCATTTTTACTGTCACATTCTTTTCTTTTTCATTCACTCAATTTCTTCCATGAGTTCATTATATTTTGATAAGATTATGGATTAATTCTATTTTATCTTATTTTGCAGAAACAATTTTTTACCTCATCTTAGGAAGAAGAAGAAGTCAGGCGCATAGGTTTCATCGGGTAAGATTTTTCATCACATGTCCTAATTTTTTTTTTGTTGCTGAAATCACTTTGTGATGGAAATTTATGATTTTGCTTTTTTTTTTCTTCCTGTTATTTCTGATTGATAGCAATAATGAATGTATAGAATTGACGGTTTACACAAGACAATGAAGGTGATGAATCTTAATATTCATAAAGGTAATTACTGATTTTGCAAAACTTTGTTTTTTGCTTCTCTTTTTTTTTCTTGTTATTTTTGATTGAGAGCAATAACGAATGTGTAGAATTGATGATGTGCATAAGAGAATGAAGTTGATGAATCTTAGTATTCAAGAAGAAAGAAAATTAAATCGTGAAAATAAAGGTAACTACTGATTTTGAAAAACTTGATACTAATAAGAAGCAATTCATATTATTAGAATGATTTCCGTTCAATCAAATGGTATCTGGTATCGGGATGCCAATTTATCAATTAATAGGCATCAACAAGGTAAACTCCAGATACTGGCCAACCGCTAATTTTTTTTAAAAACTTTTTCTGAATTTTGTATACCGTGTTTTACTTGGTATTTTAGGGAAGCACAAATTTCTAATCTATGATTTTTTTTTCTTTCGGACTTGCTGTTTTCTTAATTTGTTGTCAGGAAGTGCAAGGAAGTCTTACTTGAACACGGTGGATAGTTCCTACCTAGGCAGTTACGACGGGGTAAAACTTTTTTATGTGCATGAACTCATATTGATACTGATAGATTTTGTACTTTAAAGCTACTTTTTGATGCGACATGACTCAAATATTTTCTTCGAATTTCCTTTTACCTGTGGATTTTATGTATGTCCAAAATATTAGATATATATATAGCTACTGAAAGGAAAAGTAAAAATGTGGAGTATCCTACGTACTGATAGATAGCTATTTTCTGATGACAACTTTGATATGATTTTTGTGTTTTTTTGCATTGGTGTGCTATTTTATTGAGTTCATAATCATGCATGTGTTCTTGGCATCTGGGATTTGGAGCCGTTATTCGGTTGGACTTTGCACTGGGATTTCCATTTCGTGCACTATTCTTTTGATTGCAATAAGATATAGGTTAATCAAAAAAAAAAAAGAAAGATTTAATTATAATTCTAGACTGTTCTTTTGACTGCACCCAAATCAGATTTAGCCTTAGGAACCACTTTTGAGTGTAGCATGTAGTGTTGGATAATGATTTCCTAATAATTTAGAAATGATCTGATATTGTGGTTTTTTAAGATACATTCTCATAATTTTGCATGAGGTCTCATTGCAGCCTTTTTATTTTCTTTAGGCAGTTGAAATATGGAAGATGATTTGGATGATCACTACTACTCAAATTGTGATGCTAAAAGAAACGGTCAAGAATGTTAGTGGACTTTGTTCGTTTCCCATGTTTGAGCAAGCACTCTACTTCCTTGCTGGTTCTAATTTAGCTTCACAGGTGAGAAAATTTTGGCAACTCCCAACAATGATGTTCACAGGTGAGAAGCTTGGTGACTCCATATCAGAGCAAGCACTTTGCTTCCTACCCTAAAAGTCATAGTTCATATGATAACACTATTTATTAAAGGAAGTCACTGCAAAATCTCTATTTTTGAGGGAAACCTAGGATTGCAGTATTCTCATTTTCTTGCAACACCTGAATATCACTCTCCGAGCAATGTTGTTAATTCAAAATTTTACTTAAGCAAGTAGAATAATATTTGAATTTTTATTTGAGCAAGTTGACTCAGTATTTGCTTGGCAGATTCACTAAATTTTCAGGAGGCATGAGAGGACTGCTGCCTGAAGTATTTTGCGCTGGGACTGTAGTTATAGTTCTACATTTGGCTTTTCAGGGAACACATATCTTTTTAGTATTGTCGTAAGTGCTTATCTTATCTTGAACCGACATTCTGCATGATGTTCATGCTTTAGTGGTTTATGTCCCTGAATTAAGCTATTTTGATAAAAAAATATTAGTTTTGTATTGTTATGTTGGACTCAGTTAGGAATCTAGGTCAGTGTTATTTGGACCAGTTATAAGGACCATTTGGAGAAATCTTAAAGTTACTTAGCAGGTGTGAATATTGTAAATGGGGCAGTATTGGGGGGCTATTGAGCCCTATGGTTAGGATCCGTCAGTGGTCTCTGTTTCTTGGTATGATTATAGAATATATCTAACTTCGATTCCTAGAGATTGTGCTATGTGGATGTACACGTGTTCTTCATTTGATTTTTTTACTAATCATTGTTATCCATGTTAATTGTTATATCCAAATCATGTTTCAGTATCATCAATGCTCACCAGGATACTAATGAACTACATCTCGATTTCTTACACTAGATCTGCAGATGGCACAGAGGGTTATACAATATCACCAAGATGAAGGCCAAGCAACGGATATGATAATGATTCAATCATAGCTACTTTCCTTGTTGATATGTGTGAAGTGGTATTTGTATTTCAGAACATTGTTTTTCCTGTATTGTTTTGTGAATGAAATTCATTATTCCTTTTGGATTATCTAACATGTAATTAGCAAGAAGAACTTGATAAACAAAGTCTTGATCCTGAAATTGAATATATTTTTGTTTTTTTGGTCAGCGTTGAATCCAGAGACAATGGTACTATATAGCTGGCAGGGTCTGCCATTTGGATTTGGTTTGTGCAGTATCATGTTCATCATCATAAGTTCAATACTGTTGAAGGCAGAGACATTTCTGATTCAATGAAGATGGTGATGACAGTGAATGAGAAAATGATTCATATAGTATAAATTATTGGTTTTATAATTAAACTTCGATATTTATAGCCAAATTCAAAAATGTATAAAATTCCTGGAGTTTCTTTATAAAAACGCAATGGATGTGCTCTAGAAATATAAATTTGGGGTGAATAATTAAGGTCAGGAGTAGAATTATGGCCCACAAGGATTAAAGGATATGGTGCTCACGAATCACGATGCATATTTGCGCAAAAGTGGGAATCCTTGGCTGTATAACAGGTTCACATGCACAACAACATTGCAATGCATTAGTGGTGTTAGGTGTCTTTTGTAACTTTCTTATTTATATGCTTTGGAAGCTTTGTGTCCATGTATTCTCTTTTCAAATGATTTGGGCTAGGCTATTGGTTGAGTTGGAAGTATTTGATTATTCGGAACCACATATAGCGTGGCTGTAATATTTGTTATCTTTATGTGATACTTTGTTTATACGAAAGAAGTGATATTTTGGTTATACATAAACGTGAGTCACATCAAATCAAAAATTTATGACATGCCAATTTTGTTAAAATAAAAATATAGTTTAATGCATTGGCGAGGCGAAGCGAGCTTTACCAAATCAAATCAGGACGACGAGAGGCAAAGTCGAAGCCGAACTTTACCAAATTAAATGGGGGAAAAATATCGTTTGGTCCTTTTTTAGGTGGTCCCATGTCTGTTTAGTCCTTTGGGAAAACGCCTTTACTGTTTGATCCATAATTATTTAAAAATATTAAATGGACAAAAGTACCCTTCCGTGTTAATTTCTACTTATTTTTCTGTAGCAGTTCATTCTTGAAAATGAACTCCTGTTAATTTCTACTTATTTTTTCAGAAATCACCTAAAAGAACAGAGTTCATTCCAGAAATGAACTCCATATAAAAACCTATTAGAGTTCATTCCAGAAATGAACTCCATATAAAAACCTAAAAAAACCGAGTTCATTCCAGAAATGAACTCCATATAAAAACCTAAAAAAACCAGAGTTCATTCCAGAAATGAATTCCATATAAAAACCTAAAAAAACAGAGTTCATTCCAGAAATGAACTCCATATAAAACCTAAAAAAACAGAGTTCATTCCCGAAATGAACTCCATATAAAACCTAAAAAAACAGAATTCATTCCCGAAATGAACTCTATATAAAAACCTAAAAAAACAGAGTTCATTCCAGAAATGAACTCCATATAAAAACCTAAAAATACAGAGTTCATTTATGGAATGAACTGCAACATCATCATCTTCGTCATCTTCAACAACAAAACACGAGTTCGTCTTCAACAACAACATCTTCATCACAAATCTTCGCCGTCTTCATCATCTTCATCGTCTCCACCATATTCAACAACACTAGCAATAAGAAAAAAAAAGAAGAAAAACGTACAAATCTTCATCGTTCATCATCATGTTCATCATCTTCATCGTCTCCACCATCTTCAAGAACACTAGCAGCAAGAAAAAAAGAAGAAAAACGCACAAATCTTCATCGTTCATCATCATGTTCTCCGTCTTCGTCGTCTCCATCATATTTAACAACACCAGCAGCAACAAAAAAGAAGAAAACACACAAATCTTCATCATTAATCATCATGTTCATCGTCTGCAAAAAAAAAAGAAAAAAAATGGAGAGGAGAAAACTAGATCTGAAAATAAAGAGGAGAGAGAAAGTAAATCTTAGAATGAAATATTTTCTATTGATTTTTTTGTATATATGTGGTCCCAAAAGGATGTTTATGTCACCCCACAATGATAATTACATCATCCATGACATCACCCTAAGACCAAACCATAATTTGTAGGACCAAATTATAATATATTTTCTCAAAAAGGACTAAACAGACACATGACTGAGTCAACTGGACTACTCTCCCTAATATATTATTCCTAGGACTATATGGTATTTCCTACATTAAATGGGGACGGGACGAGGCGAAACCGAGCTTTACCAAATCATGTCGGGATAGGGCGAGGCGAAGCCCAAGCCCCGCTTTACCAAATCATATCGGGACGGGGCGAGGCGAAGCCGAGCTTTACCAAATGAAAAATATAGTTCAAAGAAAGAGGCAGTGATGCATTGTATTTGTAGTTGGTGCATAGCTATGTTGGTATTAATTAATTAATAATATGATTTCAGGTGATTTTCCTATGTTGTAGTTAAAAGCTGAACAAAGCTGTCTTCTGAGAGTTTTCTGGCCCCACGGGAAAATATTTAGGCCAATAGGAACCTTTTGTTTTTCACACCACAAAAATTTCTTCCAACACCACCACCGAACTAATATTACTATGTAAATATTTGGTATCCACGGAGCTTCAGACCTAAAAAAAAAAAGAAACGAGACTTCCCTCTAATCATCTCTCAAAACAATTCCTCTACTATTACACACAAACAATTCCCTCTGACTTTTTCTTTTCTACTCCCTTTACTCGCCGTTTTTTCTCCATTCGCCTATGTTGTTATGATCTATGCAGTTAAAGGTTCGGATTATTCTATTTTCTATTTCGTGTTACGATTTCCATGATTCCACGTTGATTTCTTTTTCTCTTCTTTATAAAGACCAACAAAAACTTTTTCTTTACGATTCTGTAATTGTACTGTGCTCTGTATATTGGCGAAGGGAGTTACACCAAAAACAACACCAGTTCTAAGACCTTAAAATTGCTATGTATATTGGCGAAGGGAGAAACAAACTTCACACTAGACTTTGTGTATTTTGTGATGCATTGGTACTGTGCTCGAAGAAATAAGGTTGCATTCAGGTCGTTTGGTATGTATATTTGGGGTGTTCGGAATGACACATCTAATGTTTTTGATTTTCCATTTAATACATAAGTTAATGCGTGTTTTGTGTTCCTGGTATTTTAGGTCGGGGTTCAAATTTATTGTGCTGCTCATGAGTTCCCTAAAGAATGAGTAGAATCAATAAGGATAGTCATAATATATGCTAACTCTCTTTCTCTCTCCTTCTCTCTCTAATCGATTTTCTGTAGTTTTTGAATGAGGGTGTTTTATTTTGTGTAGTTTTTGAGTTTTTACACTGATGTATAATGCCGACATGTATAATCTAGGGCAGCTTATTGTGCCATGTATAAGCAAAAAACTAAACAAATATATTCAATTGATTGACATAAGTAATTGTATAATACTATAATTAGTATTTTGTTCTGAAGATAAAAATCCCCATTAGTGAGATTTATATAAAATTTATTCCTTCTGGCCCCTTCTAAGTTCTGAATTGAATAGGTGGAGGGTTATTAATACTTGATCACGGTTTAACTTAAGTATTCCATGAAGCAAACATAACTAGACACGAAGGCTAAATTTGTCTGGAGCTGGGTTTGATCCGGTATGACTTTTGTTGAACTTTGTTCAAAATCATGTTAAACCCCAAACTGCGTACGAAAATCGGGTCTGAATATTCCGTTTAACGGTTAGTTTGGCTGAAAGTTTACTGAGGCAAACTTGAAATGTAAATACGAAACAAAAGCTTTACGTGGTTCGGCTACAAGCCTACATCCATGGGAGAAGAATCGGGTTTTTCTTATTATGTAACAATAGAGGTTAGAGAAGCCTCTTATAAGAGTTACGGTGAAGGTATCTTTTTGAGGAGATACTAAACATAATGGCAGATATATTGTTACCATATGTTGACACATATATACAGAATTAAAATCCCATCGGATATTTCTTCCCCAATCAACATTTACCTAAATCTAAGATTGAAGAAAGGAAAGTATTCTCGGTTGCAATTGCCATTAGATTGATTAAATTGAACCCAATTTGTCATAGTTACTCCCCACGCATTAATATGTATATTAGATGTAATGTTCACATTTCTTATAATTTTTGTGGCTTTAATAATTTCTTATGATTTCTTTGAGATGACGTTTTTAAGCAGAACTAATTGTCGAGAAGGGTAATCAGTGCATGCGTTGGAAGAATGGGATTCACATGAGTGCGGAGACAAGTTACTTGATGTGGAGAAAGTATGGAGTGTTGATGTTCATCATGGATTTCCTACTGCGGTTCGAAGTTCTTAAGATGGATTGTCATCTATTGAATGCAGTAAGACTGCTCTAAGGAAGGGAGTGATCACTTTATCCCATATCTCGAGATCTTTCTCTCTTTTCTTTTGGTTTGACTAATTCGTTGTGAATCATGTTCGAGAATATTAATTGCATAATGGAGTCTTGGAATTTCTTAGTTCTTCTATATTAATTATTACATACTAATCAATAAACAAACAATGAGTGTCATTTGTCTCTGTTAGCACGAGGAGGATAACTTTGCATTACAAATAAATTCTTTTGATGTTAATTTCATTATTCACTGTTATTAATTCTGGAAAACTATTTTCTACTTTAGTATTTTGTCAATTTCACTGCCTATTTTTTCTGTTTCATACTTCATATTTTGTATCCCAAAAAATTCACTAGCATGTAAACAGACTTTTCTCTGCAAAATATCTTGGCCCGTGCAACGCACGGGCGCAGCATCTAGTAAATGTTGATTATGGTATATCGATTAGGGTGAAAAGCTTTGGTTAAACGCTTTGTATTTCAAGGAAGGACACGCAAGCTCAAGAAGGCACAATGTCATCGTGCTCCTAGTTAGCAATTCGTGATTCGGCAAATGTACGGAACGGCAAACGTACGAGTATTATACGGTTTTGTAAAATCCAGATTCGGTCCAAAATTCGGTCAACGGGACGTGATTCGTCAGTAATTCGGAACGGCATACGTACGTGTATAATTCGATTTATAAATGTGAGTTCGGCTCTGAAAATTCGGTATCTATATATAGCAAATAATTTGTATTTATAAGGTCATAGACCAATTTTTATGCATATGTGTGAGTTATTTAAAGAAAAAATAAACTTAATATGATGATATTAATAATATATACAACATTAGTTATCCAAGAGGACGTCGTATGGTGGTTTAGATGCTTGGTTAGTGAGTTTGAGATCTCTCTCACCTTCACCTTCAAATCTCTTCAGTCGTTTTTGTTTCATAAAAATTACAACACGTTTAATATTCGGTCGTGTATGCTCGGGAGGCAGTAAAGCCCAAAAAGTGGAGTCTTTGAAAAGTAAAAGCTAAAGAATTTATGGCGAATTAAGCGGACGTATCATTCGGGATACGTAAAATTCGTGAACGGTTCGCGAATAATCCGGGAATGCCACATAATACGCGACTTGGGTTCGGAGTTGCAAACGTACGCGAATAAGACGGTAAAATTCGTGATACGGAAAAATTCGCGAATGATTCGCGAATCATTCGCGAACTTACTAACTAGGATCGTGCTTGCTTAAGGTATTTTACTGCAATTATCGTTATTTCAGTTGAGATCGATCGAAAAAAGTGCGCATTCATGAAAATAAATTTTTAGCCCACCAAAGTATAAATTCCTGTTTCCGTCGCCCGGATAAGCTCCAAGGTTCTTCTAACAAATGGAACAAAATAATACATGGACTTAGATATTTATCTTTACACACATTTCATTAGAGAAGCTCCAAAGTTCTTCTAACAAATGGAACAAAATATATGAAAAGCGAAATGCAAAACATGCAACTAAGTGAACATCTGTACTAGCTTTTCTGGTTAGGCTTGTTTTCTTCAACTATCCATTGATATTCTGCAGCTTTAACCTTTCCCGACATAAGTATCAGAATTAAGCGAAACAAGACTTTCAAAGTAGCAACTTTCTTGGAACAATTGGATTGATCCAGGAATATTTACTTCTACAGCACTTTTGTTCTTAGGGTCATATACAACTAGTATACCAGAAACCTCAAATAGTATCGTACCACTCTTAAAAGAAATAATCAACAGCGCGTATCCCAATGCCATGATTTTGTCATGGGTAATGACACAATGTTTAGTCCAAGATTCCCGAACTTCATAATCCCGCATTACCCATACTTCAAAGTGAATGAAATCAGCATTAACAAATAAACAGAGGCACCCTTCCAACACCCCCAAATTGCGAAATAAAGAACCCTCATCCAAATTTGGTAGTTCAATTTCTTTAAATATCTCGTTGCTGATATCCAAAGAGACTAAAATAACACCGGAAGAGTCTTTCCTTTAGGCTAAACAATGACAATCTCCATTAACAATCACCTTGGACGATTTTCTAATATAAGGAAACTTATAAGGTACATTTTCAATGGTTTTCCATGATTTTGATCCTAGCGAATAGACAGCGAATAGACTTCGAATGAACTTTTGAAATTACAGGCAAATAACTTGTAGTTGTCACTCTTATAATCATAACCAAATGCAACCATCGTGACATGATCATTTTTGGATTTGGAAATTCTTTGTACTCACTACAAAACACAAGGCTTCTAGGGACGGCCATTTCTGAAAAACCGTCCCTAGAAAGTAGTAGTTGGGACATCCACATTATAGCCGTCCCAAGTGACGTGTATTTGGGACGGTAAGCACAAATCATCCCTATTGCTCCATTATTTGGGACGGTTTGTATCTGAGCGTCATTACTGGTCCACTAGTTTTCGACAATTTTTCTACCAATTCTCTCTCATGGTTATAATTTCATCTTCTTTCTCTTAATCTGAAACCAGTTTTGAAATCCCTAAAATTAAACCTAGACTTTTCTTTAGAAACTTCTCAATTCCAGATCTCTTTTTGTGAAATCGATCTTCACTTTCATCTCCATCTCCGCGAAGTCGTTCACATCTAGCGGACTCATTATGCAAACTTGGGTAAAAATCTCATTCTCCTTCTCCTTCCCTTTGAATTTTTTTCGATCTGTTGTTTGAAGCGAAGAATTTAAGGTTGTTCTCGGGAAATCGCAGTGTATTATCGACTCATTTGCTCGATTTTGAGTTGAATATGTTATTCGTTTGTTCAATTGGAGAATTTTATTGATTGAGTTTGATAATTTTGAGTTGAATCTGTTATTTTTTTGTTCAATTGGAGCGTTTTAATGATTGAGTTTGATAAGTTTGAATTGAATATGTTATAATGCAGGATTTATTGAATCTAGGGCAGAGTTTTGCTAGGATTCAAGGGTTGAAACTTTGAAGAAATTTTTGGTTTTCATTTCTTAGAATTCATTTGATTCTGGTTTTGTTGTATTGCCTTCTTTGTTAAAGCTAATTCATTTGATGAAGCTCATTGCACTAGTATGCTTCCAGTGAAATTGGTGGTTAATGGAGAAGTCATAATTAGGCTACTTGAATTGGGTAACAATTTTGTTTTAACACTTTCAGAAGTTTGTACTTGTTTGAGTGTTTGACCTCAGCTTCTTCTCATGCCATTGACATTATAAGGGAGGTGAGAATTCTTTTCTTTATTCTTTGATCTATGATTTGGGATACTAGGATTTGAATGAGCCGCAAAATTGTTTTATCTTTTTTACATTTTTTCATTTTGTTGCTTCGCATTTTATGCAGGCTATACGGGAGGGAGCTGATGATGTGGTTGCTGTTGGAGGCGATGGTACTCTTCATAAGCATCCTAAGCAGCTGTTATAAACATGTGTTTTGTAGGTTATTCCACTAGGTACCAGATCTGATTTTGCCAGAACGTTTGGCTGGTTGGCTGCTGCTTCTCCCACTTTGAATAATTGGCAATTATCCCTTGTTCGTCGAATGATATGAATCTTTATGGTTTCTTTTATCAGGAAAAATGTGCCACATGAAGCCGTACAACATATATCTAAAGGTGTTACACCTTTTATCTTCTTTGTTCTAATAGTTTGAGAAATTATGTGCTTTCATTTTTGACCAGGCAAAATATGACACAAGCTTTGCTAAAGAATCGTTACGTGTATATTGTTTTTCTTTTTTTACATCTACAATTCTGTGTTTCTAGGTTTAAGGACTAGAATAGATATTGGGGATGTTAGTGGTGAAAGTGGAGAACCTCATTACTCCTTTAATGTTGCTGATGTTCACCTGTAAGGCCATCTTCCTTGATCAAGTTGAGAAAGCTACATTTAGTATTTACTGAACAGCTCACCCTAGTGTTTTCTGGAAGTCTATAGGAGTGCAAAGGCTGGATATTACGCATCGAAGTACAAACAATTTAGGAACCTTTGCTATGTTACTGGTGCATTGAGGAGCTTCATGGGGCACAGTAATCGGGACCTCAGGATCAAGGTCAGTATATAATGCTCTAAAATTAGCTATTTACACATGGAAGGTGATCTAAATGCCAATGTTTAGGCTGAAAGATGTTAACAAATGCATTAAATTCTTTAAACATTCTAGGCCAATGGGAACGACTGGGAATTAATTCCTCAAGTAACAACCCTCTGTGTAGGAAATGCGAAGTTCTTTGGTGGAGGCATGAGAGTGAATTACAGTACACTGCATCATTTAATATTTCAAATTGGTTACATCTTCATGGACGTCGTTGGTTAGATTGATTGACCTTAGCCATATACCGATAAACTAACTTGGTATGTTTGTATTTTGAACTCCAGACCCTCCTCGGGAAGAGATACACCAAGCAATTAAGCGTGGTAATGCACACAACATTGCCCTATTTGGTTTATTCATTTCCACTTTATTTTAAGAGTAAACATGAACCAAGTATATAAGTTAAGATGCAATTTGTTTGGTTAATACTTTGCTTTCTTTGTCCGCTTTACATCGATCGATGACATTTTTACTAACTTTGGTTTGTTGCAGAATTTCGACCAATGCCTTAAATATCTTGTGCCCACTGCAAAGGAACCTGCATACTGGTGGTTTCTTGTCAACTCATCTCAGCATGGATTAACTTTTGTAGTATGAAACTATCACCTTTAGGTTGTTTCTTAGATTATTTTTTTTTGTATGAGACTTGGTAGTGTAAATGACTGAATATTTTTTTGTCAACAACATGATTTCATGAATGAGAATCTATTTTGGGATAAAATGGAATCCGAATGAATGTTTAACAGGGTAAAGGGATAGGCATCCTGCCAAAGAAACTGAAAAGAAAACTTAAAATATTTCAAAATTTTAGCAACGCCTTTCAGGTGTTTCTAATAGTCATTATATGACCGTTAGAAATACATTTGGGACAGACTATGAAACCGTCCCTACATCCCCACATCCGTCCCAAAAAGTATTAGTGAGGCTTTTATTTATCCGTCCCTAAAACCCCAAACCGTCCCCAGAAGTATTAGTGACGGTGGATCTGGGGAGGCTAAAAAAATCGTCCCTAATCCCTTTTTGGGACGGATTTTTTCCTCTTGGGACGGTTTTCTAACCGTCCCAAGAGCCCTTCTGTTTTGTAGTGACTACCTTGTCGCTGGATTCCAAAGAAAAAGGGATTTCCGGAAGTGGAACCATAGGCAAACCAGACCATCACAAGACCCCCAAAACTGAACTGTATAACCCTTGAATGGGTACTCATCAATTTCAACTGCACAGTCAATGAATGTATCTGTCGACAATAAAAACTTTTCTAAATGATAGAAATCGTGACTCATTGAGTAGTATAAGGTCCTATCGCTCGAACAGTCGTACCCTCTAAGCAAAATATTAGGGTTGTTTCTTTCGTTAGTAAGATTAAGATGCATCTTAACAAAATCATGGCTAGAAATTAAATAAAACCATGCCTTGCATACAAACTTACATGCTAACAAGGATTTGACTGGTACCTTTAAAAATATTTCAAAGTAAATCTCCTCCGGGATGCTCGACATCCTGTCTCTCTCGCATAAAACTTCGATACGTATTAAGAAACTGAGTTTCAAATTTCCATTACATTCATCAACACTAGTAGGTTGTTAGAATTGTGAAACCTTAATACTTGAAAACTCTATGAAAGTAAAGAGCAAGAGATCCCGACTATGCTAAATATGGCGAGAAAGCTAGATCCGGACTAAGCTAAGAAACTGAAAGTTCACAGAGTCGGTGGAGGATTTGGAAGAAGTAGGAATTACCAATAGGTACTATTACAGTGGTCTTAGTTAGTGGAGGTCCACCCACTAAAGCCCAGTAATTGGAGGTCCATAATAAAAAGAAAACAACAAAATTGGACCTAAAACTTTATCCCCTGGTCCTGTACACGTGTGGAACATATGAGGACATATTTTTAAATACCGAAAACACCCTTAAGTATATAAAAGTAGTAACCAAATCCATTTTTTCTTCATTTTCTCGATCTATTCTTTTTCTTCTTCATTTTCTCATATGTGCTTTGCTGAAGAGCTCTGACTATGAAGATCTCCTGAGGTATCTTGTAAGTTGATTTACCTATATTGATCTTTAATTATTTTAAGTTTCTTCTTGATTTTATCTTAATCTGAGATCCAAATCTCTTGATTTCATGGAGAAAAATTCAAAATTCAGATTTTAGGGTTCTGAAAAGAGGAATTGAATTCGTTTTTTTTTTTGTGTTTACGATCTTCATGCTTGATTCGTTAATTTTTTACTTCAATTTTGGTAAAAATCCTTCATATCTAGATAGAAAGTCATGTTTTATGTTCATTTCATTAGTAGATCTGATGTTTTAATTCCATTTTGTTGGTCTTTGGTTTGTTTTTAGTTTGCTTTTGTGTATTAATCATCAATACGTATATGATGTACTGGTGGTTTTTGATGAAAATAGTCCAGATCTAGTTATAAAATCATGTTTTACGTTCGTTTCGTTTGTAGATCTGGTATTTTAGTTTCATTTTGGTGGCTTTTGGTTTGGTTTCAGTTTGGTTTTCTGTATTAACCATCAGTACGTATATGACGTACCGATTTTTCTGTGTTTACAATGCTTCTATATGTTTGGTTTCAGCTTTTTCTTGTGTATTAAACATCAGTACGTATATGACGTATTGTTTTTATGAATCTTGATCGTAATTATTCGATTTTTTGGTTAGATTACGATGGATTTAACTTATTTGAACTCTCAATTTGATTTTCTTGTTATTTCCGTTCTTTATTTTCTCAAAATCATACTTATTTGTTGTTTCAGGGGTATTATCCATCAATATATATGTTGCATACTAATATAAACTACTTTTGATTTTATTTTATTCTTAGTTTTATCACTTGTTGTTTGATCCATAAGTACATATCTTCGATAATCAAATAAGTTTATCTCGATTCTGTTTTTTTGATAGATTCATTGAATGTAGTTGTTTTTTAGTTCATGAATCAGCGGTACATATGTGGCATACTTATACGAACTGCTTTTGATTATGTTTTATTCTTATTTTTATCACTTGTTGTTGTTTCATCCACAAGTACATATATGCGATACTGAAATAAGACTATATCGATTCTGTTATTTTTTTTACCATGGAGTTGTTTTATATAGTGAATTAACAGTACATATATTAAATACTGAAAAACTGCTTTTTGAATCTGTTTTATACATAGATTTTAGTCAGTTAATTCTTATGATTTTGGCAATGCATATATGGAATACCGAAATAAAATTGAACCATCGTTAGGTAATATTAATTTTGATGTTTGTCATATTACTTGTACTGTTCATTTTATCTATTATTTATATATGGATTGTTGTTGTGTTTTAATTGTTACATTTTGGTCACATTTACAGGTTCAATATGTCTACTGTTAAGAAGAGTGTTGGCGCTTTGGAAGGACGTGGTCCAATGGGAGTGGAGCACTAGAGAGATCCTGTTTTTTGTAGTATATGAATTTTTACATATATGTAGTGAAAAATTTCATTTTAACCCGTTTCTTTTAAGTACATCATATATGTACTGCTGAATTATATTGTAAAAAACAACTAAAGTAAGTGATGAACTTACGCAAATAATGAAATTTAACCTGCAAGCAGTGTAGCAGATATGTACCCAAATTATGTAAGCAGTGTAGTAGATATGTACTCAAATTATGTAAGCAGTGTAGCAGATATGTACTCGAATTTGTAAACAGTGTAGCAAATATGTACTCAATATAATCAGCATGTAACACACATGTTTGGTAGTCGAGGGTATTATTGCCATTTCCATGTTTTAATTAATTTTGGACCTTCGGATAAAAGAAAATTCTGGTAGGACCCTACTATAAATAACTATATGGACTTAGGACCAAATAACAAATTTTCCTTGGAAGAAATCTATGGGTCACACTTTTAAAGATCTTTACAAGGCCACATAGGGAAGGGGGACTTTGATGGGGTCTACGGAGGTGCATTACCTACTTCCCAAAAGGAAGTTGCCACAGAGAAAATCGCTCATGATCTCAAGACATGGCAGGCAGCAATTTATTGCAAAATTGTAAGCATTTGTCGACTTCGGCACTGAAACTTAATGCAAATCTATGGCTATTGCAGAAGAAAGGGATAGCAACTCTTTACCTACTTTCCGAAAGAACGTTGCCATCAAGAAAGCCGCTGATGATTCAAGACATGAGATGCATTGATATCCTACTTCTAAGGTTGCCGGCACACCAGGTTATATATTACACCATGCTACTTATGTTTATGCATTCGGGGTTGTCTTGCTTGAAGTTTCTTGTGCGAAGAGACCAGTAGAGATGAGGACAAACTTAACAGGTGTCCGTTCAATTTATCTTGTCGATTTGGTTCTGCCTTGTTGCAAGAAAGGCACGATTACTGAGACCTTTGATCCAAATATATATTAGAAGCGAATATGTGGCAGAAGAGATAGAATTGGTTTTGTAATTTGGGTTGCTGTGTATGTACTCATACAGTCATACTAATTCAGTCTTTAGACCAACCATGAGACAAGCTATGCAGTATCTGAACGGAGATGCTGCTCTGCTTCAAACAGATTTGCAGGTTGTTGACACATGCGATACAGTCAATCAGGCGTTCAAGCGGTCTGGAGTATGTTCGGGGAACTTGTGTCCTCATGGTATAGACAGTACAGGATTGTCGTCTACACCCGACGGAGTTGGATGTTGCTAGGGACATTAAAATTGATACGTTGCACCAGGCTACAATTGATTTTGTTAAGGATCGAGCAAGAAAGAGGAGAGCATAAACGCACGGAAGCAATAGACTACATTGATAATAATCTTGGTGTATTAATTCTCATGGCTTAACAACCAATTTATATTGTTCACAAACTTGTCGACCACTCAAACTACTTTCCTAACTAAGATCAAACTCTAAACATAAACATATCTCCTAAATATAGACTCTCATATATATTATTTCCTAATACCCTCCCTCAAGATGGAGCATGTAGATCACGAATGCCCATCTTGGACCAAAGAAATTTAACTTCGGTTTTTTTTTTTTTTTTTTTTTTTTTTCAATGCTTTTGAAAAAAAAAATCTTCAGATTGTAGTTTAAGGACGTTTCGGTCCTCTTTGTAGTTTAAGGACGTTTCGGTCCCCTTCATAGTTTAAGGACATTACGCTTTCGGTCCCATTTTCGTAGTTTAAGGACATCTTTCAGTCCTCTTCGTAGTTTAAGGACGTTTCGGTCCCCTTCATAGTTTAAGGACATTACGCTTTCGGTCCCAATAGTAGTTTTAGAACATACAGGTTCCATCTTTTTAGTTTAAGGACATTGCGGTCCCATCTTCATAGTTTTAGAACATTTCGGTTCCATCTTCGTAAGAATACTTCTTGTACTCTTGTTTTCTTGGTTTCTTCGATAGAATACTTTTTGTACTCTCTCGACAACTCATAGGATTTTAACCTACTATTGTTGTTCTTTTTCTCATCACCTCTTGGTGATTGGTTTTTTTTTTTTTCACAACATGAATGTTGTTTCTTCTTCTCTCTTGTTCCAGTCACGCACTTCTCGCGAAACCTTCACACTTCTTTGTTCATCAAGATTCTCTCACAATCTTGTCGTCTTTACAAAGTCTGCCACACTTTGTAGGATCTCCAAGTTTCTGCCACAAACTCTTCAACCATACTTCACTTCTTCCAACATGTTTAACAGCTTTCTGCAATACCTCTGCCACAAAACTGTCACACTTTTCTTCCGTTACGCTTCTGTAACGACTGTGACCTCCTTCAGTCACACTATTCCTTATTTGTAACAGTTCTCTTGTAGTTTTGTAACACCCAGACTGTTACTATTTTCCAGTAACACTTCTGTCCAACTGTGACAATTATTCAATCACAATTCTGCATCTTCACACGTAACATCCATAGATTTTTTTTTTTTTTTTTTTTTTTTATAAACCTTGTGACCATCTTGGCATCAGGTTCTCTTACTGCAGTTTGTATCCAACTTTGAAAGCGAACATGCCCAACAAATCTAGGGCAGCAGTATGGTACGTCCCTGGTTTCTCTAGTTCTTCCATTAACAGATAGTTAAGCAAGTTACTCAACTCGTCAACGCCATCACAACACCAGCAACTTCTCTTCTCTTCCATCGAGTTTTATCACCAGCTCGAACACTTTCTTTGTAATCACTATCACGATCATCATCAGCAGCAAGCTCATGGCATACTCAAGAATTCCATAACAACTCTGATTGTAGGGTTGTGAAACCCTAAATCTCCAACGTTGTTGTTAGAAGCCTCTAACCACAACAAATAACACGAGCAACAACAATATAGTACTACTCATGGATCGAACCAAACCTTCTCACAGACTACAGCTCCAATCACAACAAGCTCAATTTCCACCACCTGCCGGTTCTCAACTGATTTCGTGTTTCAATCTCACGTACCCATATTCATCTCTTTTTTTTTTCATTATTTTCACCATCAGATTGATGCAGCCGCTATTAGTCAATCTTCGCAGACAAGCCACATCTGTGACAATAACTGAGCAAACCACAACGATCACTGTTCAAACTACCACATCATCAGTTCTTCTTAGCTTCTCTAAACAGCAGCCGTAACTTCTTGCTTTCAAGACATCATCTTCTTTCTTCTTCAAAACAACAGCATATAGCTCCATCTCCGGTGTCCATCAGCAGCATCCACTCTCATCGCATCGACCTTGATTATCAGCACCAGACCATCCGAAGTTTTCTGCTCAACATTGGCAGCAAGCAATTCTTTTCTGCCAAGCTCTTCTATCAATCAACGACGACACAGCACCATGAGAATCATCAACAATATCAGAGATCCTGCAGCAGTACGTCTCTGTCTTTCCAGAAACACCATTCAACCATTCACATAGCATAATCACCGAGCATCATCAGATCAGCACTTTTCTTGTTTTGCTCGAACAAAACTCTCTCTTAACCACACAGCATCATCTTGACAATCACGCATCCGTCGAACCATGTTCGAAACTTGTTGTATCTGTAGCCACCATCTTCTTCGTCTGCTCCGAACCCACAGAGAAACAACGCCGTGAATCGATAACCTTCTGTCTTCAACTGCTCGCAAGAATAGTTTCAAAAGAAGCCTAGTTTCACAAACTATGACAGCTACCTCGAACCTGAATTTCACTACCATCCATCTTAGCAGGTATCTCCATCTTAGCTTTGAACTTAAGTCACAACCTTAGAGAACGAACCTGAATTTCACTACCATAACCCTTGCAGATTAGCATCGATGGCAATCATCAGCAACAATTTTTCTTTTTTTTTTTTTTTTTTTTTGATAACGTTTTTCTATATGTAAAAACCTCCAATCACAACAGCAACCCAGATTTTTAGATGTCAGCTACGTTCTTCAACCTTGCTCCTTCCACAGCTTCAAACTTTTTTTTTTTTTACTCGGACCCTGATGAACACCAACACAGCAAAACAATTCTCGAACTTCTTTCTCCCTTCGACTTTGCAGTCTCTTTACCAAAACATGTCACTTTTCTTCCTCTCCTCTCTCCCTCTCACCTTGCTCTGATACCATGTTAAGGATCGAGCAAGAGAGAGGAGAGCATAAACGCACGGAAGCAATAGACTACATTGATAATAATCTTGGTGTATTAATTCTCGTGGCTTAACAACCAATTTATATTGTTCACAAACTTGTCGACCACTCAAACTACTTTCCTAACTAAGATCAAACTCTAAACGTAGACATATCTCCTAAATATAGACTCTCATATATATTATTTCCTAATAGATTTCCTTGGTCATTGTTGTCTACAATCAGATTTGGACAGTTGGGCCCTGGCCTGGCAAGTATGGCACGATGTCCAAAGCCTGTAAAGGGCGGTATAGCGGCTCACTCAATAACCGAGTGGCACAATCCGGGGTGTCTAGTTTTATCACTCGAGCTTCTTAATTTGCCTTGCGTAGGGTTTTCTTCGACCAAGTAAAGATGTCTTCTTCAGCAGAGCCAAGAATAGGAGACGGAGGAAAAGGAAGCACAAGAAAAGGTGAGATTTTTTATGATAGTAATAACTCATCAGCATCAATTATAGGTAGTAATGTTGATATCTCGACACTGATTCTAACTCGCTTGCCATTAAAATCTCTAATTATGTTTCAAAACAGTGGTTTTTATAATCAATGACCCCAAGTTTGTTCACAAAAATTTCATTCAATCCCAGGATTGTTCTGGAGACATAGTTATGATATAGACTTTAATTTAAAACCCACGTATTATTACATCTTCTTAGATGGAAATACCAAAAGTTATGTCCCTTTTAAAACCCTAGCTTTTGTAAAACAGAGATCATCCCCTGTAAAGATTGTGCAATCTTGCAATGGCTTACTCTTATGTAGTGATTGTGTACGCCCCAATGCTAATCGTACTTATTACATCTCCAATCCTTTCACAAAGCAATACAAAATGTTACCTCGATCTCAATTGAGAATTTGTGATTACCCAGATCTTAGGAACGTTAGCTTGCCATTTGATCCATTCAAATCCCCATATTATTAAAGTGAAGATTCTTTGATGTACTGTGGTTGAACTATTCATGTTTCTGTAGCCAATATCATAATGATTAAGCTCCTATATGACTATGAATTTGTGGTTAGTTTAATGATAAAGTTAGTGGTTAGGAAATGTGAAATCATTTCACTTACTTTAGTGACTTCCAAAGTCAATTCAGCTCCAATATAGAAAATTCTTTGTCGACATTCTTTTTCATCAGTCTTACATCGTTCATGAAATGTTAATTAGTTTCAGGGATTCCAGATGCCAATAATGTTATTCAAGAAGTGCACATACATGTACTCATGCCAATTCACCGTATCAGTGCTTATACTGCTATCCATTATCAGGTACGACGACGCAAGTGTTTACATCGGAAGTTTTGGCTTTCCACCAAGTATGGGAACTTTTACGTCACAGGAAAGACAGAAGATTTACATTTTGATCAAATAACTGATAATTACCCGTCATTTTTATCGGGTCCGATTCCGGGTCTACATAATTAAGAACCGGACCCGGAACCGATTCAAATAATCGGGTCCGGTTCTGAGTAGCATACTACCGGACCCATAGGATCCGTTGACACCCCTAGTTTACTTCGATATTGATGGAGAATTAGTTGGGGTAGTGCCACTGCCAAGTTCTGCTCAAAGAAATGGTCATGAAAAGACTTTTAACATTCCTGCGTATGGGGGCCATTTCTATCTTATCGAGACATATTGGAATACTTTCCGCATATTTGAGATGGATTCTGCTTACTCTAGTTGGAACCAAGAAGGCCAGGTCAATGCGAGGTTAAATCCATATGGAAAATTAGGCTAAGGCCCAACCCATGGATAACCCATAATATGAGGCTCTTAATTAAAAAAAATTTAAGTCTAGGCCCCAAATTATTAAAAGACATTCATACCCTTACATATATTGTCAAGCCCCTAATTAAATGAATTTTAAAACTAAGCCCCTAATTAAATAAAATTTAAAACTAAGCCCAAAATTATTAAAAATACGTTACAATAATTTCTTAGCATGTGTAACTAGAAGTTACACACGCATCTGTCTAGTCTAATTGAGAGTTACATATGCATCTATCTAGTGTGATTGAGAGTTACACATGTGATTTGTGTATCCAGCGTCAACTCCAATTCCAGCGAGACCATTACCACATTTAAGCAATTAGCTTTTATGAATTTAAATCTTTGCCTTTCCTTCTTGTCTTCTTCACTCCAAAATGCTTGCATATCTGCAACGAAATAAACATCTATGGATTATGTTGGATGAACAAAAAGCAAAATAAATAAATATTATACAATAATTGTAAGGCAAAATTATAGAACAAAGATCACAGAAAAGACACATGATAACCTATCTTAGCATGTGTAACTCCCTACACATGCATTTGTCATGTGTAATTGACAGTTACACATGCATATGACTTGGATACCTAGCATGTGGAATTTTTGGTTGCAAGTTTGTTCATTTTACCATGTGTAACTAGGAGCACCTGTCTAGTGTAAAGAGGAGTTACACATGCATATATCATGTGTAACTGAGAGTTACAGATGCACCTGACATGTGTAACTGAGAGTTACACATCCATATAAAGCACACATTTTCAACTATAAAAGAGCTAAGAATCATCACTTCTCACCTCCTTATTCAAGAGTCTCACTGACACCATCAATCACCTTAAATCCTTGAGAAAGTGCATACGCAACTTTCTTTCTAAAGAGCTACATAACCATATTTCAAAAGCATCCAATCAATGTTACAAAACTATATAAAAATTAAGAAAAACCAAAGGAAAAGATGTTGTGCCACAAGAGTTGTACATAACAATAACAATTAAGCTTCTGTGCAAAAAAATAAATAAAATTAATTACCTCATTTGATTCATTTAGCATAGCACTTCTTTCAAAGAGGTTGAGAATAACCCAGGGGATGTTTAAACTGGAAAGCATCTCAATACTGCATAAACAAGGGACGCGAGTTTTGTTTATTCATACATGCCTGAGTAGTATTCTAGTATCAGACCAGAACATAGAAAACATGAATGCATGATGTTAGAAAATTAACTACTGTAAATAGGAGTTACACATGCATTTGAATAGTGTAACTAGGAGTTACAGATGCATTTGAATAGTGTAACTGAGAGTTACAGATGCACCTGACTTGTGTAACTGAGAGTTACACATCCATATAATGCAAAGAAATGTCTAATGTCTTACACCTAAACTCATAAGAAATGTCTAATGTCTACTGCAACAAAAGTTGTTCAGCAAATCAAGTTCAATAAAGATAAAAAGTGAAGGTGCAAAACCATACATGCGAGGGACGTATTTGAGGCATCCCCAAGTCGCCTTGCCTCCCATAGAAAATCCAATTACATAGAATTTTGATCCTAGACCCAACTGGTCAGCAAGCTCTTCCACGTCTAAAGCAGTACTCTTATATGTAGGTTTCGATTCAGATCAGTTTCTCCATACCTAGATCTATAAAATTAGCATGTGTAACTGGCGGTTACACATCTAATTAGCATGTGTAACTAGTAGTTACAGTTCTAATTAGCATGTGTAACTAGCAGCTACACATTCATATAACTTGCACACTTGTAAAGTCTGAAGGCATCATACTTCAAAAGCTAATAGTCCATACCAATGCTTAATGTTGTTGATAAATACAATGAACCAATACAGTATACACACATGAACTAGTGCCAAAAGAAAAATGGAAACGAATATTTCTCAATATTTACCTTTCAACAGAGACACATGAACCGCTGCTGGCCACCACCACTACCTTCTCATCCTCCTCCAAAACCTGTACCTCCACCACACAGCTTCGTTTGTAGACCAAAACTGAAGATAAACAAACTAAAAAAAAAAAATCAACTGTGAACTTCAGTAAAATGTTAATGTTGCTTATATCCAAGCAAACCAAACGCAGAAACAGACAAGTAGTGAAAAATGAAATCAAGTTGTGATATCTTCTGAACCTTGTTCTCATGCTTCACAGCTGCCTCAAACACAGACACCTGAAAATTACAAATTCCAAATGATTCATTAACGAATACCACTTCATAATCAGTTCAAGATTTCTATGAATATAAAAAAACGACCACCTACTCCAAAAGCACTGCCACTACTAAAATCTGCTGACACACATACAAACGCATTGTAATCTGCTAGTACACATACAAAATTCATGTGTCATCAGAAGTTACACATGCATATGGCATGTGTAATCAGAAGTTACATATCCTGGTACCAAGGAAAATGACAGGCATAACTATGGACAAATCAAAATGAAAGTACAAACATCCCCAAATCAAGTTGGTGCTACTAAAATCTGCTGACACACATACAAACACATGTGTAATCTTCTACTACACATACAAAATTCATGTGTAATCAGAAGTTACATATCCTGTTACCAAGGAAAATGACAGGCATAACTATGGACAAATCAAAATCAAAGTACAAACATCCTCAAATCAAGCCAGTACTTCATATTTCCATAATCTAAACACTCGTAAACAAGCATCCTTGTAGCAAGCATTAGGAACTTCCAACATAACACAAATTAAATCATGTTTTCATGTTACTTACATGTAATAGTTTTATGCTTTCAAAATTACTAATAAACAAACAAAAAAAATTGCAGATCAGAACACATGTGTAATCTTCTACTACACATACAAAATTCATGTGTAATCAGAAGTTACATATCCTGTTACCAAGGAAAATGACAGGCATAACTATGGACAAATCAAAATCAAAGTACAAACATCCTCAAATCAAGCCAGTACTTCATATTTCCATAATCTAAACACTCGTAAACAAGCATCCTTGTAGCAAGCATTAGGAACTTCCAACATAACACAAATTAAATCATGTTTTCATGTTACTTACATGTAATAGTTTTATGCTTTCAAAATTACTAATAAACAAACAAAAAAAATTGCAGATCAGAACACACTAAATAATTGATGACAGGAAACCATCAACATTTCATATAACATACTTGAAATCTAAATAATCTGATAGTTTAAATATGAAAAATCAAAAAATCGAGCAACAACAATAACAACAACGATCAAAACTTACCTAGATTAGAGATATGTTGATTCAGGAAAAATCGTATTGGTCTTTTCCTTCGATCTGAATAGAATCATCCAAAATAAAATTTCAAAACAAATGAAAAAGAATCAGTATAGATTGAAGTTTATATGATTTCAATGATCTCATATGGGTAGAAATATAAAAACACGATGATTATTAATCTGAAATTGGATTTAAGATCAGATCAAAATTTCAGCAACAAATCCTAAAAAAGAGATTTCGTAAAAAAAAAAAAAAAAACTCTGAAACCTTAATTCCAATTAAAGAGAATGATAAAAGTATTATAGATCTAAACTATGATTCCAAATCGGATCAAAAATTCGAAGTGAAATCAAATGAATTAGGGTTTTGAAACCGTAAATCAGTCATTCATAAGTTTATTTTTGTTAAAAACATGACGAGATTTCAATTGAATCGAGTATAGAGATGAGAAACTTATTTGTTTTGTTAGATTTGTTGATGAAATTGTTGCCATTCAACATTAATCTTCTGATATTCAAAACCTAGAAATAATTTTTGCCGGACCAAAAGAGAAAGAGAATGGAGAAAAGAGAGAAAGAAAATAGATAAATTAAAATATCTACTGAGATTCCTCTTGTATATATAGTAAAGGGTAGTGTTGTCATTATTAAAATTCGTAATAATTAATAATGGGCCAGATCTGAAGAAAAATTGATTTTTTGGGCCTAGCAGTATCATTTTCCTAAAGTATGGAGTTGATAGTGGAGGATCCATTTTGTGGGCTTCTATATGTTGAACCCATATAGTAGGGGGTTCTAGTATTTTTCACAAATCCATATGCTGGCTTTCCTTGTGATTCTAAATTTCTGCCTCTTTGGGATGATATCGTATTTATTATCGGGAACAAGGAAGACAACAAGTCAACAAAGGTTGTGCTGCTAACAAAGGAGGGTAGGTTTCTCTCGTATGATCTTAAAGATTAGATCTTCGACTATAAGATAACTTATGATCTATCAGCACGGCAAAAGATTAAAATATCTGTCAAATTTCAGTATATCGAGTCCTTAGCTTGTGTTTAGTTATTTGAGTGACTCTTTCTTCATTTTGTTTCCTAGCTTCAACTTAAGTAAATGTTACATTTTCAAGTTTAGTTCTAATCATATGTAGTGATGTTGGAGGTCCTAAATTCTCAAGTCCTATTTGTAACTTATTAATGAATTCCCAGTTGAATGTGATCATAGAAATTTATAACATGGGTGTGATTAGTATGTATCATCATTGTGTTTTTCTAATTGCTTCTAAATTAGCTCCAGCCTCCATGAGAACTTTACAGAAACCAGCTGTGCTTTTCGCATCAACCTGTTATACAGGTTGTGCATGAGATAAAGAAACTGGAGAAGTAATCTGGAACAACGGATAGGAATGGATGTTGTTTCGAATTTGATTCTAGTTTTTTATCTTCGACGTTTAGCACTTTTCGGAGCTTTCAATTTTTGTAGGACGTACTCCATTGCTTCCTTTAAGCTGGCTTCCCTTCCTTCTTTGAAATTCCAAAGTTCCCGAACTGGACATCTTCCACTGCTATTGTACTGATTCATCTCGAGTGCAGCAATAGCTACAGCATCATGTACTTCCTTGCTCCATTCATCTTTCAGCTCTCTCAACCTTTAATCATCTTCATCTATGACTTGGATAGCTCATAAGCTTGATTCCATTAATCTCTTTCATCTGTCACTGTGCGAAGGTACGTGGATAGGTCGATCAACCTTTTTTCCATGTATCCCATCCTTTGATTCTTTGAATCTATTTCTGTAGCTAGTCTACAGACAAGATCTTGCAATCTCCTTACTTCTTCGCGTAAGTAATTAGTTCCCATTAAAATTGAACGAGTTCGCAATAATCTATATGGCAATAAAGAAGAATAATATGAAAAATTAGGTATATTCACTTCACATGAACCCTAAATGACAACAAGATAATGACTGAGACAATGAATGTATGCCTATTTTAACCGAAAAGAAGCCCTAAAAAATCAAAAACAAAGCTAGGAAATTGAGAAAAGGAAGGAGATGGATGAATACAAGACCTGGTAGCAGCAGCAGCAAGCCAGCAAGTAATATATTCTCACCAAAAATTTCTCGAAGATTTTAAGGTTGGTGTTTGAGTCAGTTGTGGTGGGGAGAATTGCAGAACTGATTCAAACATTAATCAGCTTGAATCAGTGACTCTTCCCCATCTCCATGACTCAATAATTAATGCCGCCAACATTTGTTGGTTCTGGAACTGACACGTGTTGATGGGGTCCATTGGAACGCAAACTCTGGTTCCGGAGCTATTACTTTGTAAGATACTCCTATGCTAAACCCAAATTTGGATTTAATCTATTCCGATATGTAAATAAATGTTTTGCTAGTTGCTACAGCCTACAGGTCACAGGTGGTAATGTTTGTATCAGTTCGCTGACATAGGTTCATCAGGGATGGTTCGCCAAAATTCATATTGAACAGGTGAAAATTTTGAGGCAAAACATACATAGATAGAACTTTTATACCAAAAAAAGAAAATTATTTGAGGCAAAATAATTTGTCGCTTTTTGTGACTTGGAACTTTTTTTTAATCTACTTCGCTCATTTCAATAAAAAGAAAAAAACAACATACATAGATAGAAAAATGAAATCTGTTGTTCCTAAGGAAAAAGAAAACTCATATTTTAGATGGAATAATAAAATTGTGTGTAGGTGTAGAAAATCCTACAACTATACCCTAAAGGTAATCTATGAAGCAATCTAAGAAATCATTATAAAAAATACTCAACATCTTTTATTAAAACTTAGAACAAATATAAAGATGATAAGAGAAAACCCTAACTTGGAAAACAAATAACTCTCTCTCTCTCTATCCTAAATTTCTATCTTTAGGTCAACAAAAAGATCTCTCCTACCGCAAGGGTCTCTCGCTCCTTTTATAGGAGCTTACATAGTGGAGAACAGCTATTAAAGCCCTTATTTTCGGATCTGGGAAGCGTCAATATCGCTCGGACATTTACATTACCGCATGTTTTCTTTACTGCCGCATAGATCTTCACACTTTTATCATGACTTGGTGACGTTATCTGGTTGGTCATCCTGGATATGTCGTACGCGTCTGTATTTGGTTTCTTAGATTACTTCATAGATTACCTTTAGGGTGTAGTTGTAGGATTTCCGGCAACTACACTGTGTCTAGGCTTTTTAGTACATACAAAAGCTTCTTTTTGAAAGCAAGGATTTTATATCAGAAGCTCAAATTATCCAATGGTTCATACTTACAACATCATGGTAGACAAGATTTTTATTTCAGACATTGGTGGTGTAGTTGTAGGAAATCCTACAACACACCCAATTAACTATTCCTAAATCTAAATCTATTTCACAATCAAAATAAAGATTAAAGTGCTAAATTGTAAAGAGAGACAAGGATTTACGTGGTTCGATCAATGTGATCTACATCCACGGGGTTAGGTTTCACTATGATTATTGAATTACATATGAATTACAATTGAGACTCCATTAATGAGTATTTGGAGCTCTAGTTTCTTGAAAGAAGAAGAAGGAGATAATAATAACAATTCTACCTTCTCTCTCTACAGATTGTGTTCTTATATAAAGTGTATCTCTTTCCTAAAGTGAACCTCTTTCCTCAAAGTGTATCCCCCTCTTTCTCTCTCATGCCTTTCTCTTTATATAGGTATTTACATAGTGGGTGATAGCTCACATGTAGTGGAGTACAACTCATCTTGTCTTATTCTTGTGCTAACTTCTGCCTTATACCCGTGCTAACTTCTCTCGCACGTGCGCTACGTTCTCGCATGCTAAGATGATTGCATCTCGCACACTAACAAATGTCTTGTGCGATATTTTGATCCTACATTTTGTCTCTTTTTTCTTGAATATCGATTGAAAGCGATCTTTAAGGAAAAATCCACTTTGTTGTAGTTTGTGTGAGATGCGTGATGTTGGAGTAGTATTTGATCTTTGTTGTTGAAGGAACGAGCGAAAGAATACTGGACTTGAAAAGTACGTACTTGCCTCTATTCTTTTGTGAAGTTCCGAAGCTTTGAGAAGTATGATTTCTTGAAGTATGCGAATTATGAAGTATCCTTGAAGAAGTATAAGAAGTATGAAGTATCCTTGAAGAAGTATAAGAAGTACTAATCCTCGAAATATAAGAAGTATTGTGAATCAATCATGCGAAACTTTTTTGATGTGATTCCTATTTCATGTCTTTTGTTTCTCTTACTCCATTGTTGGTGAGAATTCTTGTTATTCATGAATGAGCGTCCTCTTTGGAAATGATTCTGACCGAAGAGATAAAGAACAAAAATGTTTTCTTGATAATCCATAGTTGCCTCTGTGTTTTATCTATGAGGGAAGAATCCTTGAGAAAATTTTTAGATGAGCGAATTGATCTTCACGTCTTTCTTCATTGAGTATAATGACTTCAAATTTCTTATGCGAAATAATTGAGCGAAAACACTTATGCGATGTAATGCTTATGCCATGTAATGCTTATGCGATGCTTATGCCATGTATGCTTATGCGATGCTTTCATGTAATGTATAGATAATGTTGAGTTACTTACCTTTGTTCTTTGTCCATCTTTAGTTCATCATATCGCATGGTATTGTTGCTTCGTTTTCCTTATTTCTTTGGTTTTGCCTCAATCACATTTACTATGCGATCTTCTTCGCAGCCTATCCGCTCTTTATCAATTCCTGCAAAACAATGTTAACTTGTGTTCTATTTTTCTCATGAGGTTTTATTTTGCCTAAAGATTCCTTTGCTCATGTGCGAATTTAGTTTTGCTACTCCTTTTTCGGATATCCTGCAAAATAAATATTTAGTTAAATAAACATATTTTTCTTTTCTCTGGAGGTATTATTGGCCTTCCTAAGTAAAGGTCTTACTTTTGCCTCTGGGCGGAAAAATCGCAGGCCGTCTTTACACTTTCATGCAATGACCCATTGATCTTGCCTTATCATCTCTTGTGTTATTGCCTCTTCAGGATATCTCTATGCGACAGGCCTAAGTACTCCCGTGGGTAAAATCCCCATAACATTGTCGTCTTTTGACACAATTCAGCTCCCTAATGGAGGGTACCATCCTTATCTTCCCCCTGGTTGCCCCTTCAAGGAAGTTTACCTCTATCGGGTTAAGATTATGGCTCTTCCCATCCGGTATCAACAACCAGTTGATTTCGCAGTCTCGCAAACACTAGCTATAGGGTTTATGGCAGCAAGACCGCACCCTAAGTGGGGTATCTTCGGAGCGAGTGCATCATAGTCAGGACTTGTCAAGAGTGGCAAGGTACGCTCCAGATGCCCCGGGCACTCTTGACTCAACCGTGTACCTCGGCGTCCTGATCGAGTTTCTACACTCCTTAGGAGAGCCTTTCTCACCTTAGTCTCTCAATCTAAGATTATTATCTTAGACTGAAAATTTAAGGTATCTCTCCCGGATGGGCATCATCGTTTTTCTCACCCCAAATCTCCACAACTCAAGTTCCGGGGTCGGTGTAGCCTTCCCTTGAGTCATGCCTTCTAGGTTCTCCGACTATGACGTGCGATATGTCTTATTTATATATATTCTTTTTCCTCTTGCATGTGTGCGAACTAGGTTGCACGTCACAGTTGGATTCCTAGACAATCTGATAATAAATATCATTTCTGGTGCCTTTTATTAAGGTCTTATTCTGAGGTGTCACTTGTGCCTTATATTAAGGTCTTATTTTTCCTTTTCTTCTTTGATTTTATTTCTTCTTGTTGGAGCTCTCTATTTCTCTTGGTGCGTTGATATCGCCCTTGATATCTCCATTGTTTCTTTTCTTCTTAGTATGCTTCGCTGCGATGATAACCCTTTCTTAGAAAAATTCTGCAAAAATATGTGTAGGAGGTAGGATTTGAACTCTAGATCTGTAGCTTGCATATTTCTTGATTGACCATTTGTGCATCTTCTCCTATGCGAAATAAACGCACACTTTTAAAACTTGTCTTCATCTTAACGTTTGGCAAAAAATGTGAGTATAGTGAGGTTCAATCCTGGGTCTTTGCTGTGCGAATTTGATGCTCCTAACCATCTGTGCAAACTCTTGGTTGTGTAATTATTTGATCATGCTTGGAATTTATCATAAACTTTACCCTTAGTTTCTCTTGAAATGTGCCAAAAGTTTGCATGACGAGGTATTCGAACCTGTGATACTGAACTCGTTAACTTCGCTCGTGACCAAATGGGCTGGTTCTCTTGTGTGAAATAAACACACAATGCTAAACCTTGTTTTATATTTTCCTTTTGCTGTTCTGAAAAAAAAAATGTCAAAAGCATGAGCACGACGTCCTCCTTCTTCACTTCTCCTTCGACCATCTGTGCGATGTCTTGTTTATGTTGTTTATCTGCGATATATGTGTCCTTTCTGCTTTTTCTGCTGCTTCTTAGCATGTCAATTGTGTAATTCACACAGTCTTTGAAGAGATATTGTTTTGGCAGAACTTTTCTCGACCTCTATTCGATTTTCCCTCTTTCTTTCTTTTGTTCAGCTGTGCGTTGTTGTTCGCACAAGTTATTGATGACGATTACTTCGCCTGGACCTGTAGTATTACCTCACCTTCTCTGTCATTAGCTTGTCGTAATCGGATAGGTTTCACCGTCCTATTTGTCCTTTGATCTTTGCACTGTTGTTATCTTTCGCATGAGGGCTTCTTTCAATCGTTGACTGCTTATGAAAAGAGAGATTTTCAACTTTGCTTTGCGTGATTGTAGCTGCTGCTATTTTTGGCTAAAGTCTGCTATAGATCGTTTTTCTTAGTCGTATAGGAGGC
Source organism: Papaver somniferum (assembly GCF_003573695.1). Taxonomy (NCBI): domain Eukaryota; kingdom Viridiplantae; phylum Streptophyta; class Magnoliopsida; order Ranunculales; family Papaveraceae; genus Papaver; species Papaver somniferum. The sequence goes on along the minus strand of NW_020622270.1, from coordinate 2,328,873 downwards.
TTTCACATTTCCTTCTTTGTGCTGGTTGTTTTTGTCTCCTGTATTCACTTTGTTAAGCTGCTGCTAATGGCTGGTGTTCTGTCTTATATTTCAGTAGATTATTCTCCAACTGTGTCGGTTGTTTTGCCATTAATATCGTAATAATCCCAGCACATCATCTTTTCCTCCTTGAGTAGCTTTTTTGGTTTCCCTTCCTGTACAAGAATTTTAATCGTCCTTTATTGATTCATTACCTCTGCCTATGTATCGCCTTTGGCTTTCATCTTCTCCTCTTTTCTTGTATATCTTTTCTCCTGCGAAGCTGTTCGCCTGATATTTTTGTCTCGTACTTCCCTTCTCCTCTTAGCTTTATGGGGTACTTTATTCCATCGCACGAAGGCCTGACTGGTATTTCATCTCCTTCGAAGTAGCTGGTATCGCTCTGTATGCCGAGCTCGAATTCTCCAGTGCGAATTTACCGCACTCTTCAGTTTTCTTGTACACTGTTATTCTCCAGTTGCTGGGATGTTCTTCTCTTGAGCGATGCTATCGCACGTTCATTGTAGAAATCATCCAATTATACAATCATCCGTTGATTTTTCCTCTGTCCAGTTTTCTTCTCTTGATTTTTATTGTAGAATAGCGATGATATTCTCTAGTTTTCATCTTTTGATTTTTCCTCTGTCAGTTGATTTCGCTCCAATCGTCCGTTTATTTCTTTGCTATCTTCGCATATATCTCTTTCTTTATAGCTTTAACTTCGCATGCTAGCTTTGAGAAGCTTTTCGATCTCCTAATTACTTCGTTTAGACTTTCTGCGTCACTAACGGATCACAATTTCTTCCGTTTTTTGACGTAGCTTTTGCATCTCCGTCTTTTTCTTTTACTTTCTTCAACTGTTGTCGATGTTTGCCGCTTGAAGACACAATTTCTCCATTGAAACTTTCACTTTTCCTCTCAAAATTTATAGATCCAGTGGAATTCAACACCAATCAGTAGCCAATTTTTCTAAATTTTCTTGAACCAACAAGATCAGGTCCCTGTTTCTAACGTCAAAAATGTAGTTGTAGGAAATCCTATAACGCACCCCATTAACTATTCCTAGATCTAGATCTATTTCACAATCAAAATAAATATTAAAGTGCTAAATTGTAAAGAGAGACAAGGATTTACGTGGTTCGACCAATGTGATCTACATTCATGGGGTTAGGTTTCACTATGATTATTGAATTACATATGAATTACAGTTGAGAATCCATTAATGAGTATTTGGAGCTCTAGTTTCTTGAAAGAAGAAGAAGGAGATAATAATACCAATTCTACATACTCTCTCTACAAATTGTGTCCTTATATAAACTGCATCTCTTTCCTAAAGTGAACCTCTTTCTTCAAAATGTATCTCCCTCTTTCTCTCTCCTTCCTTTCTCTTTATATAGGTATTTACATAGTGGGTGACAGCTCACATGTAGTACAGCTCATCTTGTCTTATTCTCGTGCTAACTTTTGCCTTATACCTGTGCTAACTTCTCTCGCACGTGTGCTACGTTCTCGCATGCTAAGATGATTGCATCTCGCATACTAACAAATGTCTTGTGCGATATGTTGATCCTACAGGTGGAGGTGTAAGTGTTGGGCATGGTGGTGGTGGACGAGAGGTGGAATGGGGTGCTCGTGGTGGAATTGGCATAGGATTAGGTGGTAGAGCAGTGGGATTGGATTATGGTAATCCTACAGGACTTGGTGACGGAGGTAGATTTGTTGGAGTAGGTGGTGAAAGTTTTGAGCTGGAGGAGGCAGTGGTGGTGGAGCTAGTGTGGGTTCCTAACTAACTGATTTGTTGTTTTTCCCACTTAAATTTAGAAAATATAATGGGTTAAACAGGTTTTGCATTTTAGGAAAGTGTGTTTACTATGAACCTTTGCAGAGGAGGAAAATGGGTTCTCTTTTGGGTGAATTACAATCGCCATGCCAACAGTGCTCTCAGTGACAATGGCCATTGGTTCCCGTCGTTTAGCTCAGCAGGTTCGCAACACTCCCCCAAATTGACTTCTGCAATTTCTCTTGGATGTAACCCGGCAACATAGTGTTTCAGTGAATGAACTTCACCCACTCGTGCTTCAGCCTGTCCCAAAACTTGTCCCAGAACAACTTTATAGGCCATTCACTCTATAAGTGAATGGATACTCGAACATCTCGTACTTAAAATCAAGATGCTACAGACACAGCTACTGTTGGGATGCTGACTGACCAAATGCAGGTATGTTTGCTAGTGATGGACTTTGCAGCGGTTCTTCATAAATCTGACCAAATAGTTTCTCTTTGAGTATTTGTTTATTAATGTTTCTGATTTGATCTGTTTCACTAGAAGGCGCGTGCTGGAATTCAAGAAGTGCACTTTCTCCCATTCAACCCGATTGATAAACGAACAGCGGTTACTTACATTGACAATGAAGGTAAAATGCATCAGGTCAGTAAAATGAGCAACAATCTAAGCAAAGGACATTCTAAGCAAATGAGTTATAGTGTTCTACCAGTTCGGTAGACATTCTAAGCAAAGGACATTTAGCTCGGGTCTAACTGGCCACGCCTTCTAGCCCGTCCATGCAATCCAAATCCAACCATAGTGTATTTGTTACTTTTAGCTTCTTTACAATGACCTGATAACACCGATTAAACTACTGGTTGTTGAACCTCATATTTCTACGTCGATGTTTGGTCTGGTTCTTAGTACATTGATTAAATGCCAGAAGTCAAAACACCCGTAGTTTGGACGGAAGGGGTATATGTCAGGATTTTTTTAGGGAACAATCACCGACAACCGCGGAATAACGGATTTTGAGATATTATGATGAATAATAAGTAAACCAAGCACAATCAACCATAATAATACGAGAAAGATAAATCAACTCACAAGACACAAGATTTATAGTGGTTCAACCAATACATATAACTTGTATATATTGTCTACGTCCACTTTGAGCCGCACCAACTCAAATCCAGTATGAAGAAAAACGATTACAGCATCGTGTGAATCCCAGCAAACCCTTGGTTACACCGCAACAATTACCCGAGACGATAACCTTGTCTCTTGTTCCACACCAATATGCTCTCACAAAGAAACTCTAGCTTTAAACCTAAAAGCTATATAAGAAATCTCTCACCGATCTCTTAATCGTTTTCTACACAATGCACAAATTCTACAAGGCCTAACTACCTATTTATATAGGTTACAAACTTGGCCACCAAGAATTCTAACCGGTTTAGGAAACCCCTTCCCTAAATAACCACGGCTAACTTTAGGAAATAATTAATTAGTCTTCAATAACTAACAATTTCCTACTTTGAAGACTTATTGATTGTCTTCCATTCTTCAACTTTGGATTGACGGTGCTAAAACATCTTCTTTGTTAGTGCGGCTCCCCTCCCAGATCCTCATTCTGAGACCAACTAAAGCCTTGCAGAGCTTTAGCTTGTCTGATGCAACTCCCTTGGTAAACATATCCGCCAGATTCTTCGAACCAAAAATCTTCTCGAGCTTCAACTCTCCTTCTTCTAAGAGATCCCGAATGAAATAATAACGAATATCTATATGCTTTGTCCTAGCATGATAGGCTGAGTTCTTGGATAAATGTATAGCACTTTGACTGTCGCTAAATAGAACATTATCTCCTTGTTCCTTGCCCAACTCAGCTAATAATCCTTGTAACCAAATCATCTCCTTGCTAGCTTCCGTCACCGCTACGTACTCCGCTTCCGTAGTAGACAATGTCACCAACTTCTGTAACCTTGAGTTCCAACTCACTGCAGCTGACCCCATAGTATAAACATAACCGGTCGTACTTCTCCTTTTATATACATCACCTGGGAAGTCTGCATCCACATAACCCCTCAAAATAGAACCACCTTTTCCATAGCATAATGGTACGTTTGTGTTACCTCTCAAATACCTGAGAATCCACTTCACAGCTTCCCAATGTTGTTTTCCTGGGTTGCTTGCATATCTACTCACTACTCCCACTGCATGTGCAATATCCGGTCTCGTACACACCATAGCATACATTAGACTCCCAATAGCCGAAGAATATGATACGTTAGCCATGTACTCCTTTTCTTCATTTGTCTTCGCACACTGCATACTTGAAAGACAAATTTGACTTCCAAGTGGAGAACTAACTGGTTTAGCATTCTCCATATTGAACCTTTTGAACACTCGTTCAATATATTCAGCCTGACTAAGCATAAGTACACCCTTAGCTCTGTCTCTTATGATCCTCATACCAAGAATCTGCTTTGCTTCACCAAGATCTTTCATAGCAAACTCACTTGTTAATTGTTTCTTCAAATTCTCAACTTCTTGTAGAGATGTTCCGGCAACCAAAATATCATCCACATACAGTAATAATATGATGTAGTCAGAACCGCACCTTTTGAAGTAACAACAATGATCTGCATTACACCGTGAGTAACCACTTTTATGCATAAAGTTATCAAACTTCTTGTACCACTGTCTCGGGGATTTTTTTAAACCATACAAACTCTTCTTTAGCTTGCACACCATCTCTTCCTTGCCTTTTACTATGAATCCTTCTGGCTGCTTCATGTAAATTTCTTCATCTAGGTCACCATGAAGAAAAGTTGTCTTTACATCCAACTGTTCAAGGTAGAGATCTTCAGAATCCAACTGGAGAAAATATCACATTGTAATCAACACCAGGTTTTTGATGGAAACCTTTCACAACCAACCTCGCCTTTAGGGAATTTCTCCATTTGCTTCAGATTTCATCCGATAAACCCACTTGTTATGCAACGCATTCTTACCTCTTGGTAATTTTACTAACACCCAAGTGCCATTCCAATCAAGTGAATTTATCTCATCCTCCATAGCAAGTTTCCACTTGCTTGAATCATCAGCCGCTAGTGCTTCCTTAATATCTTCAGGTTCGCCTCCATCCGTAAGTAATAGATAATTCAAAGCATAGCTTGGGTTTGGTTTAGGAGTTCTTGACGATCTTCGTACTTCTTGTGAAACTGTATGAATAACTCCCACTGCAGTAGAAGTCTCTTAAACTTGTACTTCTCTGCCATCAGCAACATCATGCTCTTCTTGTTCCACACTTCTTCCAGAAACACCATCAATATCGATATACAACTCCTTATCGGCGTTGCTTGACCTGACATCTTCAACTTGTGATGTATTCCTTTCCTTGTATAGCTCATTCTCATTAAAAGTGACATCTCTACTTCTAATAACTTTGTGACCCTCATAGTCCCAAAGTTTATACCCAAAATCGTCAATTCCATAACCAAGGAATATACACTTCTTTGCTTGAGCACCTATCTTAGACCTCTCACCGGGACTAAGATGGACATAACCAACACAACCAAAAAATTTCAAATAGGAAAGATTTACCTTTTTTCCAGTCCAAACCTCCTCTGGTATCTTCATATCTAATGGACTACTAGGTGTCTTGTTAATTAGATAAGCAGCCGTCTCTGTTGCATGTGCCCAGAAGGTCTCGGCCAAACCATACTGCAACCTCATGCACCTTGCACGTGCATTCAACGTCCAATTCATACGTTCTGCTACTCCATTCTCCTGTGGTGTCCTTGGAACTGTCCTCTCCAAACGAATTCCATTTGTAGCACATAACTGTAAGAATTCTGTTTTGTCATACTCACAATCGTTGTCTGACCTTAGACACTTCAACTTCAGACCAGTTTCTGTTTCAACCAAAGCTTTTCACTTCTTAAACACTTCATACACCTCGAACTTATTCTTCATGAAGTAAAGCCACACCTTCCTTGAGTGATCATCAATAAAGGTGACAAAATATTGGAACCCGCTGTGAGATGCAACATAAATTGGTCCCCATACATCCGTGTGAACCAAATCAAGTTTTGCACTTCTCAAGTCTCTTCCTCCTCTGCTGAAACTAACCCTTTTTTGTTTTCCAAGAACAAAATCTTCACAAAAACTCATATCAACAGACTTCACCTTAGGTAGATATCATCCCGAACATATAATCTTCATGTTCTTCTCACTCATGTGCCCTAATCTTCTATGCCATAAGTTAGTGTCTTCACCACTACTAGCCACTGCTAAAGTAGTTCCATCTGAAGTCCGGTATAGAGTACCGACTCTAAATCCACGAGCTAACACCATAGCCCCTTTCTTTACTTTCCAATTGTGTTTCGTTAACACAACTTCACAGTCATCATCACAAACTTGGCCTACAGACACCAAGTTCTTCTTCAAATTTGGAACGTGTCGTACATCCTTCAATTTCCATGTCGAACCATTGACTTTCAAGATCACATTACCCAAACCGATGATGTCGCATGATTCACCGTCACCCAAGAATACTTGGCCATAGTATTGATTGTCGTAATCGGGAATGGGATTGATAGGACGATCATACGAAGCACGGAAGCTAGCAATGCTGAAATACAGATTAATGTACTCGTAAAAATTGATCTTATTTGAATGCATACATGCAATAGCGTGATCACAAGGGAACTGCTCAGTAAACCAAACCCTACAGATGCACTGAAACTTGACAATATTAACAACATGCGTGTGCTTTCCATCAAAAACTTCCCACTCCATGTCACCAGACTTAGTTATTCTCCGCTGGACACCAACACGAATGGAAGCCATTACTTTTTTCTCTAGCCTGGCACAATGAATCCTTTATACTTCTCCCCCTTCAACTTCCTTTTACTCATCTGATCCATAATTTTAAGTCTAATCCAGTTAACAAGTGTTGCAATAGGCATACCTTTTGCTTCCTTAATCCAAGAGTTGAACGACTCTGCAATGTTTGAACACATGTCGCCATAACGATAGCCAAGACAATGTGCATTGGCCCAGCATTCCACTGGAAGGTCACTCAAGAATTTGGAAGACCATCACATCCCATATCCTTCAACTTTTGCATACCTTGATGAAAGCCTTCATGCGTTGATGAATAGAAACATTGTTTGAACAAATCCATCGCAGCACCATGCTCTCCCTTTTTCTTGTTGGCCTTACCGCGGACATTATTCTTCAAATGCTGGTAAAACCAACAATGAAGGAAAGTTGGAAAAACATCATGAATCCCTTGGATCAAACCCTCATTGCGATCCAAAATAATAGTTAGTATACGAGGACCCAAGATAATTCTTAGCTTTTCCAAAAAACCAATGCCAATTCTCAATAGTTTCACCTGATACGAAACAAAACAAACACAAAAAGAAAAAATCGTATTAAACTGACTGAATCTGTGTATATTGTTTAAAATGTGATACTTTTCCAATTAAAAGTCACAAAAAGTGGAATTCTGAGTTCAGCACAATAGGGCACTTACCAAGCCAGTTGCATATCAATTCATACTCCCCAGCATAAGATAGTAACTGGATGCCATCATTAAGAAGAGCTGGGATACCAACTTCTAGATTCTTCATCCAGTCAGCTTGCATTTTGGAGTACACAGTAGGGCTGCATGAGATGAATTCAATGTTGCCAACTCCAAGAGCTTGCCTGACAGATTTCAGATTCAGAAATTTCTCCATGTTGGAAAAATCATAACAGAGGCTCCCTTCACATTGCTTCCTTATGTCATAGTACTGAAGACCAATAAAAACATTCATCAAGTTCAAATTCAGTCAAACAACAAACAAAAGCATAAGTGCAATAATCAAACCAAAAGGCTTTCCTTACATTGATATCTCCAGCAATGTTGAGGATACTATTGAATATCGAATTGCACGTGGAGTAAGCTCTGAGGCATTCGGCTTCGCCTTCTACAACTGAAAATGAGGTAAATATGAGACATATGGAATACGTTTAATAGACTACGAACAACATTAGAAAACAAGGAATTACCACAACCTTGTATTGTCCTTTCGCATTCTGGAAGTCTCTGATTGATTTCCTCGTAATCGGATTCTTCAATGAGAGCTTATCTCTCAGTTCATCCATCATCTAGTTTCATATCTCAGTTAACATCTAGTTTCATCCATCATCTAGCCCATTTTCTGTTATCACTTTAATCAATTTGGTTTGAATCTGTGTATATTGTTTCAGCAGGTTTAAACAATCAATCGATTGGATATAAACAAATAATCATGTTTACATGCACCAACTAAAACCAAAAGATAATTGGTTATTAGTAGAACCCTAGATAATCAAAATCAACAACTAAAACCAAAAGATAGTCAAAAATCCCATAATAATTGATAATGAAACTTCAAAATCGACATATCCAGATATGCATTACAAAGAATTAGACAAAAACGAAATCAAAATTGGATTAATTGAATACACGAGCTCTGAATTTTCGATCGAATTCTGCAGGTGAGGAATTCTCAGAAGCTCAGGGACGAGGAGTTATGAAAAGAGAAAGAAATTCTCTTTGAAAAGAAGAGATTAAAAAGTTCGGGGGTATTTTAGGTAACACATATTTTTTTGTTTTAATTTTCCTGGGTGAAATATCCAAATTGGCTATATAAACAGTATATTTCTGGCTTTTGGCTATATGAACAATATCAAAAGCTAAGAATCTATTTCACCCAGGATTTTTCATTTTTGGTCTTTTTGACCAATTTTGTGTATTTCTTACCGTGTCTCTCATTTTATTTTATTTTGATTCGGTAAAGAATATCGTGTGACGAGTTCCGAGTACAAGTCAGTTATCACCCAGTGACTTTATGATTGTACTACAATGAAATCGCTATTGTGTCTTTCTATTTCTCCTACAAGTTCCGAATACTCCAAATTATTGAGGATTTATAAAAATAGGCAACGCGTTGGTTCTTACTCACTTCATGTATGTTTTTGCCGCATTTTCCATTATTACAGTTAAGTCGAGAAATTATTGAGTATTTGTAAAAAAAAAAAAAAAAAAAAAAAAATTACCCCCGACCCCGAACATAGATTCCTGGTTCCGTTGCTGCTTCAGACTGTTTTCAGATTAATTTTTTTAGTATTGTTAATTTTTGTTACTTATCTATTGTTTGATTTTAGGGTCATAAAATGTTTTATGTTCAGGGTAATTAAGGGTTAAGCGAATCCCACTCTCCTTTTAACTTTCGGTTCCAACAGTAATAGCAAGGTGTCTTTGATGTATTTTTGTCTGTCTCATTGTTCGATTGTTTGAATTAAGAAACTCGACTAGAGTTGGTTTGGTGTTATTCGTGTTCCTAGGTTTCTTGTGAACCACACTGTGAGTGGGTTTATTCCGAGTGTTGGTAATGTTTTCTTAATGAACGTCATCTTTCCCGGTTATGCAATGCGATGACGAAGCTTTGTTCCGAGTCTTCTCTCAACAAGCAGACTAGGCATGAAATTGCCTCAGCTTTGCCATTGAATTCATGGTAAATCATTATCCTTATCGCGTTTAGTTTTTTTTATATATATCGCGTTTACCTTTGCACTAATGTATCTTTGATGACATCTTGAACTTTCGTACTACTAGTATTACTCAAAAGTTGAATGACCTCAATTGTTGGGAGGAGCGGGAGAAAATACTGACAACCAAAACATCCATGCTTCACAAACTTAGGAAAGAACAAGCATCTCTGTGATTTAAGACAATGCATGACGGAAGAATCAAAGAATACACAAAATTGGGGTTTTGTTAGTAAATTGAGGGACATAAATACTACGTTAAGTCCAGCTACATTATCTTTTACAAATTACTCCACTTTGATCGTTTTTTACAAGATTAAAGCAGGAAAAAAAAAAGGTACAAAAATCATGCACGGCGTTTACTCAAACGCCATGAATTTGGCTCATGATATCTATCATACAGTGGCTCAATCCTTTCCTGTCGCTTTCTTTTACTCATCTTTGTGGGATCTGCAGCTTTGAAGAATCTTGGGGCCAAATCAACTAGCCATTTAGGGTCAATAACTGTTACCTCACGCATGTACTCCTTTGTAGTCATTACCAGCTCGTTGTAAATCACCCAATCTGGCTGACGCTGAAAAAGAGCACTGCTTGGGTGAATGTAAACAGGCTGGTTATCCACTAGTGTTCTGTAACCCTCCTGAGGGTCCTTCCTAGCTGCATGGAAGAAGAATCCTGCAGCAACTGCCTTTCTTATCTTGGAGAAATTCTTTCCCGCACACACGACATCAAGCTTATACCTGTCCATGATGGTGAGAAGTTGTTTTCTTGCATCTTGCGCCCTCCTCAAAGATCTCGACTGGACAAAGTTTTCAAAGCACCATGGTCCAGAAGAATTATTTGCCTTCCATGCCTCATAAACAGCAAGAAGCGTGAGATGATCTCCCTCGGGCTGAAAAAACTTTGCCCTCTTCTGATCTGCTTGTGCCTGCTTCTCTCTAGGCCTGTAAAAGATGTTCCCCGTCTGAATCATGGCAATGATTGTTAAAATCTCATCACTGCATCCAAGGTCGACACTTGCGAGGAGCATCTTACACATAGGAGGATCAAGTGGAAATTCTGCCATTTTCCTACCCAACTTGGTCAGAAGCCCCTCTTCATCCAAGGCCCCTAGACTGTATAACTGCTCCATGGCAGATATTAGAGCCTGCGGTGAAGGCGGATCCATGAAGTCAAAAGAAAGTAGATCATTTATTCCCATCGCCTTCATTTGCAGTGTAGTAGATCCAAGGTTTATCCTTTGTATTTCTGGTATGGAAGATGGGGACATCTCATTACGATAAGCACTCTCAGTATAAAGCCGATAACATTTCCCAGGTCCAGTACGACCAGCACGTCCAGCTCGTTGTTTAGCAGATGCTTGTGAGATGGGAGTGATGATAAGTGAATCAAGTCCTTGCTTCGGGTTATACACATTCTGCTTTGCAAATCCGGGATCAATAACGTAGAATATACCATCAATAGTCAAGGATGCCTCAGCAATATTAGTAGCTGCGACCACCTTCCTCTTCCCAGGAGGAGCAGGATCAAATATTCTTGATTGCATTTCACTAGGAAGAGCACTGTAAACAGGCAAGATAATCAGCTCTGGCACATTTCTCCCAAGCCCTTTCATTCTCTCGTAAAGGGACTGACAAGCGTGATCAATTTCCTCCTGACCAGTTAAGAAGAGAAGTATATCGCCCTCGGGTTCAGTCAAGTGGATCTGAAGAACAGTGATCAATGAAGCATCCAAATAATCACTCTCTGGCTGTTTTGTGTACATGATCTCAACTGGAAAGGTTCTCCCAGGAATGGTGAAGATGTTACAATTGAAGAAATAACCAGAAAACTTTTCAGCATCTAGAGTGGCAGATGTTACAATCAACCGAAGTTCAGGTCTTCGATTCAAGAGTTGCTTGAGTAAACCAAAAAGGACATCAGTATGGATCGTCCTCTCATGAGCTTCATCAAGCATGATAACAGAGTACTGGGAGAGGCTTTCATCAATCAAAATCTCCCTAAGAAGCATACCGTCCGTCATATACTTGATTACAGTATCAGGTCCAGTGCAGTCCTCAAACCTGATAGCATAACCAACTTCTTCACCCAAACGGCAACCAAATTCTTCGGCCACCCTTTTTGCTACTGACATAGCAGCAACCCTACGAGGTTGTGTACATCCAATTTTACCTATGGTTGTGTAACCAGCCTCGGCGAGATACTGAGTCACTTGAGTAGTCTTTCCTGAACCTGTTTCTCCAATGACAACCAGTACCTGGTTATCGTGCACAGCTTGCACCAGCTCTTTCTTCAATTTGTATATTGGTAGATTCTGCCTTTGTTCCTGGAGGGACAGCTTAGATCTCTGTCCAAATGTCAGTGCTTTCCCGTAGGCATCCTTCTTCCATTCGGGCATATCGTAAGCTGATAACCCAACTCCTCTCAACTCCTGTGCAAGATGTCTTTCTCCCATCTCCGGCATTGGGTCCTCCCATGGACGATTGAGATCCTTTGGGATTGAATCAAGCATTGTCCGCTGCTGCTGTTCCCGTACTTCTCTACGCTCCTTTATCAGAGCAGACTGAAGTGCTGCTGCACGACTTAAAGAACCTTCAGGATTCTTGAATATCTTAACTGGTGACATATCCATAGAGTACCGACTCTGCCCTTGCAAGAACGCTGGTTCATCTTCATTCAGCTCAATCTCGAGCTCTTCCTCGCCGCCCTCTTCTTGATACAGCATTTCAGGCTCCCCATCTTCATCAAAATTAGGAAACCCACTAGCATCCAGAACACCAGAAGCAATTAACTGTTTGGCTTCCCATTTTTCTGGTGAGCTCATCCACTTTGACGGACGGCGTGAAGGAACAGTTTCATCATCCTCTTCCAAAATTCTAATCCCCGAAAGCCCGATTCGAGAAGTCGAACCGCGAATTGAACCTTGAGGATTCGTCCAGTGTGATTCATCGTCCGCAGTCTTTTTAATAGGAAGAAGATCCTTCCCAGTATCCTGATCAACATCCCTCATCGATAAACTCATCTTCTGTCCCGACAAAGAAATCACCTTAACAAACACACTTTGATCCCGTTTGACAACTTCTTTAGCATTTGTAACCCTTGGATTTGCCATCTGTAACACATGAACCAAACCCTCTTTACCTCTGAAATCATTCAATGACACAAAGCACCCTGTATCCATCACGCTCGCAACCCTACCAGCATACACATGGTACAATTCAGGCTCCTTCCATAGAATTTGACGCCTGTCAATCTTTTCACTCCTATAATCTCCTCCTCTATTAACATCATCATTCTCATCCCTTCTCCTTCCCCTTTCTCTACCACCATCACCACAACCGCGATCCCTTTCCTTTCCTCTACCCTCCCTCCTGTCATAACCTTGGTCATCCTCTTCACCTCTAAACCTTTCCCCTCTTCTGCCATCTCTTTCATCATATCTCTCTCTATCTCTATTATGCCTCTCTCTTCCACCACCACCACCACTCCGATAATCCGCCTCCCTATCTCTGCCACCATCTCTATCTCTACATCCTCTACCACCATCTCTATCTCTTTCGTTACCTGTACTCTCTTCTTCTCTCTGTTTATCTCTAGCTTCTTTCTCAATCTCTCTCTCTAATTCATTAACTCTAGCTTTACCATCAGCAATAGAAAAAGATTTAAACACAGGCTCATCACCGTCTTTCATAGATTTAGACGATGGGAGGAGAATAGCATGAATGATTGTAAACAGCGTACGAACCAAATAATCAGGCATTTCAGCACCATTGTTTTTCAATTTTGTATCAAATTCATCAATGGAATGAGAATCACGACCAATTTCAGTAATGAATTCGGCTAATACTTTGTCTGTAAAACCTATATGTGATTCAAGTTCGATACACATCTTTGATACTAATGACAGGTATTCCAGTTTCTTTAAACCTTCAGTCACACTGTCTAATGCCGCCATGATGATAACGAATTGATCCGTTTATTGGAGAAAAATAACTGATAAATCAGACAATTTTTTGGTTGATACTGACAATGAGCTTGACTGATAAAAATAATATCAGACAATAACTAATAAAAATAATTGAAATTGATCCGCTTATTTTGGAGAACAATGACTATTACTTTGATAGATCAGACAATAACCTACAATACTACTAGGCCTCTTATATAGGCTTCAATCAATAACATTAAGACGAAATCAACCCAAATTAGGAAACACAATTTAGATTTCCTTTTTTTTTTCATGAATTGCTAAATTTCAAAAAATAGTTCAATTTCCTTTTTCTCATGAATTGCTAAATTATGTTCACAAATTATGGTGTGCATATAAAACCATCTAACTACAAATCGTGTGGCTTATAGGTTAACCTGATGATGAATCTATTTATTTATTTTTCCTTTCTGAATTTGATCATGAGATTGTCGCTATTTCTAATTAACATCTAGTAAACAGCAGGGGTTTCAATAAAGATCAATCAAATAAACTTACTTTAAGTTTCCAGGGGAAAGATCATGATTCAATCAACAAAACAATCTTATTCTTCACTTTCATGAATAAACAAATTCTTCATTCTTGTGATTGCTGCGCAGCTGAGTAGTAGAGAGCGGAAAGAAAGAAAGAAAATATCTGAATCTGATTGCTATGTTTAGGGATTTTTATACTTTTAACAACAGACCGAACCGTTATCAGGTTGTCCCTATTCTAGACCAATTATGAACCGTTCCGGCTCCAATTCAATTTATTTTGATCCGTTTTGGTTTAAGAACCCTTCTACCGGGGTGTTTCGAGGGCTGACTAGTTAACGAAATAGATCGAAAAATAGTCTCACTCCTGGCCCATCATTCCACTATTTTCATAATGACCAAAATGCCCTCGATTGAGATTGATCTGTTTTGGTCTAACAATCCTTCTATTGGGGTGTTTTTAGGGCGAACAAGACGAAATAGATTGAAACGATCCTAATAACCCATCATCCCACTGTTTTCATAATGACCAAAATGTCTTTGAGTAATTCGTGTCAGCGAAATTAATTAACTAAACTAATTAAGTGATAATGATGATTTTTGTTATAAGGAAAGCTAATTTGTTTAGGAGGAAAGAATTTTAAGGGAAAAACCAACATTTTGGAGCTATGTATAAAGGGAACTATTGAATCAAATTTAATTTTGACAATTATATATATGACCAACTTACCCTCTAGACAATATGGCATATAATAGCATCACAACTGGGGCTTTACCATCATCAACGGGATACTCGTCCTTCATCAGAGAATCAACAACTTAAAATTCAATTAATCAAACTTCAGAACCCCTCCTATCTTGTTTGTTTAATGTCCTGACACCGATTCAAACCTCAAAATTTCCTAGCCAGATGAAAAATGAAAACTGTGCAAGGGCTTTCATCGCAAGTTCGTAACTCCTCACTTCTGCAAAAACTCTCTTCATTGCCTTGACTAAAAAACAACCATGCATATACACTTCTGCAACATCATATAGTGGTATGAATGTCTTCGTATGATTTTACCAAGAATTTCCAAACAAAAGCGTACCCGAAATATGCCACAATGTCTAACAACACCTCTATGCTTATCATGATCCCCAAGAAGAAGAATCAGTGTGGTACGACCAAGCATTCCCATTGTGAATTGTAAACTTAAAGCTTCTGAGCTAAACTTTCCAAGAAGACCCAATGAGAAACAGCCAGAATCACGTAGGTGAAATATGGCATTAAAATAAGGGAATGTATATATATATATATATAAAAGGAACGTATAAATCAAGAACGTTTACATGGTAAATTAATTGGTGGTTTGTTCTATGAGCTTACACCAATTGGTTCTCTTATCCTTATTCAGTGACCCGGTGAAAGAATGGAAATAAAATAACCTTCAACTTGTTTCTCACATAGGTCGTTTACTTGGAAATAATATCGTTATTCAAAGAAGCACCGGATTATATCGCTTTATACATACTCAGAACTCGAATCCATTTTGTTTTTTCCATATGCACCTTTTCTAACTCTCATGAATTCAGTTTTAGAGAATCGAGTACCTTCAAACGGGTCAATACGTTAAATGGAGTACATTTCTTTTGGGTCTTACTTAATATTGGAAGTATGTAAGAAAAAAGAAAGAATACACACAAATTCGTGATGAAGACAAGATTCAGAGAAGAAATTGCATGTATTGTTTTTATAAGTTTTTTAGACGTATAATTGCTTGAAGTTTAGTTACACTTGGCATCTTCATCATTCATGTCGGTTGTTGCGATAAGAGGTACGAAATATAGGGTTTAATCCGGGAGTTAATCATGCTATAGCTAACATATAGAGTTACGTTGAGGGAAAAGTAGTAAGTAATTGTATTTTGCTAGGGGGAGAGACAATTTTCTACTCCTTCCCCTTATTAAGTCAAAGTCAAATGAAATATACCATACAGGTCGTGGGTTATAACCCCAAAGGTGTCATTATCCATCCACATAAAACCCATCCAAACAAAAGTAATACAAAAACCCCAAATAATGTAAACAGTCTAAACTGCCATTCCCCTAATTCAACCCAAGATAACTAAAGAATAAACCACCCACCGTATCTTCATTCGTAAACCCAAAAACTCTATCCGTAACGACAAAAAAACCCATTAAACTTCCTTCCCTCAAAATCCAAAAACTCTCAGATCTGTGAAAATCATCCACCGATTTTCGATTCTCTCTTTTTCAATTGTTACTTACTTCAACTAGTGAAACATAACCATAAATTGAATCATTTTTAAACCTAATTTCTGACCTAAATCGTCTCAAAACACAAGATGGTGAACAAACAAACTCAACAGAAGAAAAAGAAAGATGAAAAATTAAACAAAGCAGTGAAACAAACTCCAAACAGTAAATCGAAGAAAATATTCCAAAAGGTAAGAATCGTATCAACTAATTTTGTATGACTATTTTTTTGTGAAGTAAATTTCGTCGTATTTCTCATTTGTCAATTCAAAACTGTGTTGATGGTGTTTTTTTTTTTTGATGAAATCAACATGAATCAGTGATTTTTGGTTTGGTTTCATCAGTGATTTTGATAATTAGGTTTAGGTTTAGATTTGGTTTCATCGGTAATTTTTGTAATTAGGTTTAGGTTTGATTTCATCAGTGAATTTTTATATGTTTTCATGTGTTTGTAGCTATTAATTAGGTTTAGGTTTCATTTGTTTTCATTTTATTATTCACGATTCAATTTTAAAATTTCTATTGGGGTGTTTATTTGATGAGTGTATGATGAAACCATATTTGGTTTCACCATTTCTATCTGTGGTTTACATATGCTTGAAACCAATTTTTTGTTGGTGTGTTTACTTAATTTTTGTTTAATGTAATCAGATTTGGTTTTACCATTTCAGTTTATGGTTTACATATGCTTGAAACCAATTTTTTGTTGGTGTATTTACTTAATGCTTGTTTGATGTAACCGGATTTGGTTTCACCATTTCTATTTATGGTTTACATATGCTTGAAACCAATTCTGATGGTGTGTTTACTTAATGGTTGTTTGATGTAAATAAATTTGGTTTCATCATTTTCACTTGTGGATGGAACTAAATCTGTTGGCGTTATTTATTTATTTATTTATTTCGGTGTCTTTGACGGAACCAATTTTGGTTTCATCATTTTCATTTATGGTTTACTTATAGTTGGAACCAAATTTGTTGGTGTTTTTACTAATTGGTTTCTTTGATGTAATCAAATTTGGTTTCATCATTTTTAATTATGGTTTATATATTCTTGGAATCAATTTATGTTGATGTTTTTACTTAAAGTTTATGTGATGTAACCAGATTTGGTTTCACCATTTCCAGATTCGGTTTGACCACGTTTAAGGGATCGATGACACAATTAATCAACCAGAAACATACAAATGCTAAAAGCTATACATGTTGTGAGAAAAAAGGATAAGTTAAAAGACAATTATGTTGATTTTGAAATGCTGAAATCAACTATGTATGTTTTTAATTTGTGAATCAATTTCTTTTTCGAGTGCTTGAAATATTTGTTTGTAGTTTCAGGTGAAGTTTTGGAGTTCATGTCTGCTATTGCATGAAGAGCCCGTTGAAGGGAAAATTAAGTTTCTAAAGAGGGCATATCATAAAAGATGGTAAACATGAGAGCAAAGTTGGCATTCAAAATCCTGATGGAAAAAGTATATCAATGAAGACATTGGTGTAACTATCAACTAGTTGTAATACTTGTTAGCAAGTTGTAATAGCATTTTGCAACTTTATATATTTCCTACCAAAATGCTTATAATATTTTCTAAAAGATTTCAATTGCTTATGAATGGTTTCAACCGTTGAATTCATTTTTTCTTGTCGAATTGATTTGGTTGTGTGTTCGCTTTCAAACCAAACTTAAAAGAGATTTAAAACTCATGTGTGATATAGGAACCATATTTAAATTAATTTTCAACTGTAAGTCTGTGCTAGTTCATCCGTAGAAGAAACATCTTGATGGTAAGTACAACTACCAATAACTGTATGTAAGAAAGTAAGGTACAAGTATAATGTTCATATGGCAAATGAAACCAAAGAAACAACAGTAAAAAATGAGAAACCAAAAAGGGTTCCAGCAAATTATAAAAGCCTGCAACTCTGAAAGACGTAATCTAAAATGAAACAAACATGAAACACATGTATAAAATTAACATGTTTAATTGTACAGAAAACGTGGATAAGAGAATTAAATAAAAATAACTGTCAAACTAAATACAAAATGAAATAAAAAAAGGTTCAAATACATTGTAGTCTAAACAAAAACTGAAACTGAAATTCGATAAATTTTCGTCGAAATGACTTAACATCTGCCGCACATGGCATGTCCTTTGAATTTTTGTTGTAGAACTCAATTTCAAATTCTGAACAAAGAGCTTGTCGCCAATTCAATAAGGTTGTACAATGATGGATCACTCACAAAAGTGACATGTTTTCGCGAGGAAAATACTTCCTTCAAATTCTCCAAAAAAAAATTCAAGTTCGCATCGTTCCTAATGAAACCACAACAAAAAGAAAAGAATAAATTTTTGCAACATGAACATAAAAAGAATATGAGAAAAGGTTTCAGCATAAAATACAATGAAACCAACATAAAAAATGTTTAAAAAAAAACAGGAAAAGACTAACTAACATGGAAAAAGGTTTCACCAAAAATAAATAAATGATGAAACCAACAAAAATAATGATGAAAAACAATAGAATGTCTGAGAACCTTACCCCCATTCCCGGTCAGACCTTGCTGCCAAAATATGGACAAGGTATTCGTTCTTAAAGTATGAAACCAAAAAAAAAATATATATCCATTGTGTGGCATATAACCGCGAAAATAGATTTCATAATCTACAAGACAAGGTATGAAACCAAAAAATGTTTCGCTATATGTGAATATGAACAACAACAAAAAAATTGAAAAACATTATACAGGACAAATTATGAAACCGGGAAAGGTTTCACTAAACGTGAATATCAACAACAACAAAAAATTAGAAAAAAGTGTGAAATCATAACAATAAGAAGGTTTCATTCTAATAAATTGTAGCATTCATAAGAACATCAATAAATTCACGAAAATCATAACAGAAATGTAGGTTTCGTCATCAAAAGTAAATTCCAAATTCACAAAACAAATCAAAAATCAATACAGAAAAAGAAAATTGAATACCTGAAAATTCAATTGAGCTGATGAATGATCCAAATACTACAAATAGATTAATCTGAAGATGATCAATACGAAGGATTGTTCGACTGGATTCTTCAACTCGAGATGCACTTTAAGTTGATAAATCAAGTTGAGATATAATTTCAACTAGACTGTTAAAACAAGATCTCGGATAAACTGAGACTGTAACTTCTCTTCTTTTCTCTTCTTCAATTAAATTGGAAGGAAATACCAGATCTCGGAATTTATTCAATCAATTTGAACATAAAATTGATTGAACCTAAAATTACTCTCTAAATGATGAATCAGCAGGAAAAGATCTCGAATCTTTGCGTGTTTGAATTGAAACCCTAGAAACTAAGAAAAACACGAAGATATAAGAAGAAGACCTCGAATTTTCTGTGATACTGCTTTCTTTGGAGAAGATCTCTTCTTCTCTCTCTAAATGTTTCTTCCGCCAAAGTTTTCTTTTAAAACACATATAATATATACGTAAGGTCAATTGAGGAATTTACAAAATTATTAAAAACTAAATTTACACATTATAAAAGGAAATGGGGTTTTTGTGCCATTTTTTTCTCAAATGGTTTTCATTTATAAAAAATAATGTGGCTGGAGATCTTGTATCCCAAATTTGTTCACCTTGGTGTTTTACCACTTGTTTTGTATACCATAATCAAATAACTTTAATTTTTCCCTTAAACAAATTAGCTTTCCCTACAAAAAAATTCTTAATGATTGGATTAGATTAACTATTTGTTATAACTTTTAGATTGAACTAGGGTGTATACCCCAGATCACCATTTTGTTAATAATTATATTAATTCATTTTAAGGCATCCTACGGCTAGGAGTTCACTTTGCTAAACTTAATCTGTATTTTACGGCTAGGAAAAAACTATCTATGGGTAGACATTGTGTGACAAAACTGTCTATAATGATCATTTCTTAGTCGTAAAAGTTGCACCGTTTAGGGTTAACATACAACTAGGAACCTAGTCATAAAACACCCCACGACTAGGAATTCATCACTTTCCGGCCGTAAACAACAAAAAGTTATTATCACAAGATTGGAAAATGATGAATCCTTAATCGTAAATAAACAACTACAGCCAGGAACATATGAACTCTTGGTCGTAAGGTGTGTTTACGGCTAAGAGTTCAGCTGTTCCTTGCCTAATATATAGTAGTTCCTGAGATTGATATTCAGTCATACTTTGATCATTCTAACGAATTTATGCAATCAAAAACAATAACGACAAAAATAAAGGGTTTGTCGACAAAAATAGATCGAAAAATAGTCTCACTCCTGGCCCATCATCCCACTATTTTCATAATGACCAAAATGCCCTCGATTGAGATTGATCTGTTTTGGTCTAACAACCCTTTTATTGGGATGTTTTTTGGGGCGAACAAGTTTACGAAATGGATTGAAAACGATCCTAATAACCCATTATCCCACTGTTTTCATAATGACTAAAATGTCTTTGAGTAATTTGTGTCAACGAAATTAATTAACTAAACTAGTTAAGTGTTAATGATGATTTTTGTTATAAGGAAAGCTAATTTGTTTAGGGGGAAGAATTTTAAGGGGAAACCCAACATTTTGGAGCTATATATAAGGGGAACTATTGAATTAAATTTAATTTTGACAATTATATATATGACCAACTTACCCTCTAGACAATATGGCATATAATAGCTCACAGCTGGGGATTTACCATCATCACCGGGATACTCGTCCTTCATCAGAGAATCAATAACTTAAAATTCAATTAATCAAACTTCAGAACCCCTCCTATCTTGTTTGTTTAATGTCCTGACACCAATTCAAACCCCAAAATTTCCTAGCCAGATGAAAAATGGAAACTGTGCAAGGGCTTTCATCGCAAGTTCGTAACTCCTCACTTCTGCAAAACTCTCTTCATTTCCTTGACTAAAAAACAACCATGCATATAATAGCAGTTAGTGTGTTATACTAACACTTCAGTTACACAAGTACACCCTGGAGACAGCCTGTCACTAGTCACCACCTGTACTGTTGTCATTGGTCTCTTATTGAGTTGTCCATTGGTTAATGAGTCGGTCTGTAATAAAAGGACAACTGAGTCTCTCTCATTTGTTGTTGTTGATTTCAAAATCATTTTCTTTCTGTGTCTGTATTTTTCTTCTGCAACTGTAATTCATATTCAACATTAATGAATTACATATTAATCTTTTCTATTATGGTATCAGACTAAGAGATCTTTACATCTCTCAGGTTTCTCGATTCTTTCCTTTGCTTCCGCTCCTTTACTATCTTCTTTGGTTCTGTGTAAAATTTCTTGATTCAAGTTTTTCCTGATTCAACATCAATGAAGAATCCTACTTCAACTTCAATCTCTACAATTCCTATTCATCAATTAACTCGCTTTGTTAATCTCAAACTTACCGTTAACAACTTCATCACCTATAAAAATCTTAAGTTACCAGTCATTCGAAAGTTCAAAATCCAAAAATATCTTGATGGATCTCATCCTTGTCCACCGCAATACACAAATGTTCGTAATTAGACAAATGAAATCGAAAATCCTCTCTACCTTGATTGGATTGATGATGACACATCCATTATTCTGTGGATACATTCCACAATTTCAGAATCTGTTCTTGCCTAATTTTCTAGATCTGAAACCTCTTATGATCTCTAGCGTAGTATTGAAGAACGTTTCTCTAGAGCTTCTACCACGCATTCGATTCAATTACGAACAAAGCTTTTATCTCTCAAGCAAGGTGACAAGTCCATTCCTACACTGATTAATGAAATCAAGGCTATCTCCGATCAACTTGCAGCGGCTGGCGAGATTGTTTCTGATCAAGAACTTGTGGTTGTTACTTTGGCTACTCTCAACTCCGACTACATTCTATTTGATATATCTATGAGGCACAAAAATCCTCCAATTTATTGTATTGAGTTGCACAATCATCTTCTTAGCGAAGAAATTGTTAACACTGATCGAAATCAAGCTTCACTTTCTTAATCTGCAAATAGAGCTTTTGCTGCTCAATTGAATGCATATAGATCTTCTGGTAAAGGTTATGTTGGGCAGAGGAATTGCTACTTCATATCCCACCAACAAAGGTCCAAGTACTTATTATTCTGTATCTACTTCAGCTGTGAGACAACCACAAGGTTTGTCACCACCTTATCCTTCTAATATTTCTCATATTGAATGTCAAATATGTCGAAAAGTTGGACATGGTTCTTTAGAATGCAGAAATAGACTGCATTTTTCATATCCCAATGATCATACTCCCCATCACTTGAGTGCAATGCTTTCCTGTGCTGACATCATGGGAGAAAATCCATGGTATGCTGATACTAGTGCAAATCACCATGTTACTCCTGATGAAATTGAATTACAAGCTTCTATTTCTTATGAGGGTGCAGAACAAATTCAAGCAGCAAATGGAGAAGGTATGGTAATTACTCATTCTGGTTTCTCTCTCAAATCTTCTCCTGATCATACTTTCAACTTAAAGAATGTGTTGTTAGTTCCTCAAGCATCTCAGAACTTACTTTCAGTGCATAAATTTACCTCAGACAATCATTGTTCCATAACATTTGATGCTTCCGGATTTTGTGTGAAAGATTTGTCAATTAGGAAGACACTTTTACAAGGACCTCACCATAATGGTCTCTATCCACTTAACTTCATTCATCTATCTCACAAAGAGGCTCTATCAACAACTTCAACACAAATTTCTGTTGATGATTGGCACAAGAGGCTAGCACATCCTTCATTCCAAACAATGAAACATGTTTGTAGCTCTTTAGACTTGTCAAATGTACTCAAATCCCCTTTATTTTGTAGTGATTGTCAACTAGGTAAAAGTCATAAGCTTCCATTTACTCTTTCAACTCATTGCAGTTCTAAGCCTTTGGAATTACTTCATCTTGACTTGTGGGGTCCTATTCCTGTACAATCCATTTCTGGATACGAATATTATGTCAGTATTATTGATGACTACTCAAAATTCTGTTGGATATATCCTTTGTTTGATAAGTCTGAATTCAAGAAAGTATTTTTCAGTTCAAAGCTCAAGTTGAGAATTCTTTTCAATGTCATATTATTACTATTATAACTGATGGAGGTGGAGAATTTATTAACACAGAATTAGCTTCATTCTTTTCTTCTAGTGGAATTATTCATGACATATCTTTCCCACATACAACTGAGCAAAATGGTATTGCAGAATCCAAACACAGGCATTTAGTTGATGTTGGAAGGACTTTTCTCATACAATCAGGTATTTCTGAGTCTTATTGGGTTGAGGCATTCACAACAGCAAATTATACTATTAATAGGCTTCCTTTTTTTTGATGCAAAGAGTAAAATTCATAAATTAAGAAGAGTGTACTACACTGTTTGTCTCCTGTGAGATTACATGGTTGATAAAGCTTGGAGGATAATTAATCCATGACTTACTAATCTTAAAGATTCTTGCGTGCCTAGCTAAGGAGTCAGCTGGCTTATTACATTTCTATAAATAAATTTGCATAACCATAATGGATTGTTGCAAAGTTTCTCTCATGGTTTTCCCAGGCAGCTTTGCAATGATCGTGAAGGACTGCATCTACCACAGTCTGAGCATCCATTTCAAAGCAAACGTGTTGAAGCTTTAAATCTTCATCCTACTCCATAGCCTTCAGCAGTCCCACACTCTCGTCTTGCTCTGCACTGTTCAGTATGTCTGAATAGCTGCATTGTGCCTGCTCGAATCCTCCTGCAAAATTACGCAGAATTAGACCAATTCCTGAATCATTTGTGAAAGTTTTCTTATATGCATCATCACAACATATAAATAAATAAGGATAAGAAGGTATTTTCCAATAGATAAGGTCAGTGTTGCTTGATGGTTTTCTGGCATTAGCTTGAACTGGCCTCACTTTCATCTCTTTCCCTGTGATTCCATTAAGCTGTTCAATGCGCTTTATGACTGTGATGGGATTTGGCTTCATATTTTCGAAAACACGGTCGCACCGCGCTTTCTAGATCTCCCAAACTGTATCATCCATCTTAACAACCCAGTTCTTGTCAAGCTTGTTCATATCATCTTCAAACTAGTTTTTGATCCATTCCTCAATAGTGTCACTATTGGTTTGATCGCTTCTGGTAGCTCCAGGTATAGCTAGTAACACATCTCTGGCAAAAGAGCAATCTTTGATGATGTGAGATGTTGTCTCCACACCTTGTTTACAGATATCACAGTTTTCACCAGTGTACCCCATTTTCCTTGCTAATCTCTCATTACTTGGGACAATGTCAGTGGTACATTTCCAGATGAAATGTTTCACTCGTGGTAGTGTATCAATACTCCAGATCCTCTTGTAAATTTTAGCAGCTTCTTCATCACAGTTTATTGTAGGCTGATTTAACTGTAAATTGGCCATTACGTGTCAATGTCCACACCAGCCTATCTCCACCAGTTGCAGAGATACGAATTTGAAGAATTTTTTCCGCGTCTTCATAACTAAACAATCTTCTTACAGTGTCAGCTTTCCACGATCTGGAATGTGCATCAATCAAATCACTAATGCATAGTTCTATGCTTATGCAGTTGCCACATTAGGTATTGGTGATGTGTTGTTGCCTGGTATCCAATTATCAATCCAAGTTTGGATTTTATGTCCATTTCCAACAAACCCAAAAGCTCCAGGTCTTTACAAATTCCATCATCCCATGAATACTCTGCCATGCATATGATGAATTCTTTTTCTTTTTGCGTGCAAAGCTGAAGTAAAAAGGGAAATATCTTCCTTTTAAAGCAATTGCCCACAGTTGCTGTTGTTGTTGACATAATCTCCACGCCTCCTTTGCTAAAAGAGCCTTACTGAAGCATTCTAGGTCTCTAAAACCCATTCCTCCGGTTGACTTATCTCTGCAGATCCTTGGCCAGGATGCAATGTATACTCCTCCTCCATTCGGTTTGTTCCACCAAAAGTCTCGCTGCATATTGTTCATTTCTTTTATAGTTGTCTCCGGGACTTTGAAGACTCCCATATGATGAGATGGTAAGGCATTGAGTACGTGCTTGACCATAACAGACCTGTCGGTTTGGTTAATGAACTTACCATTCCACCTTTTTAACCTGAACTTCATATTGCTGACTAGTGAAGAGAAAGAGCTCGTTTTTTTCCTTTTCAGAAATAAAGGAATACCAAGATATGTTTCTTCCAAGGACATATTTTTCATCTTTAGTCTTCTTAAGAGCATTCTACAATGTCTTGAGGGAAAGTGTTTTGAGAAGAAAACCGCAGACTTTTGAAAGTTGATTTGCTGACCAGAGATTTCACTGAAATTGTTGATTATATCCAGCAGGTTGTTGACATTATGCATATCTACCTTGACAAAAAGAAGGCAGTCATCTGCGAATAAAAGGTGAGTTACTTGTGGTGCACCTCTTGAATTTTTAATTCCTTATATTGCCTTTGTACTTTCAGCTTTGGCTAGAGCTCTAGTGAAAACTTCCATGGTGATCAAGAACAAATAGGGCGAAATTGGATCTCCTTGACGTATTCCCCTTGTTGGTTTAAAAGAAGTACAAGGTGAACCATTTAGAAGAACTTGGATTTCTGTGGTAGAGAGACATTCATATATCATATGACACCATTTGTCTGAGAAACCTAGCTTCAGCATAACATTATTGAGAAAACCCCACTCGACTCGATCGAAATCCTTGCTCATATCCAGCTTCATTGCCATATATTTTTTTTTGTCTTCTTTTTCTTCATACAATGAATCAGCTCATGTGCTAAGGTGATGTTGTCCTGCTTGGGACGTACGCTGCCTGCATTGGTGATGTAATTTTGTCGAGATGAACCTTCAGTATGGTTTCCATGAGTTTAGTGATTAACTTATATGTTGTATTTGTAAAGACCCGCAAGCTTGTCAACGCTGTTAGACTAGTCAAGAGACCAATTAGCTGATAATAACTTGATTAGTTTAACACAAATGTCAATTCATAGAAACTAATCTAACAACGATCTAATACGAAACTAGTACTGTTAGATATAACTCGAGAAGTTATGCGGAGTGGACTACTCGAACGTGTCATTAGGATACCGGGCGAAGAAGATATCATCATATTTGTTTAAAGGGCAAAATATTCATTTTGCAACTCAGCCGACCTGGGCTCCGCATATCATCTGTGTGGTACCTGTATCACTTGTCCTCGGCCTTAGATTCACCAAACCGAGAAGATAATTCTCATTTCTTTTCTTTTCCTTCTCTCTTCTTCTTTCTCTTCTCTGCTCTGTTCTTCACCTCTGGTGATTTCATGTGAGAGTTCTGAGGTTATGTGACTGTGTTATTGAAGATAAACTTAGGGGTAAACTGTAAGAGTTATCTGGTGGTGGTGGTGTTATTAACTGAGCTCGGGAGAAGAAGAAAACTGATGATGCTGTAAATCAAAGATTAGGGTTTTGAGATTAATTTGAGGTCAGAGGCAAATTTATGGGTTAATCGGGATGTTTGTGGATGAGGATTAAGAGGGTCGATGTTAATTGCAGTTATAGAGTTGTTCTGACAATTCAATTGAAGAACTAGGGTTCTCCCATGATTGAATCAATTGTAGTTTTAGAAGAGGGGTTTGATTTGGAAGATACAAATTGAGTTAGATATGGGTTTTTTGTTAATTTATCAGTGGTAGCCGTTGTTGATGAAGAATCGCAGAATTAGGGTTTGAGATTCGATTAAAGATGAAATGGAGAGTTTAGAAGACAGATTGGTGATGGGTACGGATAATATGAGGTGTTGGAGTTATGATATGAACTCTGATTAGGAAAAGAGGATTAAGAACTAATTTAGAGTTCGTGGGTTAAACTGCAGTTGGAGAAGAAGAGTTTGAAGTCAACTGTTGGAGGTAATCTCTTCAAACTGAATTAAATTGGATTAAATTTCATTCACTTTAGATTATCGTATTTGTATAATTGTTGTTGTTTGAATTGAAGATGAGTTATTGTTGGCTGTTTTGAGTAAATGTTGTATGAATGGAAATTATAGGTAGTGGTGTTAATATTGTTTTTGTGGGGTTGTGGATTGCTGGAAAGGGGTTGGAGGTTTGTTAATAGAGGATTGGTGGTGAACTGTAGTGGCTGGTGGAGTTGCAGATGGTTTTAATGTTGAATTGAATGGGTTTAGGTGCAGATGAATGCATAGTTTATTACACGGAGAATGAAGGTTACATGATTAGTAAATTGATGTAGTAAACTGACAGTGTAGTTGAATTTAGATGAAGTTAGGCTCAGAATGAAGCTGAAGCGATTTTGGTTGAGGATGGCTGTAATTGGTAGTTCTAGAACTGCAGTTGCAGTTATGGTAGTATTGTTTGTGTGTTTGAGAGTTGCAGGAAAGGAAAGTGTACCTGAAATGATGTTATTGGTCCGAGTTGTTGAATTGTTGTGAGCTGCAGGTATTGGTGTTGTTGTATGAGTTGTATGGATGTGGATGAGACTGAGGTTGAGATGGACAGGGTAAACATGTGATACAAGTGTGGTTATTTTGAAGATGAATGTTGTATCAATGTTGTGAGAATTGTACAGGGTTGGAGTTGAGGTTTAGATGAGTTGGTTGTTTGTACCAGGGTTACAGTGTAGATGCAGATAGTGTTAATGCTATTGGGTTATGACCGTCGGTTGAATTGGAATTAAACTGCAGTTGAGGGTTATATGTATGATATGTAGAAGTTAGATGTTCAGTGTTGAGTTGAATGTAAGATAGGAACTTTCCATGGAGGAAAGGTGTTGCTTAGAGCTTCATTATCGCAGGTAAACTTAGTTTATATTTGTAAATGAAATTTGAAGTTGTTTAAGAATGAACGAATGAATTGATGTATTGTTTAGTTTGAAGTTGAACTGGGTTAGAATTATAACTGTATGAGAACCTTTAGTCTGTCTGACTGAGCTTATTCAGTCTGACTCAGTTTTTCCCTTAGCTGACTCAGGTTATCTGACTGAGTTCAGTTAACTCAGTAAACCCTGGTTCAACTCATTGAGTCGACTCGTTTGACCTTGAATCCTTTACTTTGACCTGACCTAGGACGTTGACCGTTAATTGACCCTCTGATTGTTAGAGACCATTAGTCAACCCTAGTGGATCAGGCCTTGTGTAATGGGCTTGTTCAATGGATTTGGACTTGGGACTAGTTTTCCTAGTTTGATGAATTGGACCACTTGTGGCATGAATTAATCCTTGATTCCTTCTACAAAGTTGTAGATATTCATAAGACTTAGATAATGAATTATAGAAACAATCTAATTGAATTAGTGTACCTTTAGATATGCTAAAGATAGAGAATGAAAAGGTGTAGAATCATAAATGGGCTTAGAACTATTAGATGGAATTGTATGATTCTTGTATGAGCCATTTTTGCTAGCTTCTTAGACTTCTTGTGTGATTAACAGTTAGTTATTAACAAAGATCGATTCAAAGGATGAACCAGTGGATCGTGGATCTCGAGGTAGGCGTGGCCTGTCATCAAAAGAGGTGGGAATACTTTAACTCTTTTGTGATTATTGTTGTTTTCGTTTACCAAAGTTTATGTTTAACAAATCCATGCATTGTCTGGTTGTGCTTTCCCTGCATTGTTTAACTTTGATTTACGAAAGTTCTATCATTTCTTTTAATCTTTCCACTGCTTGGAAAGGTATTGCAATGCTTTCTTTGTCTTTATGAATTGTTTGGGAAATACGTATTTCCATTTTATTGTTTGGAAATGAGAATTTCCATCTGCGGTATATAGGTACTGCTCCTTCATTTATACTACTCATTTTCGAGCTATGCTTAATAGGTGCGGGACGATTTCAGCATATAGCTATTTAGGTGCGGGACGAGTCACCATATTATATATTGTTTGGAAGGAGTTAGTTCCATATACATGATTGTTTACCTCTATGAAATTGGTTGTGTTTAGTGTTTAGGGAAAACAAGAATTGTTTTCAAATCATTTACAATGATTGCATGAAAGTTAAATGTTAATTCCTACGGGGCACCCCTTTTAGGGATGATGTGCTCACCCATTCCCACTTTCAGCTTCAGAGACAGATTAGAGTTGCGCAGCGAAAGCTTCGAGGAGTTTATTACGTTATTTAAATTGCTTACGCTATGTTTATTTTGTGTTTATATTTTATTTGTAAAACAACTCACTATTGGATATGTATCATTTGAGAGGAGTTCTTGTATATCTGTTTCAGACCGGGGCTAGTTTTGGGTTAAGTTTTGTAACAGATTTCCTAATTGAATGTTTAAGTAAATGATTTAGATTTTTAGTGCCTTTTATTTAATTAAACTCTTGAATTAGTCAGCTGCTAGCTTGGGGGGCGCTGTAGTATTGCAGAGAGAAATTGGCATGTAGCCCCCTGGAGCGTGTGGTAGTTTTATTTTAGGTATGAGACAAAGGTTTGTCTTGTTCATCTTCTTTAATAATCTTCCAGATATAAATAAGGCTGCACCATCTTGATAACATCATCCTTAACAATTGGCCACTGACTTTGGAAAAAAAACTGGAGGAAAGCCATCTGGTCCTGGTGCTTTCCATGGCTGCATGCATTTGAGCACTGAGGTTATTTCAGCTTCATCCGGTATTTTTGTTAGGGCTTTATTATCTTCATCAGTAATACATGTATGCAATATATCAAGTAAAGCTGAATTAGATGGAGGATTCGAAGTGCTCATGATGTTTTTGAAGTGCGAGTTGAGAAGTTCTTCAAGGTTTTCTCTCCCATTACACCAACTGCCATCTGGTTTTTGAAGTGTTTCTATTCTGTTTCTTGTTCTTCTTTTGTTCTCCTACATGTGGAAGTGTTGTGTATTCTGATCAGCCTCATTGAAGAAAATTTCTCTACTTTTCTGTCGATAAAACTCCTCTTCTCTTGTATGCCATTCTTCAATCTCGTACCAGCTGAGTATTATCTTGAACTGAGTTAGGTCGCTGAAGATCTATGAGTTGCTACTGGTAGGCTTTTAAGAGTGTAAGAATAAGAGAATAAATGGATGCCTACAGTGATACCGCAAGTGCACGGTGTTGTTGCAGTGAGTGCACGAGTATGAGTCGAATCCACATGGACTTGGGGTGTTATGAAGTTTTCCTAGCTAAGCTAATTCTATATGCAAGGCAGTGACAAAAGATAATGATTTTTGTGTTGTGTTGTGTTGAAACACAACTGAGCTGTTTTGGTGTAACTGAACTAGTGACAGAAAGTGTAACTAAACAACAGAGAGCAAATGTTACTAAGGTATTGAATCCACCAATAACCTATGCTAAGGCAATCTCAATTTCAATATCACTCTTGTCCCTGGTGTAGATATCAGTGAGCTTCTAGGCTTGCTGACTATCTAGATGGCAGTGAAGGTTCAAGCCTGCTGCTCATCAAAGGGTTGTTTCAGGAGGATGGTTTAGTATCACTAAGATAATGATCTAATCCTAGTATTAGCTGTTCTCTCACAAAACAAACTAATCGCAGATCAATCACTTAGATGAGTAAGCAATCCTGAAGGATAATTTATCCTAAACAGTTCTAGCACAACAAGAACAATATCTATGATTTCAACTAACTAGCAGTGGCATTGGTTTCATCTCAACCTTAGCACCAGTGATTTAGAACATAATGAAATAGCACAAGAAAGTTAACTACACATGACAGAACATACTTGAAACTTAAACATTAACAAAACATTGAACACTAACACAACAGACATTAACAGTGGATAAGAAGAAGATATGCATTGGATTGAAAAATCAAATTAACCCAATTAGGGGGTTTCTCGGATGACCCAAGAACAAGTTTTGCATTCTCTACAGCTTCCCTTTTATAACTTACAACAAAATCCCTAATTTCACAAAACCCTAAATTTGCAAACCCTAACTTTTGGGGAAAATCAAATTCGACATACCCATGTGTAAATTGGCTTCGACCCATGCTTCTTGATGTCCCTCTGGTGCTCTTCCTGCTCCAATTGATGTACTGCAACCCTAGCTCGAGTTGTTTCATCAACTCCACACCTAGGGTTCAGAGAGATGTGGGTTTGAAAAAGCAACTAGGCTAGAGGGTTGGGGAAAGTGCTGGTGATTGAGGTGGTGTCGGGGTATGGAGATGGTAGTGAGGCAGAGGGTGGCAGTGGACATGGAAGAGAGGCAGGAGCAGAGCTCGACTGCAACTGTCGGGGGAAGAAGAAGGTTTTTGGGAAAAAAAGATTTGGGGAAGAAGAACTTGTTTGGGTGAAGTCGATGGATTTGGAGATGCGGTGTGAGGCGGGCTCATCAAAGTTTGATGTCAGCGACTGAAAAGCGACGGATCAACAAACTAGATGGAATCGAACGGCATCAAGGATACGGGATTAAGCGACCGTTGGATTGCGAGATACAACGAAGCTAACGACTCCAGATGGGGTTAGGTACTATGGTGTTTGACAGGAGCTTCGGATTTTGATGCACAATGATGAGGTGGCCGTTGGATGATGAGATGGATCCAATCTGAAGACTCTCATGGAAATGGGTATGGATAATGGAAATGGATTTGGGTAAGGGTTTTGGGCCTTGGGTACCAAGCCCATATCTTCTTTAAGAACAATTCTTCCTCTTCAAGCCCACTTCTCGTTGATCCAGCTCTTGCAAACATCATTCTTCGCTTCCTCCTAGCGAGAGTCTTTGCCGTTTCTTTGCTCTTTTTCGCTCCGTGAGTTAACCAGGCTTTATTTAGTACCTAAAAATGCAAAATTAATTAAGAAAAGTATTTATTCTTGAAAACAACGAAAATACAGAATATGGGATAAAATGTAGAATTAATGCACAAAGGATGAGTTAAATGCCAAGAAAAATATATAGAAATATGCACTTTTTAGCACTCATCAAATACCCCCAAACCTGAATTTTACTTGTCCTCAAGTAAAACAAAACTAAGGAAATCCTACCTATACCACTGTCGCTGGTCTCTCGAATGCATTTAGCGTATGCACTAAGCCTTTTAAACCACTAAGTGTCCCTAGTGGACGAGTTGAAGTCTCGTGAAGGTTTGCTTAGAACGTACCTACAAAGTTCTAGGACAAAATATAAGCTCAGATTCCATCAAATGTGACATGCGCAAGTCAGGAAGCTCACAGCAAAATGGAGATGTCATCTAGCTATCGAAGGCACAATCCTAGCACTGATAACAAATAAAGACATGTGATAAGAGTGTAAAGTGTATCTACACATGTGTAAAGAAAGATCGGATGTTATGACTACTAATCACCAAGAGATAGTTTCTCAGGCTAAGAACCAAGGTCGAAATCTAGCTAGCTGTCCGGACTTTACGAGAATTGTGAATGAGTAGGAGGTGTTTCACAATTACTCGCGTTGTACATCAATGGCATACACCCTCCTTGCTTATTACAATGAAACAACAAAATGACTCTTTACATGACTCTTATTTACATTGACTACTCTCTTTTATTTTTGGAACAAGAGAGGATGGAATTGAAAATACTTGATTTTTTTGTATTTTTTATTTTTTTTTTTCATCTTTTTTTTTTTTTTTTTTTTTTTTTTTTTTTTTTTTTTTATAAGGAAACACTTTTGATACATATACAAAAGGAAACAAAAATTACATGACACTTTGCAAGAGGTAGCCCTTTTTGATGCACCCAGTTAAATTCGATGGTTGTCTTTCTTAATGTAACCTCCACCTTCTATCCCAACCAACCAAAGAACAAGCTAGTCAAGTTTCGTTCAGTATTCTAAAGTGATTGGCAACTAAAACTTCCGATAGAACACCTCAAGGATGAGGCTATACATGTATTGGTAGATCGTGCGCGTGCAAATTTCTTATCACTATGTGAATTGTGCTAGAATCAGGGTGCCTAAATATCTAGACTAAGACTCCTAATAATTACATATTTGCACAAGAGTCAACATTTCAAGGTAAATGAGCTCCATTTTTATTTTTTTTCAATTTTTAATTTTTTTGATTTTTTTTTCATTTTTTTCAAAAAGAAGAGTTCTTGTTTTCAATTATGGCATATTATCAAAGTATCTACTTTTCACCCCCAAACCTAAACTAAACATTGTCCTCAATGTTTCAAAATATGAACAAAATTATAATACAACATATGAAGAGGATCATGTTGAGTAGAGAAAAAGGAAAGAGAATACCCGATTTCGGCGAAAGCAATATTAGAACTCCGTTATTCAAGGCAAGAATCCAACATATGTCAGCCGATATCATATTGGATTAGCAAAATATATACAAAAGGAACAAAAGGATTTTTAAAATTTTTATCTACTGGATTATATACAAAAAATTCACCATACACTAACAATCTAAAGAGTTGAGGATCAACCCAAAAGACAAAGTGTAGAGGTTTCAACAGCTTCACACAAATATAACAGGAAATAAACGCAAGTGGAACTGCGAAACAAAATGAGCTACCCCCAAACCTGGATTTTTCAACGGATAAAATTTTGGAAACAAAATCTCGCAGTTTTGGGGGTTCATCATGTACAAGGTCTAACTCAAAGTGAACTGTGCTAGGGACGGGAAAACATGCTAATTCCAACTGTGGATCCTCAAAGATATTATACTTAGATGCAAAATAGTCCAAAAGGACTTGGGAAGCACATAGTTCCAAACCTAGATTAGGGACTCTCAGAAAAGTCGGTTTGACAATATGGGTACAAACCAAATCTAGGTTGGGTGGAAGGCCATCAGATTGTGACTTATGTAGGACGATAGGCACATCATTACTAATCACATTAACATCTCCTAAGTCTTCTACACGTGTCACAACATGCTCACAATCATCAAAAAAATTGGCAAGATCACAATCAGAGTCATCAACATCATCAACAAATTTATTCTCATGCATCGGCAAATCAGGAGAAATATCACAATGTGACCTAGGTAGAGAATCAGACACATCAAATATATTTTCATGCATATTAGCATTAGTGTCTACAGAAGATTCAACTATTCCTATGTCATGCTCATCTTCACAGAATAATTGTACGAATCCCATGTCAATATCAAAATCATATGAATTACAATGAGTATTAGAAAAAACAACATTCATGAAGGTCGAGGGCGAGAAGCCATATGTTATTGAACCAACAGGTTCCACAATATTTTCATGTTCTTCTAACATATCATCATAATCATCATCATGGTAGCATGCATATTGGTCCTCATTAACAGTGGTGGTGTCATTAGTCGATTCATGTTCCTCTAAATTAGGTTCATATTCAACATCATTTACATGAATGGGACTAGACACTTCATTAGGGACAACATACATTTCCTCATGAATTTCCTCCTTTTGTAGGTGAAGCAAAATCTGATCTAAGTATGCATGAATTCGTGATGTAGATCTATCAAAGTTTTGCTTACTGAGTCTTAAAGCTTCTGTGGTGGAGTCTAAATTCATGGGAGTACAAAATATGAGTCTTCAGGTTCAAATTGTGGTGAATGGTACATGTGTGCATGGTCATTAGGGTTTACAAAATATTGATCGCAACCCTCAAAGGATTGATTATGGTCCCAATGACTACCATTCTCACAATTTATGGGCATTTCATACCTTGGATTTTCTCTAGATTGCCTAAAATTATGCAAAATATGACAATTCTCAACAGGGTGGTCTAAACTACCACATGCGGTACATGCATAGATTTCAGGTTGCCTAATAAAATTAGATGTGACAGATTCCTCATGTGATTGCATTTCTAAAGCTGCGATTCGAGCTTCTAATTGATCGATCAGTGATGATTGTGTGAGTGAGGCACTAGCAAAATGTTCATTTTCACGTTGTGGTGAATGATGCATGTGTGAATAGTTATTAGGGTTCATGTATTGAGGCTCGGGACTTTGAAAATGTCCATAATAATTCCTATAACTATTGACATCATGGTCTATGGAAGGTTCATAACGTGGAGTATGTCCATACGCAAGTTCTCTAAGGGATTTGTTGTATTCCCCAACTGTAGACCAAGATCCAGACATGATTTGGCTCAAAAGCTAAGTAACTATGTTACAAAGCCCAAAATTTGGTTTTTAATGGGTTTGGATTTTTGGGAAAAATTTGGTTTTTATGGGTAACATTTGGTTTTGTCGGGTTTTGGAAAAAATTTGGTTTTTAATGGGTTTTAGAAAATTTGGACTTAATGGGAAAAGAAAACACTTTGGTTTATTGGGTTTTGAAAACTTTGGTTTTAGACTTTGAAGACAAAGCCCATTTGGGAGCTTTTGGTTTTGATGGGAGCAAAAATTTTGGTTTTGATGGGAGCAAAAATTTTGGTTTTTAGTATTGGGAGCAAGAATTTTGGTTTTAGTGTTGGGAGCAAGCCCACATTGGTGGGAGAAATTGCTTTGCCAAGGGAAGGTGAACTAAGCCCACAATGTCTATGCAAACTGACGCCCAATGTAGCTTTTGAAATAGCCCAACTGTTGCTTGTTTGGTCTGAGGCCCAGTTGGGCTTTCAAAAGTTCAGTTTTTCTAATTTAAAACTACAGGCCCAAATCAATCTAACACCACAAGCCCACAAGCAATTAAACAAACAAACCCACAATTAATTAAGATTACAAGCCCAACAGAAAAATGGAAAAAATTATTACAAGCCCACAAATTAAAAATGGAAGCCCACAGGTTGGGTTCTCTTAATGGGTTTAGGCTTACTTGCTTAAGCACAGCCCAGCTGCTCAGTTTGGTTGCAAAAGCCCAGTTGGGCTTTGGTTCACCTTCTGCAGCTTACAGCCTAGTTGGGCTTTAATGGCTCAGTTTAGCACCAGGCAGCAGGGGTTGCAGCAGACTTGGCCTGGCACCAGCAGGAGCACCACAGCAGCACAAGTTCTAGCAACAATAGTGCAGCACCATCTCCACAGCAGCATCACCACAAGTTCAGAGGCACCACAAGGCATAGAGCAGGACTTCAGTTGTACCTGCAGCTCAAAGAAGAAAGTGAGGCACAGCAACAAAATAGTAAGAACAGCAAGATCTAATGAATGCAAGTGAGTATGCAAAGACAAGAGATGAATATGCAAGTTATGATGCAATAATGCAAAAAATGTTACACTGAAACAGGGAAGATGCAAATGCAATGGTTATGCAAGTTACACTAAGATGCAGGAATGCAATGCAGATGCAAGATGCTGATGCAGACAATGATGCAATGATGCAAATGGACTACAATGAAATGCAAGATGGCTAAGAAATCTTCAAAACAGCACAGCCAAGTCCCCGGCAACGGCGCCAAAAACTTGGTAGGATTTTAAGAGTGTAAGAATAAGAGAATAAATGGATGCCTACAGTGATACCGCAAGTGCACGGTGTTGTTGCAGTGAGTGCACGAGTACGGGTCGAATCCACAGGGACTTGGGGTGTTATGAAGTTTTCCTAGCTAAGCTAATTCTATATGCAAGGCAGTGACAAAAGATAATGATTTTTGTGTTGTGTTGAAACACAACTGAGCTGTTTTGGTGTAACTGAACTAGTGACAGAAAGTGTAACTAAACAACAGAGAGCAAATGTTACTAAGGTATTGAATCCACCAATAACCTATGCTAAGGAAATCTCAATTTCAATATCACTCTTGTCCCTGGTGTAGATATCAGTGAGCTTCTAGGCTTGCTGACTATCTAGATGGCAGTGAAGGTTCAAGCCTGCTGCTCATCAAAGGGTTGTTTCAGGAGGATGGTTTAGTATCACTAAGATAATTATCTAATCCTAGTATTAGCTGTCCTCTCACAAAACAAACTAATCGCAGATCAATCACTTAGATGAGTAAGCAATCCTGAAGGATAATTTATCCTAAACAGTTCTAGCACAACAAGAACAATATCTATGATTTCAACTAACTAGCAGTGGCATTGGTTTCATCTCAACCTTAGCACCAGTGATTTAGAACATAATGAAATAGCACAAGAAAGTTAATTACACATGACAGAACATACTTGAAACTTAAACATTAACAAAACATTGAACACTAACACAACAGACATTAACAGTGGATAAGAAGAAGATATGCATTGGATTGAAAAATCAAATTAACCCAATTAGGGGGTTTCTCGGATGACCCAAGAACAAGTTTTGCATTCTCTACAGCTTCCCTTTTATAGCTTACAACAAAATCCCTAATTTCACAAAACCCTAAATTTGCAAACCCTAACTTTTGGGGAAAATCAAATTTGACATACCCATGTGTAAATTGGCTTCGACCCATGCTTCTTGATGTCCCTCTGGTGCTCTTCCTGCTCCAATTGATGTACTGCAACCCTAGCTCGAGTTGTTTCATCAACTCCACACCTAGGGTTCAGAGAGATGTGGGTTTGAAAAAGCAACTAGGCTAGAGGGTTGGGGAAAGTGATGGTGATTGAGGTGGTGTCGGGGTATGGAGATGGTAGTGAAGCAGAGGGTGGCAGTGGACATGGAAGAGAGGCAGGAGCAGAGCTCGACTGCAACTGTCGGGGGAAGAAGAAGGTTTTTGGTAAAAAAAGATTTAGGGAAGAAGAACTTGTTTGGGTGAAGTCGATGGATTTGGAGATGCGGTGTGAGGCGGGCTCATCAAAGTTTGATATCAGCGACTGAAAAGCGACGGATCAACAAACTAGATGGAATCGAACGGCATCAAGGATATGGGATTAAGCGACCGTTGGATTGCGAGATACAACGAAGCTAACGACTCCAGATGGGGTTAGGTACTATGGTGTTTGACAGGAGCCTCGGATTTTGATGCACAA
Organism: Papaver somniferum; assembly: GCF_003573695.1. Classification (NCBI taxonomy): domain Eukaryota; kingdom Viridiplantae; phylum Streptophyta; class Magnoliopsida; order Ranunculales; family Papaveraceae; genus Papaver; species Papaver somniferum. The sequence continues at coordinate 2,291,069 of NW_020622270.1, read as the reverse complement.
TGATGAGGTGGCCGTTGGATGATGAGATGGATCCAATCTGACGACTCTCATGGAAATGGGTATGGATAATGGAAATGGATTTGGGTAAGGGTTTTGGGCCTTGGGTATGCCAAGCCCATATCTTCTTTAAGAACAATTCTTCCTCTTCAAGCCCACTTCTCGTTGATCCAGCTCTTACAAACATCATTCTTCGCTTCCTCCTAGCGAGAGTCTTTGCCGTTTCTTTGCTCTTTTTCGCTCCGTGAGTTAACCAGGCTTTATTTAGTACCTAAAAATGCAAAATTAATTAAGAAAAGTATTTATTCTTGAAAACAACGAAAATACAGAATATGGGATAAAATGTAGAATTAATGCACAAAGGATGAGTTAAATGCCAAGAAAAATATATAGAAATATGCACTTTTTAGCACTCATCAGCTACTGTATGTCCTTAATCTTTGTTTGGATATCGCCAAAGATAGTTCTGTTCCAGATTGATAAAGATCTTCTTGTTTCAGGTAACCTTTTGTCCAAGTTAAAACCAGTCGACCCATTGAAACTTGATGACCAAGCTTTTTCAATTTCAAGCTTACATGAGTTGTCACGTAACCAGCATTCAAAGAATTTTAAATTTTTGGGAGACAGGTCTAACAATATGGGACAGTGATCTGATCCTAAGAAGGGAAGATGCCTAAGAAAAGAGTCAGGGAATTGAATAATCCAATCTGAGTTTATAAGAGATCTATCCAATCTGGTTCTAATTTTCCATGTTCCATTCTTATTGCTGGTACAGGTATAAGGGTTTCCATGAAAGCCTAAATCATTGAAGCCTTCTTCTAGGACAGTTTGAGCTAGTTTTGAGGATCTAGAAGAAGATCCATTGCTATTGTTTCTTTCATTATCATGTAAGGTAAGATTTAGGTCTCCAATGGGAGCCCAAGGAGCGTTGATGTCATAGTTTTCACACACATTTTTGATGAACTCCAATTGAGCCTTGCTTTCTTGAGGATAGGGAGAACCACATACACAAGATAGAAGCCAAGTAGGTTTAGAAGGATTGCTAGTAACTAGACAATGAATCATATTTTTGTCATGATAGATAATCTCTAATTCAAAACCATCTTTCCACAATAAACAAATTCCTCTAGATCTACCAATGGATGGGACATAGAAAATATTCAGAAAATTTAGAGGTCTAGTGAACCTAGTGATTTTATCCGAGTTTATTTTTGTTTCTTGAAGAAAAAGAATGTCAGGGTCTAGCATTTTATTAAAATCCTTGGCATAGTTTCTAGTTTCTTTGTCTGCAAATCCATTGCAGTTCTAAGCAATAATTTTCATAATCGTTTTTTTTTAAACCAGGGTGCTAGGTTGATGAGTAACTAAATGCAGACGTATACTATATGAATTACTAGAGCTTTTATGAGAATAACAATAAGTAGAATTTAAAAAACTAGTAAAATTAAAACAAGTTGATAAGATATGAGAAATACTTACCTGAGCAGCTTCTTCAATGGAATTACTTGTGGGATTAGGATGATTTGCTTCTGAAACCAGAGGAACCACTTCCGAGTTTAAATTGTTGTTCATATTTGCATGGGTAACAGTCTCAATGTTTGTTGGTGGAGTTACATGAATATCATGTGGATTCATTGATGGTTCTTGATTGAGAGTCGAGTTTCTCATGCGCTTTGCCTGCCTTGACTCTTCCATTAGATCATCCATAAGCCCTTCTTTATTCATATTAGTGGATATGCTTCTTTCATCTTCATTTGGCTCATACACATCACTTTCCTCCTGCATGTATGCTTCATATTCCTCTTCAGTTAGACTGTCGAGATGCAACAAGTACTGGTATTTCATGCAGTTATGCTCTTGGTGATCGATGACAAAGCATTTGTCACAGATTTTCTTGGGTTGTAAGTCCCAGTGATAACGTATCCAAACATCCTTCTCTCCCAAAGTCTTCCACCAGCCTCCTCTGTAAAGAGGTTTCTTGAGATTCATTTCAATTCTAGCTTTTACAGTGTTTCCGTACCTTGGCCTGTAATTTTCAGGATTTGTTGAGATCTTTTTACCCATAAAACCAATAGCTTCATCAATGACAGTAACATTCATGTGCTCAAGTTTTAGGTACTTGAACTGGACATTGAATTCTTGATATGTAAAAACATAATCCTTAGCCTGTGTGCCAGCGACAAACTTTTGAATGGAAAATAAAGCTTCACCCACTAACCATGGTCCATTTCTGATAACTTCATCTCTCTCTTCATCATTGTTCAATCTAACCAGCATAAGATTGTGACCCATAACTATGATTTGCTTATTCCTATAACCCCTCCACAAAGAGTTGATCTCTTCTCGAATGGTTCTCATATCTATCTTGTCCTTGTACATGAGTTTTCCTATAATAGCGAAAGACCACTCCTCCACTGAAGCATTAATGGTTTGTGGAGATACAACACTTCTTCTCTCAGTTGGGATTTGAATGGTTGCGTTTCTGAGTTGCCTAGACAACTCATTGATTTTTTTAGCACGAGAGTTTGAGCTTTCATCCATTTTGGGATTGAGAATGATCTTTTGGTAGATGATTTTGGTGTTGCACAAAGTTTTTGTGGTGTTTTTGTTACTGCTATTTGAGGTATGAATATTTATAGGAGTACCGAAGATATTCCAAGGTAAATGACAATCTCGAAAATACAGCTCAAAATATTTGACAATTAGTTGAGAGTAGATTGAATGATATTTTTTTTGTTTGATTTTGTTATGAAAGTAATCCGCTTTGATGACTGGGATAATTTCTTTATGGATAGTGTTTGATTTATGGAAATTTGGGTAGCTGTATATAGGTGGCAGTAAAACTGGTACCATGCAGTGATTATAGCAACTGATTGACTGTTTAGACTGAAAGTTTCTGTTTTTACGAAGTTGACAGACCAGGATTTTATGAGGGAATTGAGATGTTTGAAATTTTGCAAACTGAAAGATTTTGGGTTGAATTCTATGGTTCACCGATGGAAATTGAGATCTGTTGATTTGGACGATGACTAAAATAGTCATTCTACTACTGCTATGAACAATCACCATGAAGTTGGTGATTAGCACCACTGCTACGCAAAGAACTATATTTTCAGAAGCACTCATCCTGAAAACTCCACCACTGGTATCTGATGAGTGCCAAATATTGTATATATTTATCCCTTTTTGTTGGCATTTAACTCATCTTTTGCGCATTAATTCTACATTTTATCCCATATTCTGTATTTTCATTGTTTTCAAGAATAAATATTTTTCTTACTTAATTTTGCATTTTTAGGTAATAAATAAAGTCTGGATGACTTGCGGAGCAAAAAGAGCAGAAAAGTAGTGAAAAGCCGGGAGAAATCACGCAAGGAAGCCGCGAAGAATGGTGCGCACAACCTCATTTTCTACACACAAAAACGCCTCCGTTCTCAGCCATCAGATCAGTTCTCAGAAGCATCCGATGGTCGCTCCTTCATAGAGCATCAAAATCTAAAGTCTCTGCCAAGCACCACAGCGCTGAAATTCCAAGCCTTCAGATTAGATGGTAGTTGAATCCAACGGTCGCTCCTTTGCTGTTCATCAAATCCCGATACTTCCGCTTAACACTACAACACCTAACCCCATCTAGAGCCGTTAACTTCGTTGTATCAAAAAAATCTGACGGTCGCTACCAACCTCTTCAGGAGGAACCATCCGATCCACCTACCAGCTTCACATCCCACGGCCCATCTCACGAAACATCACCTCTTGATGGACCCGCCTCACACCAGAACATCCCATACCCTAAAACTATCGAACCAACCTCATTCTTCCTCTTCCCTTCTCTTCTTTTCCTTCTCCTTCACCCGACAGTTGCAGAGCTCTGCAACTGCAACTCCTGCCCCTGCCATGCCGCCAACACCATCACCTCCACAGTTCTGCCACCACCACCTTCCCAAAACCGACCGCCTCGACCATAACCTCAACTTCTCTCTTCCTCGGTTATAGCTTCTCCATCAGACGCTAAAACCTAGAAAGACAGAACTAGGGTTCCATCAGAAGACAACAGTGAGGCGTGTTTCAGGAGCAGAAGAAGAAGATAAAGCATGGGTATGAGCTTAATCGCAGAGGGGACAACGAAATCAGTGAGTAATTTTGGGAATTTGAGAAAACCCTAATTTCAATTTAGGGTTTCGAAAATTTAGGGTTTGTTGAAACTATAATATGGATGTTGTTGCTACTGTTAGGGGTGTTCTTGGACTAGCCAAGTAACCACCCAATTTGGGTTAGGTTTAAATCTTTAGGGTTTAGTTTAATTTTAATGTTCAATTTCAGTTACAAATGAATCACTGTTAATGTTTATATTTGTTGTTTAAATGTCTGTTAGTATACTGTTTAGGGTAATGAATCATGTTAGTGCCATGTTTAGCTCAACTGTTGTTTTTAATTCATTGTCAAGAAGTGATGGAATGCTAGGTTAGAGCTTTGAAGCATTGAACTGATTGTGTAATGGAAGAAATCAGTGCTCATAGCAAGCTGATTATCTTGCCATTCCTTTTGTATGCTTAGGTTGCACTGATTTGATTGAGTAGTGGGGAGAAACTAGTGCTCACTAGTGACAATGAGCAAGCTAGTTCTCTTCCCACTCTAGAAGAATGCCTTAGCTTTGCTCTGTTAGCTTCTCCACATCCCTGCCCTTGGCTTAGGCCTTGGTTCACTTGTATTGTCATCTTTCTTTTGTTTTAGTTTTTAGTCTGTTTAATCTTTGCTGTTTTTGCTGTTCTTTTGTTTTCTGTTTTGCTTCCATCTTTGGCCATTGGCCACTGTTGTGCTTCCCCTGCTGATTGCTGCTACTCAGTGCTTTGGCCACTGCCTTGCAAACTGCTAGTGCTGCTGTGCCTCTGCCCTGCAGTACTGCTGCTGCTTCCATCTTTGCCTTGTGCTGTGCACTTGCCTTGCTGCATTGCACTGCTGCATTGCATTGTTTTCTTCCCCTGCTGCTACTACTTGCACTGCTTGAGCATACTGTGCAGTATTGCTGCTGCTGCTGCTCCCCTTCCACTGCCCTGCAGTACTGCACTGCTGCATTGCTTCCCTTGGCTTGTTCTGCTGTTGTTGCCTCACTGCTGTGCAGTATTGCTGCTGCCTTCACTTCCCTTGCAGCTACCCTGCTACCACTGCTGCATTGCTTTTCTTCCTTGGCCTTGTGCTGCTGCTACTTCTTTTTCTTGGCCTTGCTGTGCAGCTCTTGCTCCTGCTGCTGCTCTACCTGCTGTGCAGCACTTGTGCTGCTGCCTTCCTTTCCCTACTGCTGCTGCCTCCAAAGCTCACTTCACTCCTGAGCCCAAGTCCAATTCAGTGAAACCAAAGGCTAAAGGCCCAACCAACTGAGCCCAAAGCTCAGTTCACTCCCAAAAGCCTCTGAAGCCCAGTTAAGGCCAAAGCCTAGTTCACTACCAAGCCCAAGTCACAAGTGAACTGTTAAGCCCAATTCACAGTTGAACTGTTGAGCCCAAAGCTCAAATCAGTTCACATTACAGAGCCCAATTCATTCAAAGGGCATTCAAACCCATTAGTACTCAAAGCCCAATTTAAGCCAAAAGGCTTCATAGCCCAATAGCAAATTTAGAACCCAAAATAGCTAGAACACTTCAAACACACCAGTCTCTGTGGATCGACCCGTACTTGCACGAGCTACAACTGACGACCGTGCACTTGCGGTATTACTGTAGGCCCGCGTTTTATTGCGCTTAATTTTATACATATCTCCGGACCCACCAAGTTTTTGGCCGGGGATAATTTTTATACCTTTTAGAAGCCTACCAAGTTTTTGGCGCCGCTGCCGGGGATTGGTGCTGTTTTTCTTGTTGTTTGTTAGCTATTTTTGCATTTCACATAGCATTTGCATCTGCATCTGCTTCACTTCATTTGCTGTTGGACCTGCTGTTCTGAACCTGTTTTTCCTCTGCTGGGACGCCACCAAGGAAAAGAACCAAAACCCAACTGGGTTTTTGCAACAATATCAGAGCAGCTGGGCTGTGCTTAAAAGGTAACCCATTTAAGAGAACCCGAATTGTGGGCTTCAAATTTTTTAATTGTGGGCTTGTATTAAAGCCAATTTTTGGGCTTCTCTATTTTCTGTTGGGTTGTAATAATTTATTTGTGGGCTTGTTTGTTTAATTTGTGGGCTTGTATTTAATTTTTGTGAGCTTGTTTAATTTGGACTTGTATTTTGTATTCTGGGTTTTTAAACCCAGCTGAGCTTGTAACCGATCACGCTAGTTGAACTCGTTAGTGGGCCGAGTACCCAAATTCTAGGCCGAGATTTTGGACTCAGTTCCACCAAAAGTTTTCAACCAAGCGGAGCCAAAGCAAACACAAAAGGCTTGCACAGTGGGCTTGCTCCCATTCAAAAACCAAATTTTATTTTCTTAATTTAAAAAAAAAAAAAATCTTTTGCTCCCAATTTTTAAACCAAATTTTCTTTTTCAAATATATCCCATCAAAACCAAAATTTTCCCAAAAATCCAAACCCATTAAAACCAAATAGTGGGCTTTGTGTCATTTCAAAATGGGCCAACCTCGTGCTCTCCATGAATACATGTATCCGTCAATTAAAATTCCATTATCATGTATTGTATTACCTCAAACCAATAACCCTTTTAAAATAAATGCAAGCATGATACAAATACTTCCTATATTTCGAGGGTTCGATTCTGAGAACCCCTATACTCATGTAAGAGAGTTTGAACAAATTTGTCGGACTATGCAACCTGATCATATGTCCGAAGACTCTCTGAAATTGCGTTTGTTTACATTTTCTTTAAAGGAAAGGGCCAAAACATGGTTTTACGGTTTGAGACCACAATCAATCAACACTTGGGACCAACTCACAGATCTATTTTTCAAAAAATTCTTTCCACACCATAGGACCATCGCTATTCGTCAAAGTATCAATTGTTTTGTCCAATTGGATGAGGAAACTGTTTTTCACTATTTTGAACGTTTTAATGATTTGTTGAGTGAATGTCCGCACCATGGAATTGAGAAGTGGAGACTTGTCGTCATCCTCTATGAGGGACTAGACTTTAAATCTCGAACCATGGTTGAGTCTATGTGTAATGGTGAGTTTATTGATAAATCTGTGGATGATGCATGGAATTTTTTAGCCGAGATTGCAGAGAAAACCCATCAATGGGAATCCGTTAGGGAAACAGGAACAACACCACATGATATGAGTCACCCCCATGAATTAGAGTTTTATTCTTGTAATAGCTCCGACCTTAGGATTGAAAATTATCCTAGATTGCAAAATCCCTATCATGATGATGATGATGATTATGATGTTATGTTAGAAGAACATGTCTATACTGAAAATGTTATGGAACCTTTGGGTTCAAATACATTAGGCTTCTCTGCCCCGACCTTAATGCATGATATTTCTTCTAGTATTCCATGTGATGTTTCCCCTGATGTGCCGATACACGAGAATAAATCTGTTGATGATGTTAATAATTCTGATTGTGATCTTGCCAATTTGATTGATGATTGTGAGCATGATGTGACACGTGTAGAAGACTTAGGAGATTTTGATTTGATTGATAATGATGTGCCTATCGTCCTACCTAAGTCACAATCTGATGGCCTTCCACCCAACCTAGATTTGGTTTGTACCCATATTGTCAAACCAATTTTTCTGAAAATTCCTAATCTAGGATTGGAACTGTGTGCTTCCCAAGTCCTCTTGGACTATTTTGCTTCAAAATATAACACTTTTCAAGAGCCACAGTTGGAATGCATTTCTTTGCCCATCCCGAAAACAGTCCATTATGAGTTAGACCTTTTGAATCCTGAATCCCTAAAATTAAAAGATTTTGTGCTTAAAAGTAAACCTGTTGAAAAATTTTGGTTTAGGGGTGATTCATTCGGTTTTTCACTCTCACTCCCATTTAAGTCCAATTTTAGTGTTTTGAAACTTTCTTTGTCTCTACACTTTGTCTTTTGGGTTGATCCTCAACTCTTTAGATTGTTAGTGTATGGTGAATTTTTTGTATATAATCCAGTAGATAAAATTTCTTAAAAAACCCTTTTGTTCCTTTTGTATATATTTTGCTAATCCAATATGACCTCGGCTGAAATATGTTGGATTTTTGCCTTGAATAACGGAGTTTTAATTCTGCTTTCGCCGAAATCGGGTATTCTCTCTCCTTTTACTCTACTCAGCATGTCCCTTTCCATATGTTGCATTTTAATTCTTTCCATATTTTGAAACATTGAGGACAATGTTTAGTTTAGGTTTGGGGGTATAGAGTAGATACCACGATAATATGCCATAATTGAAAACAAAACTCCATCTTTTTGAAAAAATTGAAAAATTCCAAAAAAATTGAAAAATCAAAATAAAAAATTAAAAAATCATAAAAAATGGAGCTCATTTACCTTGAAATGTTGACTCTTGTGCAAATATGTATTTTTATTAGGAGTCTTAGTCTAGATATTTAGGCACCCTGATTCTAGCACAATTCACATTGTGATAAGAAATTTGCACGCGCACGATCTACCAATACATGTATGGCCTCGATCTTCAAGGTGTTGGATAGGAAGTTACGATTGCCAATCACTTTAGAATACTGAACGAAACTTGACTAGCTTGTTCTTTGGTTGGTTGGGATAGAAGGTGGAGGTTACATTAAGAAAGACAACCATCGAATTTAACTGGGTGCATCAAAAAGGGCTACCTCTTGCAAAGTGTCATGTAATTTTTTGTTTCTTTTTGTTATGTATCAAAAGATCTACCTTATGTAAAAAAATCAATTTCAAGTTCTTGTGCAAAAAAAAAAAAAAAAAAAAAAAAAAAAAAAAAAAAAAAAACGATGTATATATTCAGAAAAAAAAAAAATATATCAGAAAAATACAAAAAAATCAAGTATTTATCAATTCCATCATCTCTTGTTCCAAAAATAAAAGAGAATAGTCAATGTAAATAAGAGTCATGTAATTTGTCATATTTTGTTGTTTCATTATAATAAGCAAGGAGGGTGTATGCCATTGATGTACAACGCGAGTAATTGTGAAATACCTCCAACTCATTCACAATTCTCGTAAAGTCCGGACAGCTAGCTAGATTTCGACCTTGGTTCTTAGCCTGAGAAACTATCTCTTGGTGATTAGTAGTCATAACTTCAGATCTTTCTTTACACATGTGTAGATACACTTTACACTCTTATCACATGTCTTTTTTTGTTATCAGTGCTAGGATTGTGCCTTTGATAGCTAGATTGACATCTCCATTTTGCTGTGAGCTTAACTGTTTTGCACATGTCACATTTGATGGAATCTGAGCTTATATTTTGACCTAGGTTTTGTAGGTACACCTCTGGTAAACCTTCACGAGACTTCAACTCGTCCACTAGGGACACTTAGTGGTTTAAAAGGCTTAGTGCATATGCTAAATGCATTCGAGAGACCAGCGACAGTGGTATAGTTAGGATTTCCTTAGTTTTGTTTTACTTGAGGACAAGTAAAATTCAGGTTTGGGGGTATTTGATGAGTGCCAAATATTGTATATATTTATCCCTTTTTGTTGGCATTTAACTCATCTTTTGCGCATTAATTCTACATTTTATCCCATATTCTGTATTTTCATTGTTTTCAAGAATAAATATTTTTCTTACTTAATTTTGCATTTTTAGGTAATAAATAAAGTCTGGATGACTTGCGGAGCAAAAAGAGCAGAAAAGTAGTGAAAAGCCGGGAGAAATCACGCAAGGAAGCCGCGAAGAATGGTGCGCACAACCTCATTTTCTACACACAAAAACGCCTCCGTTCTCAGCCATCAGATCAGTTCTCAGAAGCATCCGATGGTCGCTCCTTCATAGAGCATCAAAATCTGAAGTCTCTGCCAAGCACCACAGCGCTGAAATTCCAAGCCTTCAGATTAGATGGTAGTTGAATCCAACGGTCGCTCCTTTGCTGTTCATCAAATCCCGATACTTCCGCTTAACACTACAACACCTAACCCCATCTAGAGCCGTTAACTTCGTTGTATCAAAAAAATCTGACGGTCGCTACCAACCTCTTCAGGAGGAACCATCCGATCCACCTACCAGCTTCACATCCCACGGCCCATCTCACGAAACATCACCTCTTGATGGACCCGCCTCACACCAGAACATCCCATACCCTAAAACTATCGAACCAACCTCATTCTTCCTCTTCCCTTCTCTTTCTTTTCCTTCTCCTTCACCCGACAGTTGCAGAGCTCTGCAACTGCAACTCCTGCCCCTGCCATGCCGCTAACACCATCACCTCCACAGTTCTGCCACCACCACCTTCCCAAAACCGACCGCCTCGACCATAACCTCAACTTCTCTCTTCCTCGGTTATAGCTTCTCCATCAGACGCTAAAACCTAGAAAGACAGAACTAGGGTTCCATCAGAAGACAACAGTGAGGCGTGTTTCAGGAGCAGAAGAAGAAGATAAAGCATGGGTATGAGCTTAATCGCAGAGGGGACAACGAAATCAGTGAGTAATTTTGGGAATTTGAGAAAACCCTAATTTCAATTTAGGGTTTCGAAAATTTAGGGTTTGTTGTAAACTATAAATATGGATGTTGTTGCTACTGTTAGGGGTGTTCTTGGACTAGCCAAGTAACCACCCAATTTGGGTTAGGTTTAAATATTTAGGGTTTAGTTTAATTTTAATGTTCAATTTCAGTTACAAATGAATCACTGTTAATGTTTATATTTGTTGTTTAAATGTCTGTTAGTATACTGTTTAGGGTAATGAATCATGTTAGTGCCATGTTTAGCTCAACTGTTGTTTTTAATTCATTGTCAAGAAGTGATGGAATGCTAGGTTAGAGCTTTGAAGCATTGAACTGATTGTGTAATGGAAGAAATCAGTGCTCATAGCAAGCTGATTATCTTGCCATTCCTTTTGTATGCTTAGGTTGCACTGATTTGATTGAGTAGTGGGGAGAAACTAGTGCTCACTAGTGACAATGAGCAAGCTAGTTCTCTTCCCACTCTAGAAGAATGCCTTAGCTTTGCTCTGTTAGCTTCTCCACATCCCTGCCCTTGGCTTAGGCCTTGGTTCACTTGTATTGTCATCTTTCTTTTGCTGTTTAGTTTTTAGTCTGTTTAATCTTTGCTGTTTTTGCTGTTCTTTTGTTTTCTGTTTTGCTTCCATCTTTGGCCATTGGCCACTGTTGTGCTTCCCCTGCTGATTGCTGCTACTCAGTGCTTTGGCCACTGCCTTGCAAACTGCTAGTGCTGCTGTGCCTCTGCCCTGCAGTACTGCTGCTGCTTCCATCTTTGCCTTGTGCTGTGCACTTGCCTTGCTGCATTGCACTGCTGCATTGCATTGTTTTCTTCCCCTGCTGCTACTACTTGCACTGCTTGAGCAGCTACTGTGCAGTATTGCTGCTGCTGCTGCTCCCCTTCCACTGCCCTGCAGTACTGCACTGCTGCATTGCTTCCCTTGGCTTGTTCTGCTGTTGTTGCCTCACTGCTGTGCAGTATTGCTGCTGCCTTCACTTCCCTTGCAGCTACCCTGCTACCACTGCTGCATTGCTTTTCTTCCTTGGTCTTGTGCTGCTGCTACTTTTTTTCTTGGCCTTGCTGTGCAGCTCTTGCTCCTGCTGCTGCTACTACCTGCTGTGCAGCACTTGTGCTGCTGCCTTCCTTTCCCTACTGCTGCTGCTCCAAAGCTCACTTCACTCCTGAGCCCAAGTCCAATTCAGTGAAACCAAAGGCTAAAGGCCCAACCAACTGAGCCCAAAGCTCAGTTCACTCCCAAAAGCCTCTGAAGCCCAGTTAAGGCCAAAGCCTAGTTCACTACCAAGCCCAAGTCACAAGTGAACTGTTAAGCCCAATTCACAGTTGAACTGTTGAGCCCAAAGCTCAAATCAGTTCACATTACAGAGCCCAATTCATTCAAAGGGCATTCAAACCCATTAGTACTCAAAGCCCAATTTAAGCCAAAAGGCTTCATAGCCCAATAGCAAATTTAGAACCCAAAATAGCTAGAACACTTCAAACACACCCAGTCTCTGTGGATCGACCCGTACTTGCACGAGCTACAACTGACGACCGTGCACTTGCGGTATTACTGTAGGCCCGCGTTTTTATTGCGCTTAATTTTATACATATCTCCGGACCCACCAAGTTTTTGGCCGGGGATAATTTTTATACCTTTTAGAAGCCTACCAAGTTTTTGGCGCCGCTGCCGGGGATTGGTGCTGTGTTTTTCTTGTTGTTTTGTTAGCTATTTTTGCATTTCACTGCATAGCATTTGCATCTGCATCTGCTTCACTTCATTTGCTGTTGGACCTGCTGTTCTGAACCTGTTTTTCCTCTGCTGGGACGCCACCAAGGAAAAGAACCAAAACCCAACTGGGTTTTTGCAACAATATCAGAGCAGCTGGGCTGTGCTTAAAAGGTAACCCATTTAAGAGAACCCGAATTGTGGGCTTCAAATTTTTTAATTGTGGGCTTGTAATATTAAAGCCAATTTTTGGGCTTCTCTTATTTTCTGTTGGGTTTGTAATAATTTATTTGTGGGCTTGTTTGTTTAATTTGTGGGCTTGTATTTAATTTTTGTGAGCTTGTTTAATTTGGACTTGTATTTTGTATTCTGGGTTTTTAAACCCAGCTGAGCTTGTAACCGATCACGCTAGTTGAACTCGTTAGTGGGCCGAGTACCCAAATTCTAGGCCGAGATTTTGGACTCAGTTCCACCAAAAGTTTTCAACCAAGCGGAGCCAAAGCAAACACAAAAGGCTTTCACAGTGGGCTTGCTCCCATTCAAAAACCAAATTTTATTTTCTTAATTTAAAAAAAAAAAAATCTTTTGCTCCCAATTTTTAAACCAAATTTTCTTTTTCAAATATATCCCATCAAAACCAAAATTTTCCCAAAAATCCAAACCCATTAAAACCAAATAGTGGGCTTTGTGTCATTTCAAAATGGGCCAACCTCGTGCTCTCCATGAATACATGTATCCGTCAATTAAAATTCCATTATCATGTATTGTATTACCTCAAACCAATAACCCTTTTAAAATAAATGCAAGCATGATACAAATACTTCCTATATTTCGAGGGTTCGATTCTGAGAACCCCTATACTCATGTAAGAGAGTTTGAACAAATTTGTCGGACTATGCAACCTGATCATATGTCCGAAGACTCTCTGAAATTGCGTTTGTTTACATTTTCTTTAAAGGAAAGGGCCAAAACATGGTTTTACGGTTTGAGACCACAATCAATCAACACTTGGGACCAACTCACAGATCTATTTTTCAAAAAATTCTTTCCACACCATAGGACCATCGCTATTCGTCAAAGTATCAATTGTTTTGTCCAATTGGATGAGGAAACTGTTTTTCACTATTTTGAACGTTTTAATGATTTGTTGAGTGAATGTCCGCACCATGGAATTGAGAAGTGGAGACTTGTCGTCATCCTCTATGAGGGACTAGACTTTAAATCTCGAACCATGGTTGAGTCTATGTGTAATGGTGAGTTTATTGATAAATCTGTGGATGATGCATGGAATTTTTTAGCCGAGATTGCAGAGAAAACCCATCAATGGGAATCCGTTAGGGAAACAGGAACAACACCACATGATATGAGTCACCCCCATGAATTAGAGTTTTATTCTTGTAATAGCTCCGACCTTAGGATTGAAAATTATCCTAGATTGCAAAATCCCTATCATGATGATGATGATGATTATGATGTTATGTTAGAAGAACATGTCTATACTGAAAATGTTATGGAACCTTTGGGTTCAAATACATTAGGCTTCTCTGCCCCGACCTTAATGCATGATATTTCTTCTAGTATTCCATGTGATGTTTCCCCTGATGTGCCGATACACGAGAATAAATCTGTTGATGATGTTAATAATTCTGATTGTGATCTTGCCAATTTGATTGATGATTGTGAGCATGATGTGACACGTGTAGAAGACTTAGGAGATTTTGATTTGATTGATAATGATGTGCCTATCGTCCTACCTAAGTCACAATCTGATGGCCTTCCACCCAACCTAGATTTGGTTTGTACCCATATTGTCAAACCAATTTTTCTGAAAATTCCTAATCTAGGATTGGAACTGTGTGCTTCCCAAGTCCTCTTGGACTATTTTGCTTCAAAATATAACACTTTTCAAGAGCCACAGTTGGAATGCATTTCTTTGCCCATCCCGAAAACAGTCCATTATGAGTTAGACCTTTTGAATCCTGAATCCCTAAAATTAAAAGATTTTGTGCTTAAAAGTAAACCTGTTGAAAAATTTTGGTTTAGGGGTGATTCATTCGGTTTTTCACTCTCACTCCCATTTAAGTCCAATTTTAGTGTTTTGAAACTTTCTTTGTCTCTACACTTTGTCTTTTGGGTTGATCCTCAACTCTTTAGATTGTTAGTGTATGGTGAATTTTTTGTATATAATCCAGTAGATAAAATTTCTTAAAAAACCCTTTTGTTCCTTTTGTATATATTTTGCTAATCCAATATGACCTCGGCTGAAATATGTTGGATTTTTGCCTTGAATAACGGAGTTTTAATTCTGCTTTCGCCGAAATCGGGTATTCTCTCTCCTTTTACTCTACTCAGCATGTCCCTTTCCATATGTTGCATTTTAATTCTTTCCATATTTTGAAACATTGAGGACAATGTTTAGTTTAGGTTTGGGGGTATAGAGTAGATACCACGATAATATGCCATAATTGAAAACAAAACTCCATCTTTTTGAAAAAATTGAAAAATTCCAAAAAAATTGAAAAATCAAAATAAAAAATTAAAAAATCATAAAAAATGGAGCTCATTTACCTTGAAATGTTGACTCTTGTGCAAATATGTATTTTTATTAGGAGTCTTAGTCTAGATATTTAGGCACCCTGATTCTAGCACAATTCACATTGTGATAAGAAATTTGCACGCGCACGATCTACCAATACATGTATGGCCTCGATCTTCAAGGTGTTGGATAGGAAGTTACGATTGCCAATCACTTTAGAATACTGAACGAAACTTGACTAGCTTGTTCTTTGGTTGGTTGGGATAGAAGGTGGAGGTTACATTAAGAAAGACAACCATCGAATTTAACTGGGTGCATCAAAAAGGGCTACCTCTTGCAAAGTGTCATGTAATTTTTTGTTTCTTTTTGTTATGTATCAAAAGATCTACCTTATGTAAAAAAATCAATTTCAAGTTCTTGTGCAAAAAAAAAAAAAAAAAAAAAAAAAAAAAAAAAAAAAAAAAAAACGATGTATATATTCAAAAAAAAAAATATATCAGAAAAATACAAAAAAATCAAGTATTTATCAATTCCATCATCTCTTGTTCCAAAAATAAAAGAGAATAGTCAATGTAAATAAGAGTCATGTAATTTGTCATATTTTGTTGTTTCATTATAATAAGCAAGGAGGGTGTATGCCATTGATGTACAACGCGAGTAATTGTGAAATACCTCCAACTCATTCACAATTCTCGTAAAGTCCGGACAGCTAGCTAGATTTCGACCTTGGTTCTTAGCCTGAGAAACTATCTCTTGGTGATTAGTAGTCATAACTTCAGATCTTTCTTTACACATGTGTAGATACACTTTACACTCTTATCACATGTCTTTTTTTGTTATCAGTGCTAGGATTGTGCCTTTGATAGCTAGATTGACATCTCCATTTTGCTGTGAGCTTAACTGTTTTGCACATGTCACATTTGATGGAATCTGAGCTTATATTTTGACCTAGGTTTTGTAGGTACACCTCTGGTAAACCTTCACGAGACTTCAACTCGTCCACTAGGGACACTTAGTGGTTTAAAAGGCTTAGTGCATATGCTAAATGCATTCGAGAGACCAGCGACAGTGGTATAGTTAGGATTTCCTTAGTTTTGTTTTACTTGAGGACAAGTAAAATTCAGGTTTGGGGGTATTTGATGAGTGCCAAATATTGTATATATTTATCCCTTTTGTTGGCATTTAACTCATCTTTTGCGCATTAATTCTACATTTTATCCCATATTCTGTTTCATTTTCAAGAATAATAATATTTTTCTTACTTAATTTTGCATTTTTAGGTAATAAATAAAGTCTGGATGACTTGCGGAGCAAAAAGAGCAGAAAAGTAGTGAAAAGCCGGGAGAAATCACGCAAGGAAGCCGCGAAGAATGGTGCGCACAACCTCATTTTCTACACACAAAAACGCCTCCGTTCTCAGCCATCAGATCAGTTCTCAGAAGCATCCGATGGTCGCTCCTTCATAGAGCATCAAAATCTGAAGTCTCTGCCAAGCACCACAGCGCTGAAATTCCAAGCCTTCAGATTAGATGGTAGTTGAATCCAACGGTCGCTCCTTTGCTGTTCATCAAATCCCGATACTTCCGCTTAACACTACAACACCTAACCCCATCTAGAGCCGTTAACTTCGTTGTATCAAAAAAATCTGACGGTCGCTACCAACCTCTTCAGGAGGAACCATCCGATCCACCTACCAGCTTCACATCCCACGGCCCATCTCACGAAACATCACCTCTTGATGGACCCGCCTCACACCAGAACATCCCATACCCTAAAACTATCGAACCAACCTCATTCTTCCTCTTCCCTTCTCTTTCTTTTCCTTCTCCTTCACCCGACAGTTGCAGAGCTCTGCAACTGCAACTCCTGCCCCTGCCATGCCGCTAACACCATCACCTCCACAGTTCTGCCACCACCACCTTCCCAAAACCGACCGCCTCGACCATAACCTCAACTTCTCTCTTCCTCGGTTATAGCTTCTCCATCAGACGCTAAAACCTAGAAAGACAGAACTAGGGTTCCATCAGAAGACAACAGTGAGGCGTGTTTCAGGAGCAGAAGAAGAAGATAAAGCATGGGTATGAGCTTAATCGCAGAGGGGACAACGAAATCAGTGAGTAATTTTGGGAATTTGAGAAAACCCTAATTTCAATTTAGGGTTTCGAAAATTTAGGGTTTGTTGTAAACTATAAATATGGATGTTGTTGCTACTGTTAGGGGTGTTCTTGGACTAGCCAAGTAACCACCCAATTTGGGTTAGGTTTAAATATTTAGGGTTTAGTTTAATTTTAATGTTCAATTTCAGTTACAAATGAATCACTGTTAATGTTTATATTTGTTGTTTAAATGTCTGTTAGTATACTGTTTAGGGTAATGAATCATGTTAGTGCCATGTTTAGCTCAACTGTTGTTTTTAATTCATTGTCAAGAAGTGATGGAATGCTAGGTTAGAGCTTTGAAGCATTGAACTGATTGTGTAATGGAAGAAATCAGTGCTCATAGCAAGCTGATTATCTTGCCATTCCTTTTGTATGCTTAGGTTGCACTGATTTGATTGAGTAGTGGGGAGAAACTAGTGCTCACTAGTGACAATGAGCAAGCTAGTTCTCTTCCCACTCTAGAAGAATGCCTTAGCTTTGCTCTGTTAGCTTCTCCACATCCCTGCCCTTGGCTTAGGCCTTGGTTCACTTGTATTGTCATCTTTCTTTGCTGTTTAGTTTTTAGTCTGTTTAATCTTTGCTGTTTTTGTGTTCTTTTGTTTTCTGTTTTGCTTCCATCTTTGGCCATTGGCCACTGTTGTGCTTCCCCTGCTGATTGCTGCTACTCAGTGCTTTGGCCACTGCCTTGCAAACTGCTAGTGCTGCTGTGCCTCTGCCCTGCAGTACTGCTGCTGCTTCCATCTTTGCCTTGTGCTGTGCACTTGCCTTGCTGCATTGCACTGCTGCATTGCATTGTTTTCTTCCCCTGCTGCTACTACTTGCACTGCTTGAGCAGCTACTGTGCAGTATTGCTGCTGCTGCTGCTCCCCTTCCACTGCCCTGCAGTACTGCACTGCTGCATTGCTTCCCTTGGCTTGTTTGCTGTTGTTGCCTCACTGCTGTGCAGTATTGCTGCTGCCTTCACTTCCCTTGCAGCTACCCTGCTACCACTGCTGCATTGCTTTTCTTCCTTGGTCTTGTGCTGCTGCTACTTCTTTTTCTTGGCCTTGCTGTGCAGCTCTTGCCTGCTGCTGCTACTACCTGCTGTGCAGCACTTGTGCTGCTGCCTTCCTTTCCCTACTGCTGCTGCTCCAAAGCTCACTTCACTCCTGAGCCCAAGTCCAATTCAGTGAAACCAAAGGCTAAAGGCCCAACCAACTGAGCCCAAAGCTCAGTTCACTCCCAAAAGCCTCTGAAGCCCAGTTAAGGCCAAAGCCTAGTTCACTACCAAGCCCAAGTCACAAGTGAACTGTTAAGCCCAATTCACAGTTGAACTGTTGAGCCCAAAGCTCAAATCAGTTCACATTACAGAGCCCAATTCATTCAAAGGGCATTCAAACCCATTAGTACTCAAAGCCCAATTTAAGCCAAAAGGCTTCATAGCCCAATAGCAAATTTAGAACCCAAAATAGCTAGAACACTTCAAACACACCCAGTCTCTGTGGATCGACCCGTACTTGCACGAGCTACAACTGACGACCGTGCACTTGCGGTATTACTGTAGGCCCGCGTTTTTATTGCGCTTAATTTTATACATATCTCCGGACCCACCAAGTTTTTGGCCGGGGATAATTTTTATACCTTTTAGAAGCCTACCAAGTTTTTGGCGCCGCTGCCGGGGATTGGTGCTGTGTTTTTCTTGTTGTTTTGTTAGCTATTTTTGCATTTCACTGCATAGCATTTGCATCTGCATCTGCTTCACTTCATTTGCTGTTGGACCTGCTGTTCTGAACCTGTTTTTCCTCTGCTGGGACGCCACCAAGGAAAAGAACCAAAACCCAACTGGGTTTTTGCAACAATATCAGAGCAGCTGGGCTGTGCTTAAAAGGTAACCCATTTAAGAGAACCCGAATTGTGGGCTTCAAATTTTTTAATTGTGGGCTTGTAATATTAAAGCCAATTTTTGGGCTTCTCTTATTTTCTGTTGGGTTTGTAATAATTTATTTGTGGGCTTGTTTGTTTAATTTGTGGGCTTGTATTTAATTTTTGTGAGCTTGTTTAATTTGGACTTGTATTTTGTATTCTGGGTTTTTAAACCCAGCTGAGCTTGTAACCGATCACGCTAGTTGAACTCGTTAGTGGGCCGAGTACCCAAATTCTAGGCCGAGATTTTGGACTCAGTTCCACCAAAAGTTTTCAACCAAGCGGAGCCAAAGCAAACACAAAAGGCTTTCACAGTGGGCTTGCTCCCATTCAAAAACCAAATTTTATTTTCTTAATTTAAAAAAAAAAAAATCTTTTGCTCCCAATTTTTAAACCAAATTTTCTTTTTCAAATATATCCCATCAAAACCAAAATTTTCCCAAAAATCCAAACCCATTAAAACCAAATAGTGGGCTTTGTGTCATTTCAAAATGGCCAACCTCGTGCTCTCCATGAATACATGTATCCGTCAATTAAAATTCCATTATCATGTATTGTATTACCTCAAACCAATAACCCTTTTAAAATAAATGCAAGCATGATACAAATACTTCCTATATTTCGAGGGTTCGATTCTGAGAACCCCTATACTCATGTAAGAGAGTTTGAACAAATTTGTCGGACTATGCAACCTGATCATATGTCCGAAGACTCTCTGAAATTGCGTTTGTTTACATTTTCTTTAAAGGAAAGGGCCAAACATGGTTTTACGGTTTGAGACCACAATCAATCAACACTTGGGACCAACTCACAGATCTATTTTTCAAAAAATTCTTTCCACACCATAGGACCATCGCTATTCGTCAAAGTATCAATTGTTTTGTCCAATTGGATGAGGAAACTGTTTTTCACTATTTTGAACGTTTTAATGATTTGTTGAGTGAATGTCCGCACCATGGAATTGAGAAGTGGAGACTTGTCGTCATCCTCTATGAGGGACTAGACTTTAAATCTCGAACCATGGTTGAGTCTATGTGTAATGGTGAGTTTATTGATAAATCTGTGGATGATGCATGGAATTTTTTAGCCGAGATTGCAGAGAAAACCCATCAATGGGAATCCGTTAGGGAAACAGGAACAACACCACATGATATGAGTCACCCCCATGAATTAGAGTTTTATTCTTGTAATAGCTCCGACCTTAGGATTGAAAATTATCCTAGATTGCAAAATCCCTATCATGATGATGATGATGATTATGATGTTATGTTAGAAGAACATGTCTATACTGAAAATGTTATGGAACCTTTGGGTTCAAATACATTAGGCTTCTCTGCCCCGACCTTAATGCATGATATTTTTCTAGTATTCCATGTGATGTTTCCCCTGATGTGCCGATACACGAGAATAAATCTGTTGATGATGTTAATAATTCTGATTGTGATCTTGCCAATTTGATTGATGATTGTGAGCATGATGTGACACGTGTAGAAGACTTAGGAGATTTTGATTTGATTGATAATGATGTGCCTATCGTCCTACCTAAGTCACAATCTGATGGCCTTCCACCCAACCTAGATTTGGTTTGTACCCATTGTCAAACCAATTTTTCTGAAAATTCCTAATCTAGGATTGGAACTGTGTGCTTCCCAAGTCCTCTTGGACTATTTTGCTTCAAAATATAACACTTTTCAAGAGCCACAGTTGGAATGCATTTCTTTGCCCATCCCGAAAACAGTCCATTATGAGTTAGACCTTTGAATCCTGAATCCCTAAATTAAAAGATTTTGTGCTTAAAAGAAACCTGTTGAAAATTTTGGTTTAGGGGTGATTCATTCGGTTTTTCACTCTCACTCCCATTAAGTCCAATTTTAGTGTTTTGAAACTTTCTTTGTCTCTACACTTGTCTTTGGGTTGATCCTCAACTCTTTAGATTGTTAGTGTATGGTGAATTTTTTGTATATAATCCAGTAGATAAAATTTCTTAAAAAACCCTTTTGTTCCTTTTGTATATATTTTGCTAATCCAATATGACCTCGGCTGAAATATGTTGGATTTTTGCCTTGAATAACGGAGTTTAATTCTGCTTTCGCCGAAATCGGGTATCTCTCCTTTACTCTACTCAGCATGTCCCTTTCCATATGTTGCATTTTAATTCTTTCCATATTTTGAAACATTGAGGACAATGTTTAGTTTAGGTTTGGGGGTATATGAGTAGATACCACGATAATATGCCATAATTGAAAACAAAACTCCATCTTTTGAAAAAATTGAAAAATTCCAAAAAAATGAAAAATCAAAATAAAAAATTAAAAAATCATAAAAAATGGAGCTCATTTACCTTGAAATGTTGACTCTTGTGCAAATATGTATTTTTTATTAGGAGTCTTAGTCTAGATATTTAGGCACCCTGATTCTAGCACAATTCACATTGTGATAAGAAATTTGCACGCGCACGATCTACCAATACATGTATGGCCTCGATCTTCAAGGTGTTGGATAGGAAGTTACGATTGCCAATCACTTTAGAATACTGAACGAAACTTGACTAGCTTGTTCTTTGGTTGGTTGGGATAGAAGGTGGAGGTTACATTAAGAAAGACAACCATCGAATTTAACTGGGTGCATCAAAAAGGGCTACCTCTTGCAAAGTG
The DNA here is from genome assembly GCF_003573695.1 of Papaver somniferum. Lineage (NCBI taxonomy): Eukaryota > Viridiplantae > Streptophyta > Magnoliopsida > Ranunculales > Papaveraceae > Papaver > Papaver somniferum. Next base: position 2,269,568 of record NW_020622270.1, on the reverse strand, counting down.
TCATGTAATTTTTGTTTCTTTGTTATGTATCAAAAGATCTACCTTATGTAAAAAAATCAATTTCAAGTTCTTGTGCAAAAAAAAAAAAAAAAAAAAAAAAAAAAAAAAAAAAAAAAAAAAAAAAAACGATGTATATATCAGAAAAAAAAAAAATATCAGAAAAATACAAAAAATCAAGTAGGATTTATCAATTCCATCATCTCTTGTTCCAAAAATAAAAGAGATAGTCAATGTAAATAAGAGTCATGTAATTTGTCATATTTGTTGTTTCATTATAATAAGCAAGGAGGGTGTATGCCATTGATGTACAACGCGAGTATGTGAAACCTCCAACTCATTCACAATTCTCGTAAAGTCCGGACAGCTAGCTAGATTTCGACCTTGGTTTTAGCCTGAGAAACTATCTCTTGGTGATTAGTAGTCATAACTTCAGATCTTTCTTACATGTGTAGATACACTTTACACTCTTATCACATGTCTTTTTTTGTTATCAGTGCTAGGATTTGTGCCTTTGATAGCTAGATTGACATCTCATTTTGCTGTGAGCTTAACTGTTTTGCACATGTCACATTTGATGGAATCTGACTTTTTGACCTAGGTGTTTTGTAGGTACACCTTGGTAAACCTTCACGAGACTCAACTCGTCCACTAGGGACACTTAGTGGTTTTTAAAAGGCTTAGTGCATATGCTAAATGCATTCGAGAGACCAGCGACAGTGGTATAGTTAGGATTTCCTTAGTTTTGTTTACTTGAGGACAAGTAAAATTCAGGTTTGGGGGTATTGATGAGTGCCAAATATGTATATATTTATCCCTTTTGTTGGCATTTAACTCATTGCGCGATTAATTCTACATTTATCCCATATTCTGTATTTTCATTGTTTTCAAGAATAAATATTTTTTTTTACTTTTTGCATTTTTAGGTAATAAATAAAGTCTGGATGACTTGCGAGCAAAAAGAGCAGAAAAGTAGTGAAAAGCCGGGAGAAATCACGCAAGGAAGCCGCGAAGAATGTGCGCACAACCTCATTTCTACACACAAAAACGCCTCCGTCTCAGCCATCAGATCAGTTCTCAGAAGCATCCGATGTCGCTCCTTCATAGAGCATCAAAATCTGAAGTCTCTGCCAAGCACCACAGCGCTGAAATTCCAAGCCTTCAGATTAGATGGTAGTTGAATCCAACGGTCGCTCCTTTGTGTTCATCAAATCCCGATACTTCCGCTTAACACTACACTAACCCCATCTAGAGCCGTTAACTTCGTTGTATCAAAAAAATCTGACGGTCGCTACCAACCTCTTCAGGAACCATCCGATCCACCTACCAGCTTCACATCCCACGACCCATCTCACGAAACATCACCTCTTGATGGACCCGCCTCACACCAGAACATCCCATACCCTAAAACTATCGAACCAACCTCATTCTTCCTCTTCCCTTCTCTTTCTTTTCCTTCTCCTTCACCCGACAGTTGCAGAGCTCTGCAACTGCAACTCCTGCCCCTGCCATGCCGCCAACACCATCACCTCCACAGTTCTGCCACCACCACCTTCCCAAAACCGACCGCCTCGACCATAACCTCAACTTCTCTCTTCCTCGGTTATAGCTTCTCCATCAGACGCTAAAACCTAGAAAGACAGAACTAGGGTTCCATCAGAAGACAACAGTGAGGCGTGTTTCAGGAGCAGAAGAAGAAGATAAAGCATGGGTATGAGCTTAATCGCAGAGGGGACAACGAAATCAGTGAGTAATTTTGGGAATTTGAGAAAACCCTAATTTCAATTTAGGGTTTCGAAAATTTAGGGTTTGTTGTAAACTATAAATATGGATGTTGTTGCTACTGTTATGGGTGTTCTTGGACTAGCCAAGTAACCACCCAATTTGGGTTAGGTTTAAATATTTAGGGTTTAGTTTAATTTTAATGTTCAATTTCAGTTACAAATGAATCACTGTTAATGTTTATATTTGTTGTTTAAATGTCTGTTAGTATACTGTTTAGGGTAATGAATCATGTTAGTGCCATGTTTAGCTCAACTGTTGTTTTTAATTCATTGTCAAGAAGTGATGGAATGCTAGGTTAGAGCTTTGAAGCATTGAACTGATTGTGTAATGGAAGAAATCAGTGCTCATAGCAAGCTGATTATCTTGCCATTCCTTTTGTATGCTTAGGTTGCACTGATTTGATTGAGTAGTGGGGAGAAACTAGTGCTCACTAGTGACAATGAGCAAGCTAGTTCTCTTCCCACTCTAGAAGAATGCCTTAGCTTTGCTCTGTTAGCTTCTCCACATCCCTGCCCTTGGCTTAGGCCTTGGTTCACTTGTATTGTCATCTTTCTTTTGCTGTTTAGTTTTTAGTCTGTTTAATCTTTGCTGTTTTTGCTGTTCTTTTGTTTTCTGTTTTGCTTCCATCTTTGGCCATTGGCCACTGTTGTGCTTCCCCTGCTGATTGCTGCTACTCAGTGCTTTGGCCACTGCCTTGCAAACTGCTAGTGCTGCTGTGCCTCTGCCCTGAAGTACTGCTGCTGCTTCCATCTTTGCCTTGTGCTGTGCACTTGCCTTGCTGCATTGCACTGCTGCATTGCATTGTTTTCTTCCCCTGCTGCTACTACTTGCACTGCTTGAGCAGCTACTGTGCAGTATTGCTGCTGCTGCTGCTCCCCTTCCACTGCCCTGCAGTACTGCACTGCTGCATTGCTTCCCTTGGCTTGTTCTGCTGTTGTTGCCTCACTGCTGTGCAGTATTGCTGCTGCCTTCACTTCCCTTGCAGCTACCCTGCTACCACTGCTGCATTGCTTTTCTTCCTTGGCCTTGTGCTGCTGCTACTTCTTTTTCTTGGCCTTGCTGTGCAGCTCTTGCTCCTGCTGCTGCTACTACCTGCTGTGCAGCACTTGTGCTGCTGCCTTCCTTTCCCTACTGCTGCTGCTCCAAAGCTCACTTCACTCCTGAGCCCAAGTCCAATTCAGTGAAACCAAAGGCTAAAGGCCCAACCAACTGAGCCCAAAGCTCAGTTCACTCCCAAAAGCCTCTGAAGCCCAGTTAAGGCCAAAGCCTAGTTCACTACCAAGCCCAAGTCACAAGTGAACTGTTAAGCCCAATTCACAGTTGAACTGTTGAGCCCAAAGCTCAAATCAGTTCACATTACAGAGCCCAATTCATTCAAAGGGCATTCAAACCCATTAGTACTCAAAGCCCAATTTAAGCCAAAAGGCTTCATAGCCCAATAGCAAATTTAGAACCCAAAATAGCTAGAACACTTCAAACACACCCAGTCTCTGTGGATCGACCCGTACTTGCACGAGCTACAACTGACGACCGTGCACTTGCGGTATTACTGTAGGCCCGCGTTTTTATTGCGCTTAATTTTATACATATCTCCGGACCCACCAAGTTTTTGGCCGGGGATAATTTTTATACCTTTTAGAAGCCTACCAGTATCCCACAAGTAATTTGAAGACCTGCAAAGGTAAAACAACACGAAATATTCCATAAAGGAATGATTAATGAAAAGAGGATAAAAGATTTCACTAGATAAGTCCACAGAATCTAGAAAAAGAGACCTATATCATATCTAGAACAGAAAGAAAGAAGAACTTATGAAAAAACAGAGAAAAACAAAAAGAGAAACTTAAAAAATTTGAAAATAACAAGATTCCAAAGGATGATTCCACAAGATCCAATGAAAAGGACAGATTAATAAAGATGCATGATTAGATTGAAAGAAAAAAGAGAAAGGTGTCACTGAAATCCTTCTTGGGACGTTAAGTGCTCTCAGTTGCCAATGAGGTTAGCTATTAATAGGATTCCTACAAGATCCATTGGCAACAAATCATCATTTGAGGTTTTATTTCATCAATCCCCTGACTATAAATTTCTCAGAACATTTGTTGTCTTTGTTTTCCTTGGACAAAGCCATATGCTCCTCATAAACTAGCTCCCGGAAGTGCATCTTACATCTTTCACTAGTGGAAAATAGGAGTTTCGCGACTGTTAGGGCAAGTCAAATATACGAGTTAAATGACTTGTTTTAACGGTCGCGGAAATGGTCGTTGTTTGAGCGTCTTTTTCATTTATGGCGTGGTTCTGCGGGTCGGGGAACAAGCTGTATCAACGACCGATTTTAATGGTCAAGGTGTTAGGACTGACTTTTGTCGGTCGTAGATATAGATTTTAATATAAAAAAAATATTCAGATTGGCTAACTGAATCCCAAATGAGAACCAAATTAAACTCAAATGAGAACCAAATCAAACTCAAAACAATAACCAAATGAAATCAAACTTGCACTCATAAATAATAACCAAATTAATTTTTCCATTTAACATTCGTTGATTCATTAGGTTCAAATTACACAAAAAAGGGTTTACATTCTGAGTTCATAACAATACAAGTTTAAGTCCTAACTGACAAAAGTTGGAAGACAATTGCAATTAACCAGCATAATGACTTACTCCATAGAAATTGCATAAACATCATTCTCCTGGAATTCTGCATCATCAACTCTGGTTTCACTAACACTGAGTACGACCTTGTTTCCATCTATCACAAACCGCTTGAGTTGATGGCTGAGCACACCTTCAACAATTTTTCACCCATAGGCAGCAACAACCTTCTGAAAAGCTGTTTTCAAGAGAACAATTTTCATTTCCTTGTTGTTCTTAGTTATGAAATTATTTGTATGCTATGCTATAAAGAGTCTGGAAAGAAAGTATTCATGAGATACACTTATACAACTTTGCATTTTTACGGTAAAACTATCTGATATTCAGTCGAAGTGAAAAATACAATGAACATAATTTTGATAGAACGTGCAAGCATGAGCAGTCAATATTTGATTGGTTTAATGACAAAACGCATAGGAGGGTACGATTGGAGATGGTGAAAAGAACCCATTTGGAACTAGCTAGAACCACATGTATCTGAACCTAAATATTTGGGACTTAAATACAATTCAGAAATTTAGACTGCATCATAAGTTTGTGTAAGTAATCGTTTCAAGTCCAGGGACAGATCTCTTTAACATTATGAAGTGTGTTTATATCAGAAAAACAAAACTGACCTGGGATCTCCATTGTACTTCATCTGCATCCTTTTGTAGGCCTTCTCCTTCCTTAGTTTATCAACCTGTAACGCATCACATATAAGAAAATTAGGATCTGCATCACCTTTATAAGATTACAGAAGGGATTGGAAAATTAGATGACCAACTATATAAATCAAATGTATCACCATAAAAAAAAAACAAGTCAAACCATAACTAGAAATAGGATTAATAGAAGGCTCTGAAATAGAAGCTCCACTAGCAACTAATAATACCACCACGAACTAAAAGTAAGGTTTATAACTTTTCTAGGCCTGGCTTCTGGACATTATAGTCCATGTACAAATGAATCTTGGGGAAAAGAGGATTACACTTTCAATGCTATTTATTTGACTTAGTAAATGTTATACCTTGTTGAATTTCTCCTGCAAAGAGCAGTCTACTCCCTCATAACCTGATCCTATTGCATAAGCTTTTATTCTGGATTCAACAAATCATGGGCTCGCCATATTATTGTGGTTCTTATAAAATAGCGAAATTAGCAATTGGGTAATATAGATGCAGAGCTGAGAGTACATTGAGATCACATGGCAAAGGTAAAAGTGAATGCAGACATCACTTGAGTTTGGACTAGTGCATGTTCAACATGTGTACGAGCATCAGCAATTAGTCCAGTACTCATGCTCATTGATTTCGATAATTTTCTCCACACTACTAGGCTCCTGAAAAATAAATAGAGGATAAAGATGTTACAATTCCATAGGACTAACATCATTTTATTATAATTTTACCATCTTTCAAGGATCTAAACTCTGAAATATTAAGATAATAACAATGGCACATGGACATGAGTCAAATCTATGTCGTAATCAACATAAAAATTAGAACCATTCATCAAAATTCGACTGAGACTATTGATTTTCAGAATCATGCTCAGCTCATTAATGAATTTGAAAAGTCTCTTGGTCGAGAACGTGAACTCTATAATATCATTGAGTCCTTCTCCAACAATATCGAAAAATTTCTTCAAGAAACTTATCTACATCGTGAAAAGATTAGTATTCTTGAGGATATTGTCAAGGAAGATTCAATTAGAGAAAAACGTTTGATCGAGAAACATTCATCAGAAATAAACAACTATCGTGATGAAAAAGAGAAACTTGTTGCATCTCTGCAACTTTCCCAAGAACACTGTAACGCCTTGAAAAAGAAAAACTCTGTTTTGATGATTAAGTCATTCTCTACACCTTCTCCTAATACTCACAAGGTTTTACCTCATGTAAAAAAAATCTACAAGGAAGTACCTACTGAGAATCACTTGCAAAATGTGCATGTGAAGGATGAAGGTTTGGATCAAGGCAATCATGTCCCAATTTCACGATGTTGTTAATTCTGTGAGAAAAAGAATCACTATGCTATTAATTGTTTTGCTAGGAGGAAACAAATTTCTAATCTCCATAATTTGCTTCTTTCTACTGTCAATGGAGTAAATCGTCTGAGGATATTTTGCAGTGAATCTCTTGCCGACAGAAAACCAGAAATCTTATGATCTCTCTTCAAGAAATCATCACAGGTTGCATGTTCCTCATTATTGGATGAACTCTTGTGCCACTAATGAAGACCTTCCCTGTGTTCATAAGAACAAGTCTGGTAGGTCTAGATCAAGAAAATGGAAATCCTCAAATGAGGTCCTAGACTCATTCGTCAGAAAATCCTTCAGATGGACTTTTGAAAGGGTTTATGACGAATTCCTCTGATATACGTTATAATCAATGGAAAATGGGAATATACAAGTAAAACGGTCAAAGAACCTGTACAACCCTCTTCCCATGTTTGGTAGTGAGATCACTTCTCACTCCTTTACCTAACTTTAGGTAATCTCATCCTTAAATCTATCTTGAGAGGTACAAGGATAATGACTATGGGAGTCTCAAGATTTGTTGTACGTATTTATGTGTCTTTTTCTTTTGTCAATCAATCAAAGTTATGAAAGACTGTTTTATGACTCAGGCTCTAATTCTAAGGATTTTTGAGCAATATTTGACAAACATTGTGTTCTTCCTCTTACTGGATTTAGTTAAAATCCATCCTTCTCTTGTGATCGGTCCATGAACATCCGTGTCCTACTTCTGTGACTTCATAGGGTTTCCAAAACAAGAGTTTCCTTCTCCTGTTTACAAAAACATATATACTCTTTATTGTGTTATTTCATCCCTATCAAAAAAAAAATGGAGAACTCTGCAAAATCTCAAGAGATTGTGCATGATATGGGGGAAGAAACTCAAGGACGTGAGTCAATTCAAGAGCTGGTTCTAAAGAAGATGCTTGAAAGAAAGGATCACAACTCCTGGATTGATGATTCTGTCAAGGATTTAACTCGTTTTCAGAACGATTCAAAGGTCGAGTTTGCGAATCTTCAACTGCAAATGAACCAACTCTTAGATGGTCAGGAAAGGATCCTTGCTAATCAGAATATTCTGATACAGAATCAAAATTTAGCTCATCATGGACTGTGTCAAGGCTAAACAGCTTTCTCGGGATGTTGATCGTAAAGTTAGTGTTCTAACTCACGAACATGCATGGTGTGTCTATGGTCAAGAGAGTTACGGAAATAAGTGATACCTTCTTTGACGGATTCATTGAAAGATATGAAGTTCTAAATGAACTTTGATTTTCTTTTGTCTAGTAAATCTTCTTTTCATGTTTTATTTAGGAAGAATAACTAGAGTTTGGAATAGCCATATTGTGATTACACATAGCTATGTCCAACGTTTTCATCTTTACTGTTTTTAGATTTATTTGTTTAAATTCTAAAAAATTGTTTGGAAGATGATTTTTGCAGTATTAATCTTTATGATTTTATATATTGCAAACTTGTTATGGGATATGTGTGTTTTCATCCGTGAACTATGATTGTCCCATACTTTGTCAAAAGTTAAGTCTTTCTTATGTCTATATGCATGTATCGATAAAAGACCGAATGGGCTTTTGACATTACAAAAGTTTTAAGCCTATTATGTCATTATGCAACTATTGATGGAAGATAGGATGAACTTTTGTTTACGAGGATTATGTCTATTGCATGTCATTGTGCAAATGGTGATGGAAAATAGAATGAATCCTTGTCTATTCCTCAATATTGATCTTCCCTGATCCATATTTTATGTATATAATGTGCGTCTCCATAAGTTCTCTTATGTCGAGCATGACCAATTGAATTGATCACACTCTTGTGGTAATTCAGTTGTGTATTCCGATTATTAATCATAAATTTTCTTTTGGTTAATTTAATTGAGTATCTTTGAATTCAAAATCATATTCGTATGGGATTTGTTATGTCCAAAGAAATCCTTTTTTTCTTATGAAAGTAAGTAAGGTCGCTCTTGTTGTTATTTCGGGAATGACATTTTATGGGGAAGAGTTCTTAATTGAACTGGTGCTTAATTGCCAAATCTTTGTGGGGAGTGTGGCTGTGGAATATTATAGGGGTTATCTTGTATCTTTATAAACTCCTTTATGAATGCATTTAGCTTCGTCTATATGATGACATCTAAAAAGTTGATATGTGCTTGCCTTTGGTCATGAAATTTCTCTATGGAAATTTCATTAGGATCCCACTAGTTTTCGTACCTTTGCCAATTTTATTGACAAAAAGGGGGAGAATTAATGTGTAGTTCACACTACAAATACTTATAATTTTCGGATCATTATGTAAGGGGGAGTGGTTTCCATGTGAGATGGAGTATTGACTAAGGGGGAGTGATACATATCACCATAGTATTGTTGTCGAAGTTGTGATACAATTGAACTTTGATGTTGTATAATAATACTATGACACTGTATAACAATGATTGAGAATTCTTGTTTTCTCATTGTTATGACACGGATTTTCAAAAATGGTGATACTAAACTTACAACCTTTGGGATCATTGGAGTACTTGGAAGTGACGAAGCTTTCGAGAATGTTGAAGAACCAAGAAGATCAGGCATGTGGAAGAGAAGCTACAAAAGTTTGTTTATCTATTTTTGTATTCCATATGTATTGATAGTTTTGTCGCTAAAATTGATAAAGGGGGAGAATTTTAGAGCACTGCTCGGTCGAACTTGCATGCGTTGCTATCTCAAGCATGTTTGTAGATGTTAGTGATCAAAAATATAAGTCTTGATTTCTAGTGTACTATTAGATATGTCTCGGACTAGGATAGAAAGTGTAGTTGAGCTCAAGAATCCATGGCGATCATCATACAAAGACGAAAACTACTCAAGGAACTTGTGGAACTTCATCGACTAAAACGTATGTGGAGACTTGAACTTATCTATCACTCAAAAGTCTATCTACTCTATCTCCTATCTTGAGATAAAAGTTGTTTTGATATATAGACTTTGATTATACACATTTGCTATTTCGAGCCGAGTTTATCTCGCTTATTTATTTCTCGAAATAGTGTTGGTAAGCTTTCACTTTGGCCAAGTTCATCTTTATTAGTGACGAAAGTCATGTTAAGTTTCAATCACTTGAAAATTGCTTTGAGGAAAAATGGTTTGTGAACAACAACTATATAACGTCCTCTAAGAATGTTTCAATGATTGAAATGAGAGTTTAGATTATATAACCATTGTTGGATATAAGCATTGTGTGATAACTCATACATGTATAAGTCCTTACTCCTTCAACCAAAGTATGCGTACTTTGATGATCAGGAAAACCGGAACAGAGTCCGCGAACCCAGTCTGCGTACTATCGGAGGTTCTCTTCCCGAGAAAATTTGTTGGAGTTTGTGAACTATTTACAAATTAACTTATCCTGGGTAGTTAAGTCCGCGTACCAGTCCGCGTACTTAAGTTGGTTATTTTCTAAAAACGATTATTCGTGAACTTAAACTTATATAAACTAAGGAATGCAAGTTTGAAAACCGTGTCTATAAAGTTCATGAATCGATTCGAGTGATTCAAATCGTTTTTGTTTCAATTGTGTCTATTATAAATATCTAAGCAATTGAACAACTCTCTAACTAGTTGATTTGAGTCATTTGAACTTGTTTTGGTAAAGAAGAATATGGTTGATATGAAAGTGCTCATATGGCTAACCATTTGGTTAATTACTGTTGAACCAACTATATGTACATGTTTGGGTACGGTTACACAAACCTAGATAAACGTGTATTTCATTTGTGTGTAACAAGCTAAGTTTCGATCTAACGACTGAATGATATTAGCTTGAATCTAATCAGGTTTTTATCTAACGGTGAATATTGAATGCTTTGTTACTAAGCTAACATTGATTGCAAACCCTGATTTGAAACACTATATAAGGGAGAACTCTAGCAACTGGGAAACCTAATCCCCACACCTCCTGTGTGATACTAGTTGTATTAGCTAGAGTCGATTCTCCTTTAACCTTAGGTTTCTATCGAGACCCTGTAGCTTAACGACTTGAAGATTTCATTGGGATTTTGAAGCCAGACCGACACTACTTTCTCGTAGTTGTGTGATCTGATCTTGCTGTTTCTATCGTATTAAGTACAATCGTAAGGATTGAATTGAAATTGATTTCTCCGATAGGAAAGATATAAAAGTAGTCACAAACATGTTCGTCTCATCGTTTTTGATTGTATAATATCTAGCTTCTCCATCATACGATTTAGATTATTGTGAGGTGATTGATATTACTAAGTTGTTCTTCGGGAATATAAGTCTGGTTTATCAATTGGTTCCTGTTCACCTTGATTTATCAAAAGACGGAACAAAAACTCGTAGGTATTTATGTGGGAACAGATTTATCTATTACCGTAGACTTTTCTGCGTGATACATATTTGTTTATTAAAGTATTCGACTTTGGATCGTAGCAACTCTTAGTTGTGGGTGAGATCAGCTAAGGAAATCAAGTGCATAGTATCCTGCTGGGAGCAGAGACGTAGGAGCGCAAATGTACCTTAGATCAGTGTGAGATTGATTGGGGTTCAACTACAGTCCATACCGAAGTTAGTTTGTATTAGGCTAGTGTATATAGCGTCTTAATACAATGTGTGTTCAATCTGGACTAGGTCCCGGGGTTTTTCTGCATCTGCAGTTTCCTCGTTAACAAAACTTCTGGTGTCTGTGTTATTTCTCTTCCGCGTTATATTTTGTTATATAATTGAAATATCACAGGTTGTGCGTTTTGAATCAATCAATTGGGAAATCCAACCTTTGGTTGTTGATTGTGATAGAGCATAGATCGGTCGACCTCGCAATCGTTGTTATATAAAGCATGTTTGTCAATGTTAGTGATCAAAACTATGAGTCTTGATTTCTAGCCTACATAGCTAAGTCTCGGACTAGGATAGAAAAGTATAGTTGAGGTCAAGGACTTCATGGTGATTCATCATACAACGACGAAGATCTATACATGGAACCGTGGAATTTCACCAACAAAAAGGTATGTGGAGACTTGAAGTTATCTATCACTCAAAAGTCTATCTCTTCTATCTCCTACTTCTTATGAGACAAAAATCGTATGCTATATAGACTAGATCATACACATTTGACATTTCGAGCTGAGCATTCATTGCTTATCTTTTTCTCGAAATCGTGTGTTGGTAAAGCGTTTCGCTTTGAACAAGTTTATCTTCACCTAGTGACTCAAGTCATGAAAAGTTTCAATCACTTTGAGAATTGCTCTGACGTGAATTGGTCTGTGAATAACGGCTACATAGCGTCCTCTGAAAATGTCTCAATGATTGGAATGAGAGTTTAGATTACATAACCATGTATTCCTTGAACCGAAGTTTTCGAACTTTGTTGATCAAGAGAAATCGAAAGGATTGTGGAATTGGCTTGCCAAGTCCGCAAAATCAGTCCGCGAACCGTCGGATGTTCTCGAGCGAGAATTTATACTGGATTTTACAAAACTCGTTTGCGTGCTAAGTCCGCGAACTCAGTCCGCGAACTGGCGGAAGTTCTCTTTCCGAGAATTTCTGCTGAGTTTGGAAAACTCAACCGGTTTACTTAAGTCCGCGAACTCGTTTGTGAACTTAAGAGGTTATGATCTAAAGATTTCTCTGAACATGAAATATGAATACTAAGGAATGCTTTATGCAAACCGTGGCTATAATGTTCATGAGACGATTCAATCGAATCGAATCATCTTTGTTTCAATTGTGTCTTGTGTAGTTACATAAGATCTCATAGCAATTGAACAACTCTTTAACTAGTTCATTTGAGTCAATTGAACTAGTTATGGTGAAGAAGAACAAGGTTAATATGAAATGCTCATATGGTTAACCTTTTGGGTTACTGTGTTGAACCAACATACACGTACACATTTGGGCATGGTTTACGCAAACCTAGTAAACGTCTTCCCAAGTGTGTGTGAAAAGCTAAGTTTTCAATCTAACAGTTGAGAAATATTAGCTTGAATCTAAATCAGGTTTTCATCTAACGGTGAATATGGATTGCTTTGTAACTAAGGCAAAACCCTGATTTGAAGGCTATATAAAGGAGACATCTAGCATTGTGCAAAAATAATCCCCACACGTCTGTGTGATATTAGTGCACTCGCTAGAGTCGATTCTCCTTTAACCTTTGGGTTTCTTCTCTAAAACCAGGTTAACGACTTAAAGACTTCATTGGCATTGTGAAGCCAGACCGATACTACTTTTATCGTAGTTGTTTGATATGATCTTGCATCTTATATCATACGAGTAAAGTCGATTGATTGGCTTGAGATCGTGAGAGTTCTCCGATAGGCAAGATAAAGAAGTCACGAACATCTTCGTCTCACTGTTTGTGATTCCTCGATAAACTGCCTGCGTAGTCAGGTTGGATTGTAGAGAGGTGATTGATTAATCTAGGCTATGCTTCGGTAATATAAGACTGGATTATCAATTGATTCATGTTCACCGTGATTTCATATCTTAAGACGGAACAAAACCTAGGGTTTATCTGTGGGAGACAGATTTATCCTTTGATAGACTTTTCTGTGTGAGACAGATTTGCTTATTATCAAGTCTGCGATTTTGGGTTGCAGCAACTCTTGGTTGTGAGTGAGATCAGTTAAGGGAATCAAGTGCGCAGTATCCTGCTGGGATCAGGGGCGTAGGAGTACAACTGTACCTTGGATCGGTGGGAGACTGATTGGGGTTCAACTATAATCCAGTCCGAAGTTAGCTTGGAGTAGGATAGTATCTGTAGCGGCTTAATACAATGTGTATTCAAGCTGGACTAGGTCCCGGAGTTTTTCCGCATTTGCGGGTTCCTTATTAATAAAACTTCTTTTCCGCATTATATTTTATATAATTGAAATAATACAGGTTGTGCGTTCGTGATCATCAATTGGAAATCCAACCTTTGGTTGTTGATTGATATTGATTTATCCTTGGACATTGATCTTTGGTACTGTCCAACAACTCCTTGTGTTTGATTAGGACTCGCTGATTTCTATTAGCTTGAGTAATATCAAAACAAGAGAGAGATATTAACTCCTTGAGATGCTTTTATCTAGATTGAGTCTGACTGTCTAGTTGATTCTCTAGCAAAGTATTTCGGAGTTAGTCCATACAGATTTCTAATAGAAATATTGGGTGGTGTTGTCAGACCCCCGTTTTTTCAATTGGTATCAGTGCAGGCAAACACACTAAGACCTCATCAGTCTGTGTTTGTAGGGATCTGACTCTATGGACAAGAGTATTATCTCTGATAAACGCGTCACCAGTAATAAAGATTCTCTCTCGTCTAAATCTATTAAAGAGAAAAATCCAATCTCTAATATAGAAAAACCTTGTGGTTTGACGAGACAGAAAAACAATGGCATGAGTGTTCGTGATTACCCTTCGAAAGAGACCTTCTCTTCTAATGCATGGGATAGAGTAAATTGATTCTAAACCTTGTTAGAATTCAAGATGTTAGAATGAAACACCATTCAATGTTCTTCTTGGTATTATTAGAAATTGCAAAGTCCATGGAAACGCTGAAGATCAGTCTTCATGCTTGACTCTTGAGGCCAGCCTCGAAAAGGATGCCTTGGATATTGAACACCGCTTGAATAAAATCTCCATTCAAGGATGTTCAAAGCAATCTAATGTACCAAGAACTTCTGATGCTTTACATTCAGAAGCTTATGCATATGTTCCTAATGCTTCTTCCAATCATGAACTTGGGACATTCTGTAAAAGAGACAACTCTTCTGAAGATGATATTAAGAATACATCCTCCAATCATTCCAATAATCAAAAGGTATGTATTGTTTGTGAAACCAAGTGTTCTGTTAGACAAAAGAGAAACTCCAAGTTGAATAAAGACTCCTTAGTTCAACTTCAACACACCCTAGATTTGATTCTCAAAGGCGTGACTGACATCCGTATGATTGAGCCAATTGGTTTTCGTACCTATCCTGTGTAAGCTACCATGAAAGTCAGTACAGTGAGTTCCTCCAATATTCAAAGACACAATAGACTTCTTAATAAACATCGTCCAAAGGAAGTTCAATGCCCTGTCTCTAGAAGCAACATTGTTCCTGTTGAGAAAGTCATCCCAGAAGAAAGGAAAATTGATAAGGTGAGAAAAGATATTAAAGAGATAATTGTAAGATACAAAGAGCTTGTCAACAGATTATCTTCCTCTTCATGTCAAGGCACTTCTTGTAAGAATTATAAATATGTCTCTTATTTTGATGACAGTAAATTTTATGACAATTTCTCATGTCAAACAGGATCCCTCTCTAAGACTAAGAGGAAAAACAAACTTAACCAAAGACATAAACCTCGTAATGAGCATGTGGCTCGTACTTTGTGCTAATTAATCACAAGGTTTGAGAACTTACTCATATAAAATCCTGTTGAGTAAGTTGTGTTGAAAACATGTATACTTGTTACTTGCATCTGTTAAGTTAAGCTATTTTATTATCGTCCATAGCTAAACTTGTGTTGACAGATCCGCTAAGATCAAGTATTGGTTAAGTCAAAAGAAGATGTTGCATACTGTCTTAAAATTCGTTTTTAGGTCATGTTTTCAAAATGTTTGAAGGACTTTAGTTCTTGGGTATTTGTTGTACTCGAACGGATTCCGTTTTGGCCCGAGTCAACAGTTTATTTGAAACCCTAAATTGTTGTCCCCAAGGATAAAATATCCAACCTCTTAGGGTTACAAGTCACGTACGTGTACCTCTGGTGGTTTTTGGATTCTCAAAGAATGTCTTCCTTCTCGTCTTGCTATGGTGGTTTCGCAAAAGGATTTCTTGACAAAGGTGTTGAGGTTGATTCCAATAGGAAGAGAACACTTGTAGATGACTCCACGGTATTGATCTTCATTGATCCATTTTTTATGTTTTAACGTGAAGGCTCCATTGTGTGTCTTATGTTGAGCACCTTACAACTATGTCGATTAATATTGGCCTTGTTGGTTGTCCATAAAATGCTATATGTTGAGCATTCTTGAACTAAATTAATCATCTTGATTGGTTATTTAGTTGTTTGCTCCGAAAGTCTTCTTTTGTCGAGCAACTCATTTGACAATTAAATTTATTGCTTCGGTGATTAGTTTGGTTGTGTATTCCAATTATATTAATTATGGGTTCTCTTGTAATTAGTCTAGTTGAGTTTTCATATATTCCACAAATTCTTGTGTTGAGTATTTGAACGGCTATACAAATCATGTTCTATTGGTTGATGTAGTCGTATATTCCGTAAGGTTTTTTCTTATGTTGAGTATTTGAACGATTAAGTTAGTCATCTCCGTATGATTATCGTAGTCGTAGCTCCATATGTTTACTTATCTTGAGCACTTTCAATTAAATTGATCACTTTTGTGGTTTGATTTAGTTGCTTATTCCAATTAAATTAATCATGGGTTTTCTTGTGATTAATTTGGTTGAGTTTTGGATATAAAAAATCATTTCTATGGTTTTTGGTGTCCAATTAAAAAATCCTTCTTTTCTTTCGAAATTAAGGTCGCTCTTGTTGTTCTTTAGGTAATGACATCAAATGGCGTAGAGTTCTTTTGAACTTGTGCTTAATGGTAATATCTTGTGGGGTGTGCAGCTGTGGAATTTTATAGGGGTTATCTTGTATCTTAAAACTCCTTGATGGATGCATTTATCTTAGGCTTTATGATTGCATCTAAATTAAGTTGGTATGTATTTTCTTTTAGTCTATGAAATGTCTCTTATGGAAATTTCATTATGATCCCGTTCTTGTACCTTTGCCAATTTTATTGAAAAAAAGGGGGAGAAATATTGTAGTTCACACTACAAATACATATGGTTTTCGGATCATTGTGTAAGGGGGAGTGGTTTCCATGATCGAGATGGAGTATTGACTAAGGAGGAGTGATACATATCACCATAGTATTGTTGTTAAAGTCGTGATGCAATTGGAATTTGATGTTACATAATGATACTATGACACTGTATAATGATGATCGAGAATCTCGATTTCTCTCATTGTTATAGCTATGGATCTTCAACAACGGTGGTGCTAAACTTACAACCTTCGGGATCATTGGAGTACTTGGAAGGACGAAGATTTCAGGGAACGTTGAAGATTAGACTATGGAATAGGAGCCACTAAAGTTTATCTTTTTTGTATTCCATATGTATTAATAGTTTTGTCAATAAAATTGACAAAATGGGAGATTGTTAGAGCATAGCTCGGTCGACCTCGCATGCGTTGCTATATCAAGCATGTTTGTCAATGTTAGTGATCAAAACTATGAGTCTTGATTTCTAGCCTACATAGCTAAGTCTCGGACTAGGATAGAAAAGTGTAGTTGAGCTCAAGGACTTCATGGCGATTCTCAACGACGAAGATCCATTCAAGGAACCGTGGAACTTCATCAACGAAAAGGTATTTGGAGACTTGAACTTATCTATCACTCAAAAGTCTATCTCTTCTATCTCCTACTTCTTATGAGACAACAAGTCGTATGCTATATACACTATATCATACACATTATGATATTTCGAGCTGAGCATTCATTGCTTATCTTTTTCTCGAAATCGTATGTTGGTAAAGCGTTTCGCTTTGATCAAGTTTGTCTTCACCTAGTGACGCAAGTCATGAAAGTTTCAATCACTTTAAGAATTGCTCTGACGTGAATCGGTCTGTGAATAACGGCTACATAGCGTCCTCTGAGAATGTCTCAATGATTGGAATGAGAGTTTATATTACATAACCATGTATTCCTTGAACCGAAGTTTTCGAACTTTGTTGATCAAGAGAAATCAGAAGGATTGTGGAATTGGCTTGCCAAGTCCGTGAACCCAGTCCGCAGACTCAGTCCGCGAACTGTCGGTAGTTCTTGACCAAGAAATTCTGCTGGATTTTCCAAAACTCGATTGTGTGTTAAGTCCGCGAACCCAGTCCGCGAACTGGCGGAAATTCTCTTTCCGCGAATTTCTGCTGAGTTTGGAAAACTCAACCGGTTTACTTAAGTCCGCGAACTCGTTTGTGAACTTAAGAGGTTATGATCTAAAGATTGCTCTGAACATGAAATATGAATACTAAGGAATGCTTTATGCAAACCGTGGCTATAATGTTCATCAGCCGATTCAATCGAATCGAATCATCTTTGTTTCAATTGTGTCTTGTGTAGTTACATAAGATCTCATAGCAATTGAACAACTCTTTAACTAGTTCATTTGAGTCAATTGAACTAGTTATGGTGAAGAAGACCAAGGTTAATATGAAATGCTCATATGGTTAACCTTTTGGGTTACTGTGTTGAACCAACATACACGTACACGTTTGGGCATGGTTTACGCAAACCTAATAAACATCTACCCAAGTGTGTGTGACAAGCTAAGTTTTCAATCTAACGGTTGAGAAATATTAGCTTGAATCTAAATCAGGTTTTCATCTAACGGTGAATATGGATTGCTTTGTAACTAAGGCAAAACCCTGATTTGAAGGCTATATAAAGGAGACATATAGCATTGTGCAAAACTAATACCCCACACGTCTGTGTGATACTAGTGCGCTCGCTAGAGTCGATTCTCCTTTAACCTTCGGGTTTCTTCTCTAAAACCAGGTTAACGAATTAAAGACTTCATTAGGATTGTGAAGCCAGACCGATACTACTTTTATCGTAGTTATGTGATCTGATCTTGCATCTTCTATCGTACGAGTACAATCGATTGATTGTCTTGAGATCGTGAGAGTTCTTCGATAGGCAAGATAAAGAAGTCACAAACATCTTCGTCTCACTGTTTATGATTCCTCGATAAACCGCATGGGTAGTCAGGAAGGACTGTAGAGAGGTGATTGATTAATCTAGGCTGTTCTTCGAGAATATAAGACCGGATTTTCAATTGGTTCCTGTTCACCTTGATTTCATATCTTAAGACGGAACAAAACCTAGGGTTTGTCTGTGCGAGACAGATTTATCCTTTGATAGACTTTTCTGTGTGAGACAGATTTTTTTATTATTAAGTCTGCGATTTTGGGTTGCAGCAACTCTTGGTTGTGGGTGAGATCAGCTAAGGGAATAAAGTGCGCAGTATCCTGCTGGGATCAGAGGCGTAGGAGTACAACTGTACCGTGTATCGGTGGGAGACTGATTAGGGTTCAACTATAGTCCAGTCCGAAGTTAGCTTGGAGTAGGCTAGTGTCTGTAGCGGCTTATTACAGTGTGTATTCAATCTGGACTAGGTCCCGGGGTTTTTCTGCATTTGCGGTTTCCTCGTTAACAAAACTTCTAGCGTCTGTGTTGTTTCTTTCCCGCATTATATTTTATATAATTGAAATAATACAGGTTGTGCATTCGTCATCATCAATTGAAAATCCAACCTTTGGTTGTTGATTGATATTGATTTATCCTTGGACATTGGTTTTTGGTACCGCCCAAGTATTCCTTGTATTTGATTAGGACTCGCTGATTTCTATTAGCTTGAGTAATATCAAAACAAGAGAGAGATATTAACTCCTTGAGATACTTTTATCTAGATTGAGTATGACTGTCTAGTTGATTCTCTAGCAAAGTATTTCGGAATTAGTCCATACAAATTGCTAAGCGAAATATTGGGTGGTGTTGCCAGACCCCCGTTTTTTCAATTGGTATCAGAGCAGGAAAACACACTAAGACCTCATCAGTCTGTGTTTGTAGCGATCTTACTCTATGGACAAGAGTACTATCTCTGATAAACGCGTCACCAGTAATAAAGACTCTCTCTCGTCTAAATCTATTAAAGAGAAAAATTCAATCTCGAATATAGAAAAACCTTGTGGTTTGACGAGACAGACAAACAATGACATGAGTGTTGGTGATACCCTTCGAAAGATACCTTCTCTTCTAATGAAAGGGATACAGCTGAAGAGAGTAAATTGATTTTAAACCTTGTTAGAATTCAAGATGTTAGAATGAAACACCATGTCAATGTTCTTCTTGGTATTATTTCGGAGTTAGTCCATACAGATTGCTAAGCGAAATATTGGGTGGTGTTGTTAGACCCCCGCTTTTTCAGATTGAAATTGATTGATACTTGAACATTTGTCTTTGGTACCGTACAAGTGATTTCTCTTGTATTCAATTAGACTCGCAGATTTCTATTTGCTTTAGTAAGTATTGAATCAAGAAAGAGAGATACAACTCTTTGATATACTTTCATTAAGATTGAGTCTGATTGTCTAGTTGATTCTCTTAAAAGTATATTGGAGTTAGTCCATACAAATTGCTAATCGAAATATTGGGTGTGGTTGTTAGATCCCCGCTTTTTCACTATCACTCAAAAGTCTATATACTCTATCTTTTGTCTTGAGACAAAAGTCGTATTTCTATATAGACTTTGATTATACACATTTGCTATTTTGAGCCGAGTTTATCTCGCTTATCTATTTCTCGAAATATGTGTTGGTAAGCTTTCGCTTTGGCCAAGTTCATCTTTACTAATGACGAAAGTCATATTAAGTTTCAATTACCTGAAAATGGCTTTGACGAAAAATGGTTTGTGAATAACAATCATATAACGTCCTTTAAGAATGTTTCAATGATTGAAATGAGAGTTTAGAATATATAACCTTGAAGGATATAAACATTATGTAGTTACACGTATGTGTAATCCTTATTCCTTGAACCAAAGTATGCGTACTTTATTGCTCAGGTAAAACGGAACTAAAGTACGCGTACCAGTACGCGCACCATTTAGCATCGGAAGTTCACGTCCCGCGTGAAAATCTGTTGGAGTTTGTGAACTGAAAAGAAAACTTATTCCGGGTACTTAAGTCCGTTTACCATTCCGCGTACTTAAGTTGGTTATTTTATAAAAACGATTATTCGTGAACTTAAACTTATATAAACTAAGGAATGCATAATTGCAAATCGTGTCTACAAAGTTCATGAATTGATTCGAGTGAATCAATTCGTTTTTGCTTCGATTGTGTCTTGTATACTTCTATAAGATCTAAGAAATTGAACAACTCTCTAACTAGTTCATTTGAGTCATTTGAACTAGTTGTGGTAAATAAGAATATGGTTGACATGGAAGTGATCATATGGCTAACCATTTGGTTAACTACTGTTGAACCAACTAAGTGTACATGTTTGGGTACGGTTACACAAACCTAAATAAATGTGCATTTCATTTGTGTGTAACAAGCTAAGTTCGATCTAACGGTTGAAAGATATTAGCTTGAATCTAATCAGGTTTTTATCTAACGGTGAATATTGAATGCTTTGTTACTAAGCTAACATTGATTGCAAACCCTGATTTGGAAGTCTATATAAAGGATAACTCTAGCAACTGGGAAAACTAAACTCCACACCTTATGTGTGATACTAGTTGTATTAGCTAGACTCGATTCTCCTTTAACCTTAGGTTTCTATCGAGACCATATAGGTTAAAGACTTGAATACTTCATTGGGATTGTGAAGCCAGACCCAACTATTTTCTCTGTAGTTGCGTGATCTGATCTTGTTGTTTCTATCGTATTTGAGTTCAATCGTAAGATTGGCTTGAGATTGATTTCTCCGATAGGCAAGATATAAAAGAAGTCACAAACACCTTCGTGTCATCGTTTTTGATTCCGCAATATCTTCTTTTGCTAGTCGATTAAGATTATTGTGAGGTGATTGATAATTCTAGGATGTCTTCGGGAATATAAGTCTAGGTTCTCAATTGGTTCATGTTCACCTTGATTTATCAAAAGACGAAAAAAAAAGCTCCTAGGTATTTATGTGGGAGACAAATTTATCTATTACCATAGACTTTTCTTTGTGATACAGATTTGTTTATTAAAGTCTTCGATTTTTGGTCGTAGCAACTCTTAGTTGTGGGTGAGATCAGTTAAGGGAATCAAGTGCGTAGTATCCTGCTGGAATCAGAGACTTAAGGAGCGCAACTGTACCTTGTATCAGTGTGAGATTGATTAGGGTTCAAGTACAGTCCAGACTGAAGTTAGTTTGTAGTAGGCTAGTGTCTGTAGCGGCTTAATACAATGTGTGTTCAATATGGACTAGGTCCTAGGGTTTTTCTGCATTTACGGTTTCCTCGTTAATAAAACTTCTGGTGTCCATGTTATTTGTTTTACGCATTATGTTTTGTTATATAATTGAAATATCACAAGCTGTCCGTTGAATCGATCAATTGGGAAATCCAACCTTTGGTTGTTGATTGAAATTGATTGATCCTTGAACATTGGTCTTTGGTGCCGTTCAAGTAGTTTCTCTGGTATTCAATTAGACTCGTAGATTTCTATTTGCTTGAGTAAGTATTAAATCAAGAAAGTGAGATATAACTCTTTGATATACTTTTATTAAAATTGAGTCTGACTGTCTAGTTGATTATCTTAAAAGTATATTGGAGTTTGTCCATACAGATTGCAAAGTGAAATATTGAGTGTGGTTGTTAGACCCCCGCCTATTCAATTTCCCACTTCATGCGATAGAGGTGCTATCCCCTTCTGTTCCTTTACACCTGTCTTTCTCCCCACCCTTGGATAAATACTTCTGCTTGCCGAGTCTTTATCTTCCCTGGCTCGTATGCTGGATTTTACCAGACTCTCTGTGCTCATCTTTCACTTTGTCAGACCCACCATTATCACCTCTGCATAGACCACTGTTTTTCACCATATTCACCACAGCCAAATCCATCTGCAGATGACGTGTGTCATCAATCTTGACAGTCAGTCTATCATTTGGAATCAACGACTCCTGTAAACTGATATTCTTCATATTCGCAGTACTATTGTTTTGATTTGGGATGATAGTTCCAGGATCAGCAGATCTAATGTATGCATGAATCTCTTCCACATATCTTGCCACGGATTTATCATTCATATTCAGAGCGACCTCTTCAGTACTCAGACTACTATGTTCTTCCAACTTTTTTGACAGATGAGAACATTGCTTCATTAAGTGCCCAAAGAAACCACTGTAAAAACACACTATCGGGAGTTTTTCCTACCTGAAGTATATCTTAATTTTTTTTTTCGATCTTAGGGTGATTATCATATCCTTAGGAAAGACTTTGTTATATTCAGCCTCACCCTAACTTTATCAAACTTCCCCCATTTAGAATCCAATTGAGCGTTGATGGGATCCAGAGTACACATGTTTTTTTGCTATATTGTAAAGCTTAACAGGATTCATCATACTTAATGGTAGAACATGAATGTGTATCTAGAAATGAGCAAACCTAAAATCATAATCTGCTAATGAGAAATCTTCTATGCTTCTTTCAACTATCATCAGATCTTCTTTAACTGACCATTGAGATCCTTGTAATACTGCTTCCATATCACATAGAAGGGAGAAACCGACGTTGTAAAAACCACTTCCTAGATATATAATATTTAGAATACCAGAAGGTCTCCACGCCTTTGAGAGAATTTCATTAGGTATTTGTAAACTGTATTCTCTACCAGAATTGAATATGAAAACTATACATTTATTATGACTTGGTAGAGAAGAGTGACTGTTATCTTCATCTTCATAAACTAGGGTTTGGGGTTCTTCAATGTTATCGTTAGTTTGATGATAGATACCAACGCCCTATCTTATAGTGGATGATGTTGAAGCCATGATAGTAAAAACAAAGGATGAGGAACAAGAAAACGGATAGAACTCACAGAACAAAGGAAGTGAAAGAAAAAGAGAAGAAATCTGGAACAAACTACGTAATCACCATGATTAGTGACATAGAAAACACCCAAGAAGGGGAGATATCATCATCCAGAAAGATGAAAAAAAAATCCTTGACTAAGTCAAAGGTTCGATTGCCAAAATTGATGGAAAGATAACACACAGGTTTATAATAGGTAATTGATTATATAATATATATACTAGTAGAACATGGATAGTATAAGCGATTTATAAATTTTTATAGAGTTTCTTCTAGATGAGTAAATTATTCTAATAAAACTGAAAATTATGGGTCTTACTCTCATGATCATAGGGTTGTTTACCAAAACAAAAGAATTGATAAACAACATAATTATTTTAGTGAGAAACAACAGGAATTGTGACAAGACCTATTTTTTACCATCCCACATGGGGGGAGCTACATGCAGGCTTTTCCTTGCTGAAGCCACCCCCAAAGGACACAAAATTCATTTTTTTCACTACCTAATTCTGTTGGGACAAAATTTAATGTACTAGTTTTAGGCTTAAGCCGGAAGTAAAAGGGTAGTCAAGCCCAGGGTACCTAACGTTTCCGGTTACGCAATTTCCATCCCATAATACTTTTTCCGTTTAAAAACCCACATTACCTATCACAAACTACTCTCATGGTAGAGCCCAAATTATCGGTCACATGACTATACCCTGTTGTAATCTTTTAACCTGTATACAACTTGAACTTTCTGAGCAGACATAGAGGATTTTTTCCACTATCTCAAAACAGTTTCTTAATTTGCGTGAAGCTGAAGCAGACCACAAAAATCAATTATGTTAGAACATAGCTCGGTCAACCTCGCATGCGTTTCTATCTCAAGCATGTTTGTCAATGTTAGTGACCAAAACTATGAGTATTGATTTCTAGCCTACATAACTAAGTCTCGGACTAGGATAGGAAAAGTGGAGTTAAGCTCAAGGACTTCATGGATATTCATCATACAACGACGAAGATCTATACAAGGAACCGTGGAACTTCATCAACAAAAAGGTATGTGGAGACTTGAACTTATCTATCACTCAAAAGTCTATCTATTCTATCTCCTACTTCTTATGAGACAAAAGTCGTATGCTATATAGACTAGATCATACACACTTGACATTTCGAGCTTAGCATTCATTGCTTATCTTTTATCTCGAAATCGTGTGTTGGTAAAGCGTTTCACTTCGATCAAGTTTATCTTCACCTAGTGACGAAAGTCATGAAAAGTTTCAATCACTTTGAGAATTGCTTTGACGTGAATCGGTCTGTGAATAACGGCTACATAGCTTCCTCTGAGAATGTCTCAATGATTGAAATGAGAGTTTAGATTACATAACCATGTATTCCTTGAACCGAAGTTTTTGAACTTTGTTGATCAAGATAAATCGGGAGGATTGTGGAATTGGCTTTCCAAGTCCGCGAACTGTCGGAAGTTCTCGACCGAGAATTTCTGCTGGATTTTCCAAAACTCGTTTGTGTGCTTAGTCCGCGAACTGGCGGAAGTTCTCTTTCCGAGAATTTCTGCTGAGTTTGGAAAACTCAACCGATTAACTTAAGTTCGCGAACTTGTTTGTGAACTTAATAGGTTATGATCTAAAGATGTGCTCTGAATAAAAAACATTAAAAACCAAGGAATGCTTTATGAAAACCGTGGCTATAATGTTCATGAACCGATTCAATCGAATCGAATCATCTTTGTTTCAACCGTGTCTTGTGTAGTTACATAAGATCTTATATCAATTGAACAACTCTTTAACTAGTTCATTTGAGTCAATTGAACTAGTTATGGTGAAGAAGAACAAGGTTAATATGAAATGCTCATATGGTTGACCTTTTGGGTTACTATGTTGAACCAACATACACGTACATGTTTGGGCATGGTTTTCACGAACCCAGTAAACGTTTACCCAAGTGTGTGTGACAAGCTAAGTTTTCGATCTAACGGTTGAGAAATATTAGCTTGAATCTAAATATGGTTTTCATCTAACGGTGAATAAGGATTGCTTTGTACCTAAGGCAAAACCATGATTTGAAGGCTATACAAAGGAGACATCTAGCATTGAGAAAAACTAATCCCCACACGTCTGTGTGCTACTAGTGCGCTCTCTAGAGTCGATCTCCATTAACCATTGATTTTCTTCTCTAAAATCAGGTTAACGACTTAAAGACTTCATTGGGATTGTGAAGTCAGAACGATACTACTTTACCGTAGTTGTGTGATCTGATCTTGCATCTTCCATCGTACGAGTACAATCAATTGATTGGCTTGAGATCGTGAGAGTTCTCCGATAGGAAAGATAAATAAGTCATAAACATCTTCGTCTCACTGTTTGTGATTCCTCGACAATCCGCTTGTGTAGTCAGGAAGTATTTTAGAGAGGTGATTGATTAATCTAGGATGTGCTTCGGGAATATAAGACCGGATTATGAATTGGTTCCTGTTCACCTTGATTTTATATCTTAAGACGGAACAATACCTAGGGTTTATCTGTGGGAGACAGATTTATCCTTTGATAGACTTTTCTGTGTGAGACAGATCTGTTTATTATCAAGTCTGTGATTTTGGGTTACAACAACTCTTGGTTGTGGGTGAGATCAACTAAGGGAATCAAGTGCGCAGTATCCTGCTGGGATCAGAGGCGTAAGAGTACAACTATACCTTGTATCAGTGGGAGATTGATAGGGGTTCAACTATAGTCCAGTTCGAAGTTAGTTTGCAGTAGGATAATGTCTGTCGCGGCTTAATACAGTGTGTATTCAATCTGGACTAGGTCCCGGGGTTTTTCTGCATTTGCGGTTTCCTCGTTAACAAAACTTCTAGTGTCTGTGTTATTTATTTTCCGCGTTATATTTGTTATATAATTGAAATAATACAGGTTGTGCGTTCGTGATCATCAATTGGAAATCCTACCTTTGGTTGTTGATTGGTCCTTGGATATTGGTCTTTGGTACCGTCTAAATTATCTCTCTTTGATAAAGACTCGCATATTTCTATTTGCTTGAGTAAAGATCAAATCGAGAGATTGAGATATAAACTTTTTGATATATCTTTTTACTGATTGAGTCTGACTGTCTAGTTGATTCTCATAAAAAGTATATTGGATATTGTCCATACAGATTTATAATCGAATTATTGGGTGGTGTTAGACCCCCGCTTTTTCAATTGGTATCAGAGCAGGCAAACACATTAAAGACCTTATAAGTCTGTGTTTGTAGCGATCTGATTATGGAAGAGTCTATATCTAATAACGTACCAGTTCAGAAATTACCAGATGATTTTAAAAGCTTGGATTCACCTGAGAGAACTGTCACATCTAAGTCAATATCCAAACATTCTATTGATGTAAAAACTGTTGATTGGGAAACTCTCCTAGAAGAACAATTGGATGAAATTTCTGATGAAGGTGATTCAGATATTGATAGAGATGTTGATGAGGAAGTCTCAGAGTATGTTAAGTTTTTGGATTCGTGGAATATGAAGAAGATTACAACTTCTCATGTCACACCTCTTCTGACTCCCCTCTGTCGAGAAAACAAGAAATTGAGAAGATGTTACGCAGGTGTTTATTTTTCGAATCGTTGTACCGAATCAATCCTCAAGTATTCTGAGGAAAACCTACGTATGAAGTCACTTGAATGTGATAATCTTTATCAAAAGTACTTTTTGTTGGAAGAGAAAAGAATCTGAAGCAAGTTTTAACTCACATCAAACAAGTTTTGACGACAGAGAAAGCGCTTATCTCACTCGAGAAAAACGCCTTGAGGCTGATTTAGCTGCTGCTCTTGATAAAATCAAGATGTTGGAAGATGACTTGAAAAAGTTCAATACTAGTTCAAGAAAATTAACCACTATGCTAGGAGCAAGTAAAAATCATCGTGATACACGAGGATTGGGCTATAAGGGAATAGATGCTCCAAGTACTAGCAAAGAGGTAAAATTTGTCAAGGCTAGTGATTCTTATCAACAAAAGGTTTCCACTGATGGCAAAAGTGAAATACCTTCTCCGGCAGTTAAGTTTCAAAAGAGCAAAGTTTATCAACCTCCAAAGTTAGCACACACGGATCGAGGTAAGAACATTCTTTATGTTTGCCACTATTGCGGAAATAAAGGTCACATGGGAAGGAGATGTCGTTTACGTACAAGGAATGAGAAACTTCATGATGTTCTTTTTTGGGCATCACAAGAAGATGTGAAACCAAGATCATACGTTAAGACTGATCCTCTTAACGTTACAAGTTGTAATTGTCCAACCTTTAGGCAAAGGAATCAGTGCTATGATAGACCTAGATTTTCCTATAAACGTTGTACGAATCCTTTTCATAATCGTAATGGTTATCAAAAGGATAACTTCATAAAGACGAAGACAAGATCCGGTGCTCCCAATTGGAGAAAGACTAACTTGCAAAAGAATAGTCAATCCAATTCTCTTCCAAGAATTCTAGAAGAGAGTGATGGGAAGAAGGTTCCGACTGTTCCTAAATGCACTCAGAAGTGGATACCGAAGAAAGACAATGATGTTTTGAGTGTGAAAAGGAATGATCTTTCAGAAAACTCCATGACTATGGAAAAGACAGTATCCATGATGTTGGAACTTAACAAGTTTATGGAATTGGATGTGAAAGGTTCTAAAAGTGATCTCTTTCATGATAATACAAAAGTCACTTGTGGTGAGCAAGACTTTGTTCACCCCAATGCAACTTGATTGTGTTGGAAGTGCATCCTCACCAAGGAATGCCCTGCTTTGTATACGATGAGGGAAGCACAAGAATTGTGGCACACAGATTATGTTCGGTAAGGCGGTAGAATTCGGTTGGATTCATCCAAAAAGGTATGTCTATAAACTTGAGAAAGATTTGTACTTTTATTTGCTTAGAATACTTATAATAATCTTGCTTATCGTTTATTTCTACCTAACTTGATTTGTGTTTAAGGTTCTTATATGTTAAGGTTTGAAAATAGTTGTTCGGGATGTTTGGAATTCATCGTACACATTCCAGGGATGCATGCCATCATTTAAAATCAAAATACAGGGGTTTAAGTTCGCAAACCCAGTCTGCAAACTTTTTTTGTCATGAAATTTCGTTTGCAAACCCGTATGCATACTTGACGTCGATATTCGGTAAACTTGTCTTGGCCGTAACTTCTTCGTCCGAACTCGGAATGAACTCATTCTTTTTGCATTCTCTTCCTCTTTTAATTCTATTTAAAATGGAAATGATAATTATTGATTTTGGATGAGTTAATATTGGTATTTGTCCGGTCTCTTGTTTTTGAGTGTTTTGCTCCATTTCGTCGCACTTGTTCCACTTCTCTTGGACTTGGACACTTGGATTCTTGGAGTAATACTCTTCTAAGATAATTTGTAGCTTTTACTAGAATGTTGTTGGTGAATCACAAAGAAGGAAGTTCAAGAATGGAAACTAGTACGCATTGTTATGGGATTTTTGAATGTTCACAATCATCCTTTGTGAACTATGGTGCATGGTCGTTCGTGACTTTGTATGTTCTTCTTTGTGAAAATCTTTTTATACGCCTTTGGTAGATATTCTTGGTGTAAATCTGGGCAGAAAAGATTGATTCTACCCTCTAAGGACAAATCATCTTATATGTGCTACGAGTTTGTCTTGATTCCTAGGAAACTTCTTATGAGAATTTATTCTTGTTTTTGAGAAGGATTGCTAGAGTTTGGAATAACCATTATTGTGATTACACATAGCTATGTCCAACTTTTTCATCTTCATGTTTTTTAGGTTTATTGGTTTTTAAATTCTAAAAATATTTGAAGGATGATGTTATTGCAGTATTAATCTGTTTGATTATGAAGTATTGCAATATTTTATGGGATATGTATTGTTTGCGTCCGTGAACTTGAAGGTCCCGTATGTTGTCAAAAGTAAAGTCGTTCATATATTGATATTCGTATTGATGAAAGGACGAATGGACTTTTGACAAATACAAAAGTTATGCCTATGCAGTCATTTATTTGATGGAAAATAGGATGAAATCTTTTGTAAGACAAGGATAAAGTCTATTATGTCGTTATGCATATAGTGATGGAAAATAGAATAGATCCTTGTATGTTATCCACGGTATTGATCTTCATTGATCCATTTTGTTATGTTTTACCGTGAAGGCTCCATTGTGTGTCTTATGTTGAGCACGATACAACTAAGTCGATTATTCTTATTGGCTTTGTTAGTTGTTCCATAACATGCTATATGTTGAGCATTATGAACTAAATTAATCATCTTGGTTGGTTATTTAGTTATTTTCTCCGAAAGTATTCTTTTGTTGAGCAAATCTTTTGACAATTAAATTGATTACTTTTGTGATTAGTTTGGTTGTTTGTTTTCGAATTAGATTAATTATAAATTCTCTTGTAATTAATCTAGTTGAGTTTTCATATATTCCACAAATTCTTGTGTTGAGTATATGAACGGATATACTAATCATGTTCTATTGGTTAATGTAGTCGTATATTCCGTAAGGTTTTCCTTATGTTGAGTATTTGAACGATTAAGTTAGTCATCTCCGTATGATTACCTTAGTCGTAGCTCCGTAAGTTTACTTATGTTGAGCACTTTCAATTAAGTTGATCACTTTTGTGGTTTGTTTTAGTTGCGTTTTCAATTGAATTAATCATGTGTTTACTTGTGATTAATTTGGTTGAGCTCTGGATATAGAAAATCATTCCTATGGTTTTTGGTGTCCAATTAAAAAATCCTTCTTTTCCTTCGAAATTAAGGTCGCTCTTGTTGTTCTTTCGGGAATGACATCAAATGGGGGAGAGTTCTTTTGAACTTGTGCTTGATGGTAATAACTTACGGGGAGTGCGGCTGTAGAATTTTATAGGGTTTATCTTGTATCTTAAAACTCGTTGATGAATGCATTTATTGACATGTCTCTTGTGGAAATTTCATTATGATCCAGTTTTTGTACCTTTGCCAATTTTTATTGACAAAAAGGGGGAGAAATATTGTAGTTCACACTACAAATACATATGGTTTTTGGATCATTGTGTAAGGAGGAGTGGTTTCCATGATCGAGATGGAGTATTGACTAAGGGGGAGTGATACATATCACCATAGTATTGTTGTTAAAGTCGTGATGCAATTGGACTTTGATGTTACATAATGATACTATGACACTGTATAATGATGATCGAGAATCCCGATTTCTCTCATTGTTATTGCTATGGATCTTCAACAACGGTGGTGCTAAACTTACAACCTTTGGGATCATTGGAGTACTTGGAAGGACGAAGATTTCAGGGAATGTTGAAGATTAGACTATGGAATAGGATCCACTAAAGTTTATCTTTTTTGTATTCCATATGTATTAATAGTTTTGTCACTAAAATTGACAAAGGGGGAGATTGTTAGAGCATAGCTCATTCAACCTCGCATGCGTTGCTATCTCAAGCATGTTTGTCAATGTTAGTGATAAAAACTATGAGTCTTGATTTCTAGACTACATAGCTAAGTCTCGGACTAGGATTGGAAAAGTATAGTTAATCTCAAGGTCTTCATGGCGATTCATCATACAACGACGAAGATCTATACAAGGAACCGTGCAACTTCATCAACAAAAAGGTATGTGGAGACTTGAACTTATCTATCACTCAAAAGTCTATCTATTCTATATCCTACTTCTTATGAGAAAAAAGTCGTATGCTATATAGACTAGATCATACATACTTGACATTTCGAGCTGAGCATTCATTGCTTATCTTTTATCTCGAAATCGTGTGTTGGTAAAGCGTTTTGCTTTGATCAAGTTTGTCTTCACCTAGTGACGAAAGTCATGAAAAGTTTCAATCACTTTGAGAATTGCTCTGACGTGAATCGGTCCGTGAATAACGGCTACATAGCGTCCTCTGAGAATGTCTCAATGACTAAAATGAGAGTTTAGATTACGAACCCAGTCCGCGAACTGGCGGAAGTTCTCTTTCCGAGAATTAACTTAGAAAACTCAACCGATTAACTTAAGTCCGCGAACTTGTTTGTGAGCTTAAGAGGTTATGATCTAAAGATGTGCTCTGAAAAAGAAACATTAAATTACTAAGGAATGCTTTATGCAAACCGTGGATATAATGTTCATGAATCGATTCAATCGAATCAAACCATCTTTGTTTCAATTGTGTCTTGTGTAGTTACATAAGATCTCATATCAATTGAACAACCCTTTAACAAGTTCATTTGAGTCAATTGAACTAGTTATGGTGAAGAAGAACAAGGTTAATATGAAATGCTCATATGGTTGACCTTTTGGGTTACTATGTTGAACCAACAAACACGTACACGTTTGGGCATGGTTTTCACGAACCCAGTAAACGTTTACCCAAGTGTGTGTGACAAGCTAAGTTTTCGATCTAATGGTTGAGAAATATTAGCTTGAATCTAAATCAGGTTTTCATCTAACGGTGAATAAGGATTGCTTTGTACCTAAGGCAAAACCATCATTTGGAGGCTATATAAAGGAGACATCTAGCATTGAGAAAACCTAATCCCCACACGTCTGTGTGCTACTAGTGCGCTCGCTAGAGTCGATCTCCATTAACCTTTGATTTTCTTCTCTAAAATCAGGTTAACGACTTAAAGACTTCATTGGGATTTTGAAGACAGACCGATACTACTTTATCGTAGTTGTGTGATCTGATCTTGCATCTTCTATCGTACGAGTACAATATATTGATTGTCTTGAGATCGTGAGAGTTCTCCGATAGGCAAGATAAAGAAGTCACAAACATCTTCGTCTCACTTTTTGTGATTCCTCGACAATACGCTTATGTAGTCAGGAAGGATTGTAGAGAGGTGATTGATTAATCTAGGCTGTTCTTCGGGAATATAAGACCGGATTATCAATTGGTTCCTGTTCACCTTGATTTTATATCTTAAGACGGAACAAAATCTAGGGTTTATCTGTGGGAGACAGATTTATCCTTTGATAGACTTTTCTGTGTGAGACAGATCTGTTTATTATCAATTCTGTGATTTTGGGTTACAACAACTCTTGGCTGTGGGTGAGATCATCTAAGGGAATCAAGTGCGCAGTATCCTGCTGGGATCAGAGGCGTAGGAGTACAACTGTACGTTGTATCATTGGGAGATTGATAGGGGTTCAACTATAGTCCAATCCGAAGTTAGTTTGCAGTAGGCTAGTGTCTGTAGCGGTTTAATACAGTGTGTATTCAATTTGGACTAAGTCCCGGGGTTTTTCTGCATTTTCGGTTTCCTCGTTAACAAAACTTCTGGTGTCTGTGTTATTTCTTTTCCGCATTATATTTGTTATATAATTGAAATAATACAGGTTGTTCATTCGTGATCATCAATTGGAAATCCGACATTTGGTTGTTGATTGATATTGATTGATCCTTGGACATTGGTCTTTGGTACCGTCCAAGTTATATCTCTTTGATAAAGACTCGCAGATTTCTATTTGCTTGAGTAAAGATCAAATCAAGAGATTGGGATATAAACTTTTTGATATATGTTTTTATTGATTGAGTCGGACTGTCTAGTTGATTCTCATAAAAAGTATATTGGAGTTTGTCCATACAGATTGCTAATCGAATTATTGGGTGGTGTTAGACCCCCGCTTTTTCAAATTCCTTAATATGTTTGCTTTTGTTTAAAGGTCAATAAGATCTAGTTTGACTCTATTCATACAGATATCGACTGCCATTGCTTCAAAAAAACATGATATTAAAGAAACCTATTATAGGGGCTCCAAGAAAAGAGTCTTAAGGGGCTCCCAAGGATTCAAATATCCTACAATGAAGATAAGGGGACCTAATTCACAAGAAAAGAGTCTTGAGGGCTCTTAAGGATTCAAATATCCTTTTAACTCTTCCATTATCTTCTTCCCCATCACCTCCATCGCCTATTTCTTCGATTAATCGTCAATTCTCAAAATAGTTCATTATCGATTAACACCACTCAATCCACCCGCAATGACTTTAAAGGTAAAAAAAAACCATCTTATTTCATTGGTTTTAATGCATGATAGGCAGAATCGATCAAATTAGGTTTTTGAAAAAAAAGTTTCAGATCTGTCTACGGTTTGGAAGTATGAATTTTCCTAACCACAGTCAATGCCTACGGTTTGGTTTCCCAACCGTAAGTCATCTACGGTTTGGTTCCCTACCGTAGACAACGCCTACAGTTTGGTTTCCCCACCGTAAGTCATCTACGATTTGGAAAATCCATACTTCCAAACCGTAGAAAGTTCTGAAACTATTTTTTTGGGTTTTCAAAAGCAAAAATAAGTGATGGGTTTTCTCAGATTTTT
Organism: Papaver somniferum; assembly: GCF_003573695.1. NCBI lineage: Eukaryota > Viridiplantae > Streptophyta > Magnoliopsida > Ranunculales > Papaveraceae > Papaver > Papaver somniferum. The sequence continues at coordinate 2,236,178 of NW_020622270.1, read as the reverse complement.
CTTTTTGTGATGGTCATTTTCATTGCTTTGGAGAAGAAGAAGAGAGAAAAAAGAAGAACAAGTTTTTTTTTATGATTATCATCTTCATCATGATTTATGAATGAAAAGAAAAGAGAAGATAATAGGTTTAGTTTTTTTGTATATAATCATCATCTTCATCATGATGAAATTATGATCATCATCTTCATCATGATTTATGAATGAAAAGAGAAGGAGAAGATAATAAATTTAATTTTATAATTCATGGAGGTTATTTTAGTCATTACAAAAAATAGTTGGACACGGGGTTTTGTTGATTACTATTTCATAACCCGATTTTATCATCTTGTGAGCCCTCAAAACCCAATGTTTGGAGCTCCTATACGTAATAGGTTTCATATTAAATCAATTTCATATTGTGTGAGCCGATGAAACCGGTTAAATTTGCTAACAAGACAAAAAAAAATAAAACAATTGGCACAGCAACCCCCACCATATCCAAGCCAACCAACGCCTAGCTCGCTGGTTGGGTTTCCTTTATAAAAATCAAACCAAATTTTGCTATCTTTTCTATGTGAGACCATTTTTGCTGAAAAATTAGAGTTAAAGCTGGATGACGTCACATATTCAATTCTTGGTATATGAAAAAACAAAAATTCTATACAAACCCAGCCAAGGAAACCACGAAAAACAACCTCTCGCAGTTTTTGAATTGTAGGCCCAAACAATGGGCTCCCGCTAACTCCAACAGTATTGGGACCATCCTCATGTAAGTGGCGGTTTTTACCTGGTTTCTTCACTCGGGTCGTGTAGAACTACCCATGAAAAAAACACATTTCTTCTTTGCCATTTTCTTTTCTTTACTTATTATGAGCAGTCTCTCTCTCTCAAATCTCATCCTTGATAGAGTGAATAAGTCAGATCTTCTCCAAATTGGACTGCAATCACATCATTATAATTCCTCAATTTACTTACTTCGACTGTATGTTTACTAACTTCACATTTAAATTAGTGCTGGATGTTTTTCACTGTTGTGCAAAGTTTGTTGGTTTGCAGTTTCATGGATCGGTGATTAAGAGGTGTTTTCATTTTTATGTGTGTGTGTTTGTAAATCAATGATCCAGTTTTACTCGGCTTGTGGTAAATTATATGGTACGGAGGAAGTATTTGATGAATGTACTCAAAGGATGTTGTAACGTGGAGATCATTGATTAGTGGGTATTTAAGAAATGGAAATATTTTAGAAGCACTGGGTGTTTGGAAAAAAATGCTTGAAAGAAATGAGGTTTCTTGGAATAGTTTGATTGGTGGTCTTGTTCGAGCAGGTTATTCGCTGGGATGAGGCGCAACGTCTTTTTGATGAGTTGACGAGAAGGAATGTTGTTAGTTGCGCTGTGATGATATCTGGGTATTCTCAAAATGGTTATCCGAGAAAAGCGCTGGCCTTGTTTAGGGAGATGCAATCATTGGATTTAAAACCTAATTTTGCAGTTTTGGCGAGTGTTTTTGCTGCTTGTGCACAATTAGGAGCTTTTTGATCATGGGAGCTGGGTTCATTGTTATATTAAGAAGAACGGTATAAAAATGGATTCGATACTTTCTGCTGCTTTGATTGATATGTATGCAAAATGTGGTACAGTAGTCTGGCTATGCAAGTATTTGATTTGTCAGAGGAGAAAAATTATCCACTTGCACAGCTGCAGTATCAGGGGTGGCATATAATGGGTATAATGACGAATCAATTCGGACTTTTGAGAAAATGAAGAGTGCAAGAATCACACCAGATCATATTTCCTATCTAGCAGTATTATGTTCTTGTAACTACATGGGTTCAGTTGATTTGCACTACTTCAAATCAGTGGGTTCAGATTCATGGGATTAAACCTGAGCTGGATCATTACACGTGCATGGTTGATCTTCTGGTCGCGCAGGTTTGTTGGAGGAAGCCGAAAGATTTATAAATATCATGCCAATAACTCCAAACAATGTCATATGGGGTGCCTTCTTAGTGTACGCAGGACTCGTAGCAAATTCGAAATGGGACGAAGAGTCGGGAATTGTTTAGTTGAATTTGATGGGCATTATGTTCCAGGGCAGTGTCAAGTAAAGGAGACCGTGTTACGTGTAGAAGAAATTCAGAGAACTATGAGAAGGAAAAGAGTTAAACGTGTTCCAGGGCGCAGTTCAATTGAGGTTGACGGTATTGTTCATGAATTTGTTGCCGGAGACATGTCCCAGGATAAGATAGGTGAAATTTATTCAGTGTGAGTGGAGATGGTTACAGAGATAAAGAAACTTGGGTATGCACCAGAGACAAAGGGGGTTGTGTTTGATGTTGAAGAAGAGGAAAAAGAAACTGTAGTTGGTTATCACAGTGAAAAATTGGCTGTTGCCTTTGGGTTTATTAGCAAAGACCCAGGCTCAGTTCTTCGCATGGTGAAGAATATTCGTATCTGTAGTGTGATTATGTCAAGGATAGAAACCTTCTGCTTAAGAAGAAGTTGAGAAACGTAAGCTCACACTGAAAAGTTCATTCTACTAATTCATGATTCAATTGCCTAACAAAGTAATCTCTTACATTTGTTGATAACTTGTGGTTTTTTTTCTACGAATCTTTGAGGCTCTCTAGCTACTGTTCCAGAGATGGTTGAGTTGCTCCCTGCATTGCCATGATATGGAATTATCAAAGATGTTCCCTGTTAATTGTAAGTGGTTATCTGCCCCATGTTTCAGCCAGATTTGCTTTGTTGATTACACCTTAGTAGTCTTGTTTTAGCAAGTCATGTTGCCGTTGGTAAACTTCATTAGTCATATGTAGCATACAAATGTGTTAAATTTCTGTCTTACAAACGCTTCGTGGACCTTAGCTAATGCAAAGTACGCAAGGGTTTCAAACGTAAACACCCCATATCAATGGTTAGAAAGAAAAAGAACAAACGACACAAAGAAGATAACGTGTAATTTTAATTTTAGTGGGAAGATCTACAAAGAGGGCTAGTAATGTGGATGAAATTCGTGCGCCATCATCTTTGTACTTGCACAAACCACACACGACACTCCATAGAAGAAGACCAACATCCACTATCACTAGTTTTAGAGCCTACGTAAGTAAGACGACTAATAAGCAAGTTACTGATTACTAATTATATTTATCTTGAAGTTGAAATTTTCTTTAATAAATTTGAATTAAGACAAATTTTATCTTATCAATTTCATGAAGTCATGTAAGAAAGATCAGATTGGTGGTTGGTTTAAGCTCATAAATAATATCTACATTTTGGTACCTTAAACTTAGCCTACTCCAAAGTGACTTTTTGAATGTAAGGATTGTTTTCCAAATCAATAAAAAGCTAGTGACTTTTTGAATGTAAGGATTGTTTGCCAAATCAGTAAAAAGCTGGTGACTTTTTATGGGTTTTTATGTCCGGCATTTTTAGGTGCGACATTAAAAGACAAAAAAGATCACCCAAACGTAAATCTAAGCTACACTTATCTTCAATTTTTCGAAATAACTGATATGCCCTTATATAATTGGTAGCAAACACAACAATCGGTATCTTACCAACAATCGATAGAAACATATATACTAATTAGTCTCCGATTATTGTGTGCATATTTCGGCTATTATGCCATTCTATAATCGGTAGCATAAATAACTTACATGATTACCGATTATAAGTAGTCCCAAATTCAAACTTGGCCAAATTCCATAGGTTTTGAGGGTACATATCCCATAACCATATGATTTGTGTTTTGGATGTAGTCATAATCGGAGGTCAAATTGGTAACATAACCTCCCGATTATGGGTTTCCCCAAAACAAGATAGGGAAGTGGTCGTAGATCCATGTCTGTATTGTCATTTTTGCAAGTATTAGGAAATTGATTCTTCAATGGTAGAAAAATTAAAAAATAACCACATGTAGAGTTAATAAACAATATTTGTAGTAGACTCACGTTCCCGGCCACTTGGCTAATTCCAAGCCTCGACGCCTTTCTCAACTCTTCCATCAACCAAGCATGGCATGCCGTGCCCCAAGAATACTCATGCACTTTATCGAGAGGATCCAAAAATTGTAAAAGGTTGGCGTTGACCCGATTGCCACTAGTATTGGGGAAAATGACACATCCCAATACACATAAGAGATATGCGGTGGCCGCGTGGTTGACTTGTTCATCGGTTAAAGTTCCTTTCTCTTCTTTTTCCTTGGTGCCCTTGAACATATCAATCAGAGTACCCATGTTGAACTGTCTAGTTCTATACTTCATGCATCTTTTGAACTCAGTTGTTGATGTTTCTTCATCCCAACCCAAACACTTTTTAGTTACATCATAAAGTTTGGTCCATTCCAACTGCTTTGTGAACTCAGCCCTGACACCTTTGCCATCGACAGGGAGTCTAAGAATCTGCACAACATCATCTGGGGTAATCGTCATCTCCCCAAACGGCATATGGAAGGTGTCGGTATCAGGATAAAGTCTCTCCACAAACGACGATATAGCCACCCGATCATGTTCTAACATAGAGTTTTCCGCAACATCAGCCAACCCAGAATTTGCAATAATTCTCTTGAACATTTCACATTCATTCTTCAAAGGCCAATCCAACATTTTAGTTGGTGCGGTGGTCGGTTTGAGTATACGAACCACATTAGAATGATACTATTAAACACATGACAAGTTAAATTTTTTTTTAGAATAACCTAAAACTATAACCCTTAAAACTATTACGAAGAAAAAGATAATAGGTAAATAAAATGGAAACAATTATTACCTCGGTTTCATATATTTCTTTGGCCCATGAGTCTTTGTATCCAAATAACAATTGTCCTCCATCCTTCGACAGCCCAAGGATTACACCTTCTGGAATATCCTTCACTTTCAGTCTTTGTGGGACAAGGTGTTTCACTTTTTTTCGAGGAGGATTTTTCTTTTCGGCTTCTCCTTCTTCTTGCGCACCACTACCTTGTCCTACTTCTGGTACTCTATCTTCGGGTGCTTCTAGTTGAATTTCTGGTTGTGATTGTGGAGCACTTGGTTGAACACCTTCTTGAACTGGTTGTGATTCAGAGGAACTTGGTTTGAACACCTTCTTGAACTGGTTGTGATTGAGAGGCACTTGGTTGAACACCTTCTTGAACCGGTTCTGATTGAGGGGAACTTGGTTGAACACCTTTCTTGACTTGCTTGTTGATTTCTATCTTGAGTACTTGAAGCGGCTTTAGCAGTTCTAGCTCTCCTTGCACTAGCTAAGACAATTGCATCTTCGATTTTTTTACCTTGCCTATCCCTAAACAACAAAATAAAGTACAACAGGTTTTACACTATATAATCGGAAGTTAATGTAAAACCAACGCTCCCGAATATACATATTCGGTTGGTTGAGTTAACCATAACCCCCCGATTACGCTCAATCATAAATATCAGTTCACCAAAAGCCACCGAATACGTATAATCAGAAACAAAAGAAAATTTTTGGTGTTCGAATATGTTTATCTACACACAATAATCAGAAGCTAAATTTCAACATAACCCTCCGAATACCAATAATCGAAAGTCATAAAAAGTCTACCCTTCCGAATGCACCACAATCGGAAGCCTCACAAAACTAATTTCTACCGAATATGCATCACTTTGTGGCCAGAAATTACTCAAATGGTTCATCCTAAAGAATCAGAAGGAAATTACAAAACATATCACCGATTATTGCGTCTCTAATACTTGTTCTTCCCTAGTATATTCAGAAGGCTAAAACACAATTAACTTCCGATTATGATCGATTTAGGCCTCAGTAATGAAAACAGTCTACAATCGGTAGGCAACCTAAATATTTACCACCCGAATATGACAAATGTTCTTGTGAAATGAATAATTCGACCATAATCGAAAGTTTAAAACAATAACTAACCTACTGAATCTGGGTAATAACCGAAAACCCTTAAAAAAATGGATTCGTCGAATTGAAGCAATATAAACAAAATTAATGGTAGAATCTTACCTGATCGGCGCCATTTCAAGTTTCCTGAGAGTTTGGCTATCAGTATCGCCTACATCAGGGACTTCATCTTCTTCGCGTTCTTCGGGTTCGTGAGTTAAAACCTCTTTATTACGAGCATGCAATCCAATATTCGGACCCTCACCGCGCACTACGTTTTTCGTTCGAGCTTTCTTACGTTCCTTTTCTTTCATCTTTATAGAGAATAATCGACGATGATTCGATTCGACGATTAACGATGTATTGAAGCGGATTTCAACGAGGGGGAAGTTTTCCTCTCTGAAATCGGAAGGGAAGAGGATAAGAGGAGTTGAAGTTGAAAAGAAATGAATTTAGGTTGACATTGGTTTTATCTGTCAAACGGTTATTAATCGGTAGGTAATACCACCTCATTAGCTACCGATTGTTGAGTAGCCCAAAATCGGTAGAGGGGATTACTTATAACCTACCGATTATTGGAAGCCCCAAATTGAACCTTTGCTAAATTCCATAGTTTCGATACAGAGCCGACCATAACCATTTGGTTCGTCTTTTGGATGTAGCCATAATCGGAAGATAAATAGATTACCAAACCTCCCGATTATAGGTTGCCCCAAAATGAGTTTTTTCTATAATCCTTCGTTGCAGGAAATTTGAAATCTACCATAATCGGTAGGAATTGCAGGAAAATGAGTTTACCCTCCCGATCATGGGAATCCCTAAATCGTTAGCTTAGACATTTTTTTGTTCGTCTGATTATATAGGAGCCCCAAATTTCACCATTGCAAAATTCTAAAGATTTCTTATTTCTATACTTCAACAATCGGTAGTCTCGTGAGGTTCTTTTTCCTACCGATTGTTATAGAAGCCAGATACGAGTTTGGCACAATATCGATATTAATCGGTAGTATAATATCGTTACTAAGCTTCTGATTTCTTTATAATAATCGGGCACAAAATAACTTCCGATTATGTAAGGGCATTAACGAATTCTCCGCGTTTTTGGACATCCCTTAACGGTGTATATGGGTTGGGAATAAAAAAATCATCACTAATTCTTTTGGGATCGCCCCTCAAAATGCCAGGTTTTTACGAGTCTTTAACTAGAAGTGGCTATTTCTTTACGTACAAACCTGCTTCTTCTTTTCCTTAAAAGAAAGTGGTAAAAGCATTCTACTCTAATAAAAATGGTAAAAGAGAAAAAAATAGTTTCACCAACAAAGTCGCAATTAAAATCAGTGATTTTGGGATGTGAATAGATTGGTCAAGGATCATGCCCGTGGATCTTAAAAAAGCAGTGTGTATGTTTGATTTTTACTCGGTATGCTTGATTTTTACTATAACGTAGATTATGTTTATTTCATTATTTTTTTACCGTGCCGTGCAAATTTAGCTGTAGTGCTAGTGAGGAGGGAAAAATTGATATCACCATCTTTAATAAGGGTAGTTGGAAATATGTTACCTTTTTACTATTTCGTGCAGAGTAGCTGGCAGCAATGAGGTTTACGCATTTGCCTTATTAGCCAAGTTCAGTGATAGTGGAAGACAGCTGCTACATCCATTTGTGTCCAGCTGCATTGTTGGTCGTCTATATATGTATACACAAAATTGCAAACTACAGAGAATTCAGTTGATTTTTTTTTTTGATTTGAGGGAGGTAGTGAACTTCAGAAACAAAAAACTGAGCTTGAATTCCAGAGTAAAGATGTCTTCTTCAACAAAGCAAAGAAGAAGAGGCGGAAGAAGAAGAAGAAGTAAAGGTAAGATCTTAAGTGATTCTAATTCTTCGTCATCATTAGCAGCATCGTTTATAGGTAGTAATGTTGATATCTTAACGCTGATTCTTACCCGCGTACCATCAAAATCTCTACTTATGTTCAAATCTGTATCGAAACAGTGGTTGTCCTTAATCAATGACCCAATATTTGTTCACAAACATTTCATCCAAAACCCTAAATTTTCGATCCCAGGATTGTTTTGGGGAAATGATTTCTCCTCAATGCCAAAATTCACGTATGGTTACATTTTCTTAGATGGAAATACCAATAGTTATGTCCCTTTTGAAACCTTAGCTTTTAAGATAGGGAGATTAGTCAGAGAAGGTATTGAGATTGTGCAATCTTGTAATGGCTTACTCTTATGTAGTGATTGTAAACCCAGAAATAGTGATCGTACTTATTATATCTTCAATCCTTTCACAAAGTAGTACAAAGTCTTACCTCGGTCTCGAATGAGAATTCGTGGTTTCCCATATCTTAGGAAAGTTTGTTTAGTGTTCGATCCACTGAACTCCCCATATTACAAAGTTATATCTTTTTGGACGAACCGTGATCTTAAATATAGAATTGAAATGTACGATTCCGGAACGTCTTCTTGGAGGTTGTCTGGATTTGATTCATGCAGTCTGCCAGATGAAGCAATACCATGGACTCCTAGTATCTTCTGGAATGGTTCATTGTACTGGTGCGACCGAAAAGGGTTTATATCTTACTTTGATACTGATCATGAATTAGTTGGGGTAGTGCCACTTCCAAGTCCTGCGCATACAAATCGTGATATGAAGTCTTTCGACATTGCGGAGTTTCGGGGCCATTTCTATCTTATTGAGAAAGATCATGGTTGTTACACTTTCAACATATTCGAATTGGATTCCGCTGACTGCTGGAATGTGAAAGGTCCGGTCGATATGAGGTTAAATCTATATGCTGGGTCTCCTTATGATCCTATATTTCGGCTTTATAGGGATCATATCATATTCATTACGGAGAGGGAAGAAGAAGAAGATTCAACAAAGGTTGTGCTGCTAACAAAAGAGAAAAGTGTTGTCACTTATGATCTAAAAGATATGAGCTTCGAGAAAATTCATGATCTATTAGCACGACGACAACTGTATTTATGTGTCCGATTTTATCAATATATCGAGTCCTTAGCTCGTGTTTAGTCATTTAAGTGACTATTTCTTAGCTTGAACTTGAATTATGATTATCCGACTAGTACAACATCAAGAGGAGAACAACAACCACAACCACAACAATCAGAATTATGTTTCATTTCTTCATGATCACCATGCCACTATGAATCCTTTGTTTCATTTACACTGCCATTTTATATCTTGTATGCTTATTAGCTTACTTTTATAGCTTGTATGTGGTTTTCTAGTCATCGTATGAGTTATTTTTTTGGATTTGAAACATTATCTTCTGTATTTACGGTGCAATTTTATATGGTGGGGAAGATTATATGGTAGAGAATAGGGCTCGTGAATCAGGGTAATTTGTGATTCATTTATGAGGATTACTTTACATAATTAGGAACAATCCAACTTAAATAGTTGTATAAATGTTGCATATGTTTGTTTGTGTTTATTAGACTATTGGTGGTTAGTTGAAATTCATGATCAAATTTAGTCTCTGTACTCTTGATATCAATAAGATTTCCTAAATGGGTTTGGATGACTAATGATTTTTGATGATTCTTAAGGTTATCACGGGTACAGGGTTTTGATTTAACGTGTCCTTAAATGGCTTTTTGTAATTGGAAGTGAAATGAATTGGGTGTATCTTTCAATGCTGAAGATTATATATACTTTGTAGTTCAGCATTTCAATACCAACCATGGATGTTATATACTTCAGTGATTCATCAAAATTTAGCGTATCTTTGAATAAGTATCATCGTTCAGGATTGAATATGATATAAATGTGAATTACATTGTTTTTGGTTCCATCTCTTTGGTTGAGTTAATTTCTGTGTAACTCTTTCCTTCAATGCATCTTTAGTCTACTGGTTTTTGGGTTCTAATCTCTCTGTATAGTAGATAGCTTTCTGAAGTAGTCCTGAAGTCTAGTTTCTCTTAAGAGACACAAATGGTGGGCTTCTTTGTGTTTGCAACGCAGGTTATTAATGTGGTTATGGTTCGAAAATATAGCATAGATTATGGCTTTTCTAACTTCTTTCTAGAGAAGCTTTTCTAACTTATATGCAGTTTTAGGGTTTGACTCCTGCAGGTTGTCAGTGTTTTGATGTGAAGCTTGTTTCAAATGTTTCGCATCTGCTGTAGCTTTCCACTTGTTTAAATCAGTACTCTGATGACCTATATTGTGGCGAAAAGATGGAACTGTACTTCTTTGAGGTTTCCAAATGGATCCCACGCATTTGTTGGTTATTTTCCGTGTACTTCTTCGAGGATACTACTCCCCTTTGGTTTCCAGAATTTTGCTGTCACTCTCAGGAAATATTGCTCAAGTTTAGGATGAGATTTTGTTGTCAAAAATTGACAAAATCTATATAAGCCACATACTTCGTATTAATTGATTGAGAGAGGCTTGTTGCGTATCAAGTTCATACCGGATTCATCATTCATGGTTACGTTAGTTCTTACTTCTAAATGCTAATAAGAAGCCTGAAGTGATTTCCATGAAAAAAAAAAATATTATCTTTTCAAGTACCCCTCAGTGAATCTTAATCATGTAAGATGCTGCCAGTGTAACTATAGATTTACACTCTTTTTATCTCCTGTATTACTACTTCTCTTCTTTCTTCTTCTGCGTCATCAAAACGCTCGCCGGAATCTTAGTGACAGATCTCATCTTCACGGTACCGGGAAAAGAATCTTCTCCCATTTGATTCACCAATCATCTGACACGTCTTCAATTACAATTTGTTTATTTATTTTCGATTAGGTAGTTTAGATATTAGGTTTGATCATAACCGGAGGACTAGGTACACCTTCACCAATTACACCACCACAACCACCACGGATTCCACCTCCGCCATCATCTGTAACTCCACCATGACCAGTTCCAGCGCTAATACGAACACCTCCAACTCCGCCACCACTTTGTATATGGAGTTAGGAGGGGCGCTGTAGGTGGTGGAGTTTGATTGGTTAAGGTCCTTAAGGATCATACCCGTGCCAGTAAATGGACTTAAAAAAACGGTATGTTTGATTTTTGCTATTGTAAAGTACGTCGTTTATTTCATTATCTGTTATCCGTGCCTTGTGTCTGAATCATTAAAATTTGACTTTTATGTATTTGTTTTTTGTTTGATAGGTAGATTATGCAGCCTTAGATTGATATAAATGGATCATTCAAAGAGTTACGTCTCTACGGAATGAAGGTAATGCTGACTCTTAATTACGGTAGTTGGAGTGGGCTTAGCCAAGCTTAGTGAGAAAGGAAGACAGCAGCTACAAAGAGTTAGAGTCTACTTTTTCTTTCGGTTTAAAATTTCCAGGAAAAAGAACAAAATAAAAGATTATATATTAAACTTTGAGATATAAATTTGATAGATCTTTTGATAATCAATAGAACTGAGCTTGAGTTCAACAAAGTAGAGATGTCTTCTTCAACAAAGCAAAGAAGAAGAGGAGGAAGAAGAAGAAGCACAAGAAAAGGTAAGATTTTAGATGATTCTAATAACTCATCACGATTACCATCATCAGCAGCATCGTTTATAGGGAGTAATATTGATATCTTACCGCTAATTCTTACCCGCTTACCGTCCAAATCTCTCCTTGTGTTCAAATGTGTATCAAAACAGTGGTTATCTATAATCACCGACCCAAAACTTGTTCACAAACATTTCATCCAAAACCCTAAATTTTCTATCCATGGATTGTCGAGCTGTGATGTCTCCTCAACGATAAAACCCACGTATGGTTACATGCTCTTAGATGGAAATGCCAATTTTTTTTTTGAAAAAGGCAAAGGATATATTAAAAAAGAAAGAAAGAGTGCCAAGATGGCACCCTCCAAAAATACACGAAGATAGGCGACTAGATAGTTTACATACCTTCTGAAACCTTAGATTTTAAAATAGGAAAATGTTGAGATTATTAGTCCCACATGGTTGGGTTATTTAAGATCATGTAGTTTATAATCTATTAGGGCATCTCCACTCATTGCCAATTGGTTTTGAGTTGGATGCCCGCAGAGTTTAATATGGTATCAGAGCAGGCTATTTGTGTCGAGTCAGTTGACCGCACCTTTATTCCGCGTCACCCGATTTAATTGTCCACGTGTTTGTAAGACCCGCTAAGAATACATGTGAGGGGACGTGTTGAGATTATTAGTCCCACATGGTTGGGTAATTTTAGATCCTGCAGTTTATAATCTATTAGGGTCTTTCCACTCATTGCCTATTGGTTTTGAGTTGGATGCCCGCAGACTTTAATATGGTATCAGAGCAGGCTTTTTGTGTCGAATCAGTTGACGCACCTTTATTCCGCGTCACCCGATTTAATTGTCCACGTGTATGTAAGACCCGCCGAGATTACACGTGAGGGGGCGTGTTGAGATTATTAGTCCCACATGGTTGGGTTATTTAAGATCCTGTAATTTATAATCTATTAGGGAATCTCCACTCATTGCCAATTGGTTTTGAGTTGGATGCCCGCATACTTTAATAGAAAATTAGTCAGAGAAGGTATTAAGATTGTACAATCCTGCAATGGGTTGCTGTTATGTAGTAATTGTGTACGCCACAACTGTGATCGTACTTACTATATCTTTAATCCTTTCACAAAGCAGTACAAAGTGTTACCTCCGTTTCAAATGATAAGTCTTGATTTCCGATATCTTAGGAACGTTAGTTTAGCGTTAGACCCATTGAAATCCCCATACTACAAAGTTATATATTTCTGGAGGGACCGTGATCTTAAGTATAGAATTGAAATCTATGATTCCGAAATGTCTTCTTGGAGGTTGTCTGGATTTGATTCATGTACTCTGCCAGCTGAAGCTGAAGCTATAATATGGGCTCCTAGTATCTTCTGGAATGGTTCATTGTACTGGTGCGATCGAAAATGGGTAATATCTTACTTTAATGTAGTTGGGGTAGTGCCACTTCCAACTCCTGTTCAAACAAATCGTGATACAACGGCTTTCCGCATCGCGGAGTTTGGGGGCCATTTCTATCTAATGGAGAAAAATAGTGACCGTTTAAACATATTCGAGTTGGATTCTGCCGACTGTTGGAAGGTGAAAGGTCATGTCAATGCGAGGTTATATGCTAGGTCTCCTCGTGGTTCTACATTTCTCCTTGTGGATCGTATCATATTCATTACAGAGAGGGAAGAAGAAGAAGATTCAACAAACGTTGTGCTGCTAACAGAAGAGGGAAGAGTTGTCACTTATGATCTAAAAGATACGAGGATCGAAAAAATTCATGATGCACAACGACAATTTGATGTATCTGTCCAATTTCATCAATATATCGAATCCTTAGCTTGTGTTGAGTCACCTAGGTGACTATTTCTTGGGATTGTTTCTTAGCCTGAACTTGATTATCCAACTAGCACAACATCAAGAGGAGAACAACAACAGAATTATGTTTCATGATCACCATGCCAGTATGCCACTAACAATCCTCTCTCACTATTTCCGAGTTGAAACCATTTCTTTTTATATGTATATTCTGCAGACAAGAACTTTTTCTTCTTTTTCTTTAATTCGTGATTGACTATTGAACTATTTGGAGCAGTAACTGTAGCTAATTAAGACAGATTTATGTTGTCTTAATTGTGTAATCTCCTTTCCATTACAGTTATGTCTTATGTGATGCTTAATATACTTTGTATTTGAAGTGGTCTCACCTAGCAACCCTACTTGCAGATAATACAGTGATTACTGTCATAGTAGATGCATGATCCTCCCATATTTAAGCACAAAGTCTAAGCTATGTATTTAGCAAGTAGCCTGGATAGAGGTATAAGAAAAGGACTACCTCGTAGGACTTGCTCAACTGCCTCCAACTTGTTGTCAATTGCAGGAAAGACTGCCCAGGACAAAATTTATACCAACTTCTAAATACTAGAATTTCGCAAATTCATTTAACCAAATCTTAAACCAACCAACTGCAAAGAAGGTTAACAGAATATAAAACATCATCTATAAAATAGTTTCGGAACCAGAAAGAGAGAACTACTTGGTCTTAGACAATGTAGCGGAAAAATAAAAAACATTCCTAGGCATACCGGAGAACCACCAGAAGACAGTAGCCTTTCAATAATCACCACCACGAAGACGAAGGACAAGGTGAAGGGTGGATTCTTTCGGAATGTTATAATCAGCAAGAGTCCTTCCATCTTCCAATTGTTTACCAGCAAATATCAACCTATGCTGATCAGGAGGAGTACCCTCCTTATCTTAAATCATTGCTTTCACGTTGTCAATGGTATCAGAACTCTCGACCTCCAATGTCATCGTCTTACCAGTAAGGGTCTTAACAAAAATCTGCATACCACCACGTAGGCGAAGAACCGAGTGAAGTGTAGACTCCTTCTGGATATTGTAATCAGCGAATGTACGATCATCTTCAAGTTGCTTGCCTGCAAAAATCAATCTCTGCTGGTCTGGAGGAATTCCTTCCTTATCTTGGATTTTCGCCTTAACATTATTAATTGTATCAGAGCTTTCAACTTCAAGGGTAATGGTTTTGCCTGTAAAGGTCTTCACAAAAATCTGCATACCACCACGCAGACGAAGAACAAGGTGAAGGGTTGATTCCTTCTGGATGTTGTAATCAGCCAAAGTCCTACTATCTTCAAGCTGTTTACCAGCAAAGATCAATCTCTGTTGGTCTGGAGGAATTCCCTCCTTATCCTGAATCTTTGCCTTTACATTGTCGATAGTGTCAGAGCTCTCCACCTTAAGAGTTATTGTTTTGCCAGTCAAAGTCTTAACAAAGATCTGCATACCACCACGAAGACGTAACACAAGATGGAGAGTGGATTCTTTCTGGATGTTGTAATCAGCCAAAGTCCTACCATCTTCGATATTTTTACCAGCAAAAATCAATCTCTGCTGGTCCGAGGGGATTCCCTCCTTGTCATGAATTTTGGCTTTAACATTGTCATGGTGTCAGAACTTTCGACCTCAAGAGTAATGGTCTTCCCGGTTAGAGTTTTCACGAATATCTGCATCATTAACTGCATTAAAACAATAACCGTTCAATCTAAGTAACCCATAAGAATTTTTTTATCCCAGAACCACACTACTGGTTCACAAACTCAGTCCAAACCTAAGTCTAAGTTATCAAAACATTAAGAGAAAAGGATAATTGGATTTTAGTACTCAGGTTCTGTCCAACACTAGGCTTTGGTCTAACATTTGTCCAATGTTAGGGCTTGGTACCTGGGTTGGATGTTGACCAACGTTGACTGTTTATGATCAGACTTTAATTAATTTTATACCATAAAAATGTTGTCGAATTATAAGTTTACAAGTATAACCCTACGAAAAGCATCATTCTTCTTATTCTTATCGTCTCCTATTCTTCTCACATCAGCATCAACTTCACTGACCTCAACATAACCGGATCCATTGTTCTTCTCGGCTTCAATATCTCTGCCAAAAACTCCATGGATTCAAACTCTTATCAAAACCCAATTAAACTTCCCTTGAGAGTATCCTTGCCTTGTTTTCTGGACAGCATCATCCATTTCTCATTCACAATAGAACCCTAGAATCCATTTCTCCTCCCTCATCTTTTAATTTCACCAAACAGTCATGTCAGACTCCCATCAAAAGAAAACCCATTCATTGAATGTTCCCATACCACCACCAGCATCAGTTCTTCCTTGATTTTATTCTCGGCAACATATATAACATGCCTATCTTGTGTTGTTCTTGAATGATTTCCCTTCTCCATCTCACTGATTTCACTCAATCCCTCGAATCAGGTTTTTCTTTTTGATAAATTGATTAAATTAGGGTTTTGATTCATCTTTGGGTTTCAATTTAGGTTCTCAATTGAATCGATTGAATAAGGTTTCAGTTAGGGTTTCAATTGATATTTCAGGGATAGTTCTTGTTGCTAATACGAGAGAAACAAGGGAAGAATTTGATTAAAAAAAAAATCTAGCCGATGGTGGTGTTGCGGTGGCTAGTGGTGTCGTTCATGATGTGTGTGGGAAACTAATACTGACGTTCACATGAAACCCTAATTTCGTCATATTCTCAAAATTATTGATGTTTTATCACTTTCAACCCTAATATCTTTGTCACGGATTCTCAATCATAAGAAAAATAAAGAGACAAAGTGGTAATGACAGAGAGAAACGAATACCATGGTATACCAGAGAAGTATGTGGAATTATATAATAAGAATAAGAATACAATCATTCTTCACAGATTCGGTGGTCTGAAAATCTTGTAAAACATTTATAAATTAGAGGGTATGATAGTAAACTCCTATGATAATTATATTTTATAAAAGGTTTTTAATAATTATTAATCAGAAGTGAAGACTTAACCTAGTCAATGGGGGTCAACGTCCAGTTCAGGTACCAAACCTTAATGTTGGAAAAATGTTAGACCAAAGCCTAGTATTGGTCAAAACCTGAGTATCAAACTCTAATTATCCCTAAGAGAAAAGATATCAAGACATTTAGAATTACAAGAGGTGCTCAAAATACAACACAAACTCTAATATCTTCAACCAAAATCTAATAATAATCATCGGTAAACAAAATCTGTAGATCAGAGTCTTAAGTTTCTAGTTCTGCTGCAACCTAAATACAGTTTTCACCAATCCGTTACAAAACGATCCAAGTAATCCATATGAACAAACCCAGAATTCTCACACTTAACAATCAGCAAAAATTGTATTTTATTACATTCACAAATTTGTGACCTAGTTTTGAAGGAGATCAGATCAGAGTCTGATTTAATCACCATGTAAACCCTAAATTCAATTTAGATATCAAATTGTAAATAGAGGGAATCATCAACATCAGACTGCAAATCAAATCCAACGGCACCAACTAAATTGTACATGAAAATACATATAATTGAGATAAAGTCCTAAATCTAGACAAAAATCATTAAAAAAAACCCTAATTCATTCAGAAACTACATATTCAACAGCAGGGAATTGTTAACAACGCTTACCTTGTATGTGTGAGAGACGGGATGAAAATTGGAAAAACTTTTTCTTTATGAATCGGAAAAACAAAGAGATCAGGCAAAGGGCCGGAGGCGAAGAAGAAAATATCGGTTAAGAAAATCGGAGGGAGTTGAGGTAGTGGTTCCGTCTATTTATAAAGACTTTGCAACCAAACCGAGTCGACTTGGAATAGGAGAAGAATATTTGATTTTGCACAATGGGATAGGAATTTCTTATCTCGGGTGGATGTAAAAGGGGTGTCCTAGGAATTGGTAGATTACTAAGTTACACTTAATTAATTTAAATTATTTAAATATCCTTCACTTAAATTTAAAATATGAATCTAGACTAACCAAAATACAAAATCATTTTGATTTCTGATCTAATTGAACCATTTTGATTTTATTTTTCGTCGGTGATTAATTGTTGATTCATAAATCTTTGATCATTGGTTAATTACCACAAGTATAAATGAGTGGTGTGAAGCGTTTCCCAAACACATTTAGCTTCAGATTCATATATTGGAACCCATATCTTTGTTCTTCATTTATTTTGTCTCAGAAGATTAGTTTTGCTGATAATTAATCATCAAAATGATAGCCAGACTTCACTTTATTAAAAAACACACTTAGTTCGGTTGTTCAATTATTTATTCGAACCAGAAGAACCTAAATTCGTCAGCTACAGAGTGAAGTTCGGCTGATAACTTATCAGCCGAACCTATGCTTTTTGAAAATATACCTAGGTTCGGCTGACAAGTTATCAGCTAAACCTAGGGTGTTCTTCGTATATGAAGAATATCCAGAGGTTCGGCTGATAACTTGTCATCCGAACCTAGGTATATTTTCAAAAAACATAGGTTCGGCTGATAACTTATCAGCCGAACCATTCATCTAGTTAATAGATCGAGGTTGTAAAAATTCAACCTAAAAATGGAGATAAAACATCGTCTACAAGTATACATGTGAATCTGATTTGAATCATACATTTACTCACTTCTAATCACTAAAATCTCAAAACCCAAGTTTTTTCTCACTACTTTTTATTCCTCTCAAAAACCCCAAACTCTCTCACATAAATCAGATTTCTCCACTAATTTACCGCTCATAATTTAATTTTAATCAATCCTTAACATTCCTAATTAATTATTATCATTAAATCTAATCATAATCATTAACACTAATTATGTTAGGCTAGTTATGCCATTACCAAAAATGGGTAAATAAGGGGTGATGAGTTTTTGTACCCAGTGACCCTATTTTGGAACCACTAGGTATGCCTCAAAATAGGAAGCGAAAACCGATCAGTTCATCCGTGCATCCATTAGATGCAAATCCGTTGGATGTTGGATTGCGTGCGGATGCCGAATTTAAAATCCGTAATGTATTAGATTGGATACATATGAAGTGAAAACCGACCCATGCTAACGCCTATTTATGGTTGAGGTGATAAATTAGTTCTAAACTATAGGCTTAAGCCAAACGTCTATAAATGGTCAGTCTACAAGACACTCCCACATTAAATTTTCAGTTCCGCCACTGGTGCCAGTGCACCGAGAAATGTACTTCGGGAAAATAAAACTGCATTTGACATTGTTCTATCATTAAGATTGGTGTCATCAAAGTAGGTCTTCTTTTTTTTTGTCTCTACTGGGATGTACTTCTGAATTTCTTAGTAATGTATCTATCATTTTGGAGGCACAATTGTGAATGACCACCCATCAAGTCCCACACATCCTAGTATTTGAAAGGCGCGTACATGTACATGTATGACTACCGGATATTTATATTAAATAACAAGAAACTCAAAACCAATTACAATGAAAGATACAATAAACAAGAAAGGTCAAGATACCGCGGAAATCATACCAAATTCTTCTTTGGAAGGTAGAGTGAAGGAATGGTGTGAGAATTTAAATCCAACCATTTTGGATGTTGTTCTTCTTGGGGGGAGAGATGCCCTTGTGAATTAAGAGTATATAATTTTCCCAATAACTTGTCATCTTGTGGAGAGTAATCAAGAGAAACCGGTGAAAATACTGTAATTGAATCCAAATCAGGGAACCACGATAGAAATAATCCTTCCAAAAGGAAAAGCTAGAATACCACAAAAAAGGAAGGAGAAAGCCTCCCAAATTTAATCGGATACCTAATTATGTTTCTCATAGGAAACCTAGGTCAATAGATGACGACTATAGAATCAACTAAGACACAAAGTGTGAGAGATTAGTTTTCCCAGTTGACGGTAGGAGCATGCCTACGATTTGCCGCCTGTGTAGGAAGAATGACGAGACTTTGAGCCATGTCACTTGGGATTGCAGAGTTGCTAATAGAATCTGGGCTTGGGCGGCAACAATATTTAAACTGCAACCCAGTGAAGATCTGGTGGCCTCTTACAAGGCTGCCAAAGGCTGGAGCAGGATGATAAAGGATTTGTGGCTAGTTGCTAACTTAGCAATTGTCTCAGAATTGTGGAAGATGCGCAATAAGGTGTATTTTGAGGATTTTAAGATGCATTGGATAGGTTTGAAAGGTAGAGTTTATCAAGTTATTCGTGATAACTCGATTAGAATGAAGGGCCATATGTATAATATGCAAGAGGATTTTCGCATCTTGAATTGTTTCAGGGTGCAGCCTAGATCGAGCAAGTTTTCAACGCCAAAAGATGTTAGTTGGTTTCCTCCCAATCCTGGTGAAATAATGATATGATGTGATGGTGCTTCTCGTGGTAACCCAGGCCAAGCTGGAGCTGGTGTCACTTTTAGAGATGCTAATGCAGCTGTCTTGGAGTTCTTTCAGTTGGCCTTGGCTGTCAAACCAACTATTTTGCGGAAGTGAGTGCTGTTATTTATGGAGTGATGCTAGCAAAGAGGTGGAATATCAAAAACCTTTGCATTCGTTCAGGTTCGATGAGTTGCATTCAAGTTTTTCAAAAGGGTGAGTTGCCTTGGCATCTAGTTACGAAGTGGAGGATTGCGAAGAATTTTTATGATAATATTCGTTATGTTCATAACTATAGGGAAGTTAATTTTTCTACTTATGCTTTGGCCAAACAAGCATGTTTGTTGGATGAAGATAATTTTGAGTTTTATGAGGGTAGGCCAGGCTTTCTTCTATCTGTAGAGTGGCCTGAAGAGGTATACTTTCGATTCAAATAGGTTGGACTAGTGGTGGCCTCACGGCTAGCGCTAGTTTAATCTAGTCCCTGTACAGATTTCGTTTACTTTTAATTTTATTGACCGTGTAAAAAAAATAGTTTTCCCAGTTGACAGAGATTCTCTATTTATAGTCTTCAAACACCAAGGTTAGCTTAGAATTCAAGTTAAGATAACTTGAGAATCAAGCAAACACTTTAGATTTTCAAAATAAAATAGAAGAATATACACATAGGTTCGATTACGGAACCGTGTATAATGCATGTTCCGTTTAGAAATTTTCCAAAGAATCGAAAGTTATTTGATGCTCATTTAAACACCTAAGTAATTAATCATGATTTACACACATAAGTGTCTAAGTGATCAACGAAGTCTTAGAAGTGTTTTAAGAGAGTTCTAGCAACGCTAAACATATTATAAAAATAAGATCCTATACTGCTTAATAAGTCACGATTTATATCATTCACAAGAGTTATTATTATCGGTAGATAGATTTTTTGATTGTGCAGTGGAAATTGAGAAACCATTCAAGGGTTATACAGTTCAGTGTTTGGGGTCTTGTGATGGTCTGGTTTGCCTATGGTTCCACTTCCGGAAATCCATTTGTCTTTCGAATCCAGTGATGTAGTTTTGAAAGTGGTAGTAAAGTTCGTTCAACTCGGACTCGATAAGATTGGGTTCTAGACTTAAAATAAAAATAGAAAATATATATACAAAAGGTTTGTCACAATGTCGAGAGATACTGAGACTCAGGATTCCACCAAATTCCATTCATGCGACTCAAATAATAATTCCAATCAATTATAGTTCAAATAATAAAAATATGGACTCTTGTTCTTTGCCAAAAATAGATTTTTGAAAAGAAATGACTGTAAATCACAAGCATGATGTATCAAAAATACATAGACCAAGCATACACCATCAAACGAAATCACACTCATTCAATAAAAATCATAAATCGATTAAAAATCAATGCAAATAGTCATAAAAGAATTATTAGAATTACCACATGCGTGAAATAGGGATTCCTCCGTCATCCCAGTATTAGGGTTTAGCTTCTAATATCAAAAACAGGCTCAAAAGAATAAATCATGGCTCAAAAGTTGTTTTTATTGAAGAGATGATATGATTCAGTGAATATGCAACGAATTAATGCCGTTACAGATTTCACTGTTACAAGAGGTGTGGCTAACTGAAGATAAATGTGGCTGTTCAGCTGTTACAGAGAGAATACTGTAGCAGTGTTGCGAATTTGAGACGCTTTCTTATTTGCAACGTACACTTCAGCACCAGCAGCAGCAGCGACAAGTTTCCTGTAATCATTGATTCTCGCCTCCTGAGCTCTCCTATAGACCCCAAACTCTCGAAAATTTGTCTATGTGACCTAAGAATCCTATTTATACACAAAAGGTTCATTGAATCTTTCCCAAATCGCATCAAAATTCCCTTTTTCTTTCTTGGCAGTCACGGAAATAATCGCTTCCCAAATTTGTTTTACGCGTTTATGAGCTTTCCCACTTATCTGAAACTCTTCCTTAGATAGAATATAACCTTTTTGAACCAATTTGTTGCCTTTAATCTCTCTGAATATCCAAAAACGAACCAAACAGGGCATATTTCCTTATTTACTCTGCTTCCCTTTTCCGGCCATTCCAGCCTAATTAGATCGATCCAATTTATTCTAATGAACTTTTTAGGTCATATAAAGTTAAGCCCAACCAATTTCCAGTGTTTAATATCCTTGAAAACGCTTCAGAAATCATTTCAAAACTTAACAGCGTAAACGAGTGCTTTCCCGCCAAATTCTCTAATTCATATCGTGAAGAAGGTGTCCCCCTATCCTGTGCTGTTCTCCCTTTAGCAGCTGCCTGGAAATAGGTCACCCCTTAGTAATTAGGTTACCCCTTATCCAAAATCGAGGGTCCGTATAGTGATTTTTCTGGGACATTTTCCGCACTTTTTCTGGGTTCCTCCGGGGTATTTCTGGGACATTTCCGGTACACTTTCAACGGAGGTCCAAACGCCGCATTTTCAGCCAATTTCGCAATTCCTTATTCTTCTAAAAACACCTACAAATAAATAAAATAACCAAATAAGTACAAAATCAAGCACTAACACTATACACAATTGAGCTATATTAGACCCATAAATGCGTCTATCATCCAGCCACAAGGGAGTACAAAGAATTACCAAACTCAAAAATGAAGCATATCGAGATGGTTGCATTTGGTTATGATTGTAAGAGTGAGAACTACAAGTTATTTTCCGGTAGTTTTATAATTTTATTCGAAGTTTATTCGCTAGGATCAAAATCATGGAAAACCCTTGAAAATGTACCTTATAAGTTTGTTTATCCTAGCAAACCGTCCAATGTGATTGTTAATGGAGATTTTCATTGGTTATCCAAAAGGAAAGACTCTCCCGGTGTTTTGTTAGTCTTTTTAGACATCAGCAACGAGATATTCAAAGAAATGGAACTACCAAAAGAACCTTTGGATAAGGGTTCTTGGTTTCGCAATTTGGGGGTGTTTGAAGGGTGCCTCTGTGTATTTGTTAATGCTAATTGCGTTCACTTTGAAATATGGATAATGCGGGATTATGGAGTTCAGGAATCTTGGACTAAACATTGTGTCATTACCCATGATAGATTCATGGGATTCAGAAGCCCGTTATTGATTAGTTCTTTTAAGAGTGGTACGATACTATTTGAGGTTTCTGGTAAACTAGTGGTATATGACCCTAGGAAAAAAAGTGCTATGGATCTAAATATTCCTGGATCAATCCAATTGCTCCAAGAAAGTTGGTACTTTGAAAGTCTTGTTTTGCTTAATTCTGGTACTTATGTCGGGTGTTAGAGCATAGCTCGGTCGACCTCGCATGCGTTGCTATCTCAAGCATGTTTGTAAATGTTAGTGATCAAAACTATGAGTCTTGATTTCTAGCCTACATAGCTAGGTCTCGGACTAGGATAGAAAAGTGTAGTTGAGCTCAAGGACTTCATGGCGATTCAACGACAACGACGAAGATCTATACAAGGAACCGTGGAACTTCATCAACAAAAAGGTATGTGGAGACTTGAACTTATCTATCACTCAAAAGTCTATCTATTCTATCTCCTACTTCTTATGAGACAAAAGTCGTATGTTATATATACTAGATCATACACATTTGACATTTCGAGCTGAGCACTCATTGCTTATCTTTTATCTCGAAATCGTGTGTTGGTAAAGCGTTTCGCTTTGTTCAAGTTTATCTTCACCTAGTGACGAAAGTCATGAAAAGTTTCAATCACTTTGAGAATTGCTCTGACGTGAATCGGTCTGTGAATAACAGCTACATAGCGTCCTCTGAGAATGTCTCAATGATTGATATGAGAGTTCAGATTACATAACCATGTATTCCTTGAACCGAAGTTTTCGAACTTTGTTGATCAAGAGAAATCGGGAGGATTGTGGAATTGGCTTGCCAAGTCCGCGAACCCAGTCCGCAGACTCAGTCCGCGAACTGTCGGAAGTTCTCGAACGAGAATTTCTGCTGGATTTTCCAAAACTAGTTTGTGTGCTAAGTCCGCGAACTCATTCCGTGAACTGGCGGAAGTTCTCTTTCCGAGAATTTCTGCTGAGTTTGAAAAACTCAACCGATTAACTTAAGTCCGCGAACTTGTTTGTGAACTTAAGAGATTATGATCTAAAGATGTGCTCTGAACATGAAATATTAAATTAATAAGGAATGCTTTATGCAAACCGTGGCTATAATGTTCATGAGACGATTCAATAGAATCGAATAATCTTTGTTTCAATTGTGTCTTGTGTAGTTACATAAGATCTCATGTCAATTGAGCAACTCTTTAACTAGTTCATTTGAGTCAATTGAACTAGTTATGGTAAAGAAGAACAAGGTTGATATGAAATGCTCATATGGTTAACCTTTTGGATTACTATGTTGAACCAACATACACGTACACGTTTGGGCATAGTTTTCACAAACCCAGTAAAAAACGTCTACCAAGTGTGTGTGACAAGCTAAGTTTTCGATCTAACGGTTGAGAAATATTAGCTTGAATCTAAATCAGGTTTTCATCTAACGGTGAATATGGATTGCTTTGTAACTAAGGCAAAACCCTGATTTGAAGGCTATATAAAGGAGACATCTAGCATTGTGCAAAACTAATCCCCACACGTCTGTGTGATACTAGTGCGCTCGCTAGAGTCGATTCTCCTTTAACCTTTGGTTTTCTTCTCTAAAACCAGGTTAAGGACTTAAAGACTTCATTTGGATTATGAAGCCAGACCGATACTACTTTTATCGTAGTTGCACTACAAAATAAGTAGCTTCTAGGGACAGGCTGTTTTTTCAAAACCGTCCCTAAAGAGGGTTATTTGGGCTGCTCATGGAGTGCTCGTCCCTATTAGTGATCAAATTTTTAAATTAAGGCAATAATATGACCGTCCCTAAAAGAAATGACGACCAAATAGTATTAGTGACGGTGGAACAGGGGACGGTTAGAAAAACGTCACTAATATCTTCTTGGGACGGATTTGGGCCTCTTGGGATGCTTTTTAGCCGTCCCAAGAAGCCTTTTGTTTTGTAGTGTTGTTTGATCTGATATTGCATCTTCTATCGTACGAGTACAATCTATTGATTGGCTTGAGATCATGAGAGTTCTCCGATAGGCAAGATAAAGAAGTCACAAACATCTTCGTCTCACTGTTTGTGATTCCTCGAGAAACCGCTTGTGTAGTCAAGAAGGATTGTTGAGAGGTGATTGATTAATCTAGGATGTTCTTCGGGAATATAAGACCGGATTATCAATTGGTTCCTTGTAGATGGTGGATTTTCGACAAAGGCTAAATTCGTAAACTCATAATTATACGAAACTCTGATTCAGCAATCGGACGTGAGTATCGAGACACGAGTCTCTCATCGAATTCTCAACAGAGAGTACTTTCTCTCATAGTACATGTAGATATGTAGTCTCACGACTAGACAACGACATATCTCATGAATACTGAATACTTTCAGTGATCATTTCTATATAGCATCACGAGATGGACAGCTCCTAGATAGCTTTCTCTGCTAGTATAGAGTGATAACATCTTCAGGAACAAACAACGAGTTTACCCTGACTATATAAAGGATATGACTTATCGACAAGCTCATATCGGGATAATTAATTCTCCTAGACAGCTTGCTCTGCTAGTATAGAGCCACAAAGTTAATTATTCCTAACTAAGATTGATTCTGCCGTGACATTCACTACTGAATTCCCAGAATAATCTATTATTGCTCCTATTCCATGGTGGAATCCACGACTGGTCCCATGGAATGGCAATACCAATTTTTCTGATTCTATGATCGAATCCACCACTTGATCTCATAGAATAGCAATAACTATATTATCTCATTACTCCGATTTCATGATTGAATCCACAACTGGTCTCATAAATGGTAATAGATAAATCTTAATTACTCTGATTCTATGGTCGAATCTACGATCCCATGGAATGGTAATGCTCACTTTATTATTCTAAATTCATAGTCGAATCCTCAGCTGATCCTATGAATTAATAATAAACATTTTATTACTCAGTTTTGTGAATTATTCTCCACCGAATTCCACAATTAGTAATGAATAATCAACAACCAGGCGTCTGAGCTACCTCTAAGTAAGCCCCGATTCAAATGGTGAAGGTGTATTCAACGACGATACACTAACAGTCACCGCACGAACGAGTATTTCAAAAATACAACGAAACGATAAACCTATGCAAAATAGAGAAGAAAATAATAAATAATTAAAATATTGACCAGGGTGCTGGGAGCATGGACACACGACCAACCGACCGTGTTTTGGTCAATCCCACGCCATTTTTATATTTTTAATGCATTTTTATTATTTTCCATGATTTGATGAAAATTCTCTCATTCTATCAAATCTCCTTCGTCTCGAGGAAACTCCTCGGTTTCATGGTACTTCCATAAATCCATAAAAAATAATATAAAATTAAGGAAAGGAGTGTGGGGCATGACTATTGGCAAACCGGCCATGGCTTGGTCCCAACCGGCCCCACACCCCACAGTTCCTTATTATTTTATTATTATTATTATTATTTCTCTAATTTCATGAAAAAGCTCATTAATTTCATGGTATTTTTGCCCAAATCATCAAATAATAATAAAATAAAATAAATTATGAAAACTTGTGGGACCGGGCCTTGGCCAGTCGGCCATGCCCTAGCCGGTCCCGCACGCCCCTTTGTTTTATTATTTTATTATTAGTATTCCTTGAATTCATCAAATTCCTTGATTTCATGGTATTTCTCTCAAATTAGGAAAAATTCCCTCAAATCATCAAAAATACCTAAAAAGTATTAAAAAAATTATGAAAACTTGTGGGACCGGGCCCAAGCCGTCTGGTCATGCCTCCACGGTCCCAGACGCCCTTGTTTTTATTATTTTAATATTTTTTGCTTCCTGAACTCATGAAAACTCCTTCAATTCATGGAAACTCCCTAAATTCATCAAATTTCTCAAAATTCATGAATTTTTCATAAAATCATTATAAAATTAGGGAAACTCGTGGGACCGGGCCCTAGCCGGCCGGCCATGCCTTCCACGGTCCCACACGCCCTTGTTTTATTATTTAATATTTTTGCTTCCTTGAACTCATGAAAACTCCTTCAATTCATGGAAACTCCCAAAATTCATCAAATTTCTCAAAATTCATGAATTTTTCATAAAATCATCAAAATATTATAAAATTAAGGAAAAGGCACCACGGGACCGTGGTCACGACCGGCCGACCATGCCTTGACCACGGCGGTCCCACGCCTCCTCATTCCTTATTTTATAATTATTTTTCATCATCTCATGGTGTTTTCCTCAGTTTCGTCGAAACCCTAATTTTGGCATATTTTCTCGAATGGATGCTCAATTGCACGCCAGAAAATATCAAAATTCTCAGGACTGAGACGCGGACGCCTTGGGGACACGAGCACGCTATCTTGACCGACCAAGATTGGCTCTTTGGCTCACGGAAGCCGGTCCCATCAATTTTCACAGTTTTGACCTAATTTGCACAATTGCTCGTATTAGGTCCAAAACTCTCCCAAACACTTTGGATTTTCATGAAGTGATCGTCAGGTCACGGGACAACCCAGGGCCGGTTTCATGACTCCATGGTCGGTCCCTCGCCTCGTCATAATTAATTAGGTTTTCTCACCTAAGGCTCAGACGAGCATTTTGAATAAATGATTAAACCAGCATTTAATCATTCTTCACCAACAAATCGTCAACTCTTCAGGAGTTCTTCGTATTTGCTCACGTGAGCATATGGACACTACATGGTTGATCCACGGTCCCATGTAGTCGCTCCCTCCTTCGTCCCATGGTTGAAATTCTGACGAACCATGAATTGATCATCAATTGATCAAATTAGGGTTTCTGAATCCAAGGATCATCATTCCAGATTCCAACCTTAATAATTTTACGACGACCTCATGGTCATTAATTTTATTAATTATGCTCGGTTCAACGACCAGTATTCTAATTAATATTTTTGGTACGCTGCCAATAATCCATCAGATGAGCAACACATGCTCAGACGATCAAATATTCAACAATTCATCACATGAGCAACACTTGCTCAGATGATAATATTTTCTCAATATTGGTTCAACAATCAATATTCAACGATCCATCGAATGAGCAATACTTGCTCACTTCATCGTAAGAACTATACCTCTGTCTCATGACATGTTCAATTCATGAGTTTCAGAACATCATGTTCAACTCAACGACTACATGGACTCATCGTCCCATCAAACCACGAAGTCATCAATTGACTAACAAACCACGAGACGTCAATCGTGTCACTTGGGGGATATCACTTAGGGTTTTGGTCTGGCGGTCTACGGCACGTGTGTTCAAACACACGATGGAATGTGAGCAAGTCGTGCAATCAGTTGAAGGAATTCACGAGGTAGTGGGTGGAAAATCGACCAAGTCTCCACACGTTGAGCAACTGGTTTCAAACACGATCTCCACTTCCCCACTCCTTGATTCCATCAACTGTCACACTTCATGGAATCATGGTGTCTACAATTCCAGCAATATAAATAAGTCTCTGAATCATGATTGAAATCATCACAGTATCATCAATCTCACGTCATCGACAACACGAGATCATCAACTCATCAATTGAGCATACTCTCAATTGAGCAATTTCAATCACTCAGAGCTTATCGTATTCGGAATTCACACACCCACAATCTTTGATTACCATTGATTCCACACATTTCTCAGCTTCCCTCCTACAGATCAACCCATCCTCTCTTGTGACCGAATTTACTCTGGAACGGTCATTGTCTTGATTTAGGCCGAGTACTACAGATTGATCTCTCGAATCTAAAGCACCCCCTTTGCAGCGGTGCATCTGTGTGAGGTTTAACATTTCGCTCGGTTCGAGGAGTCTCCTCCGTACGGTCGTCTCCTCAATTCCTTAAAAACCAGCAAATCGTTTTTCCCCATCTACAGATTGGCGACCACAGTGGGAGATCATCTCTCGGTTGCAATCTAACAATCTCACAAGATGGTTGGTCTTAGGACTAATTCAACTAATTCAGATCAGAATATTTCAAACGGAACATTCCTCATGTTACACCTGGCGGCATGGAAGGCAGAGGGATCCCGACTTTGGCAGAGTTGGCTCAAATCCTAGAGGTCCATACCAGGAACATGGACCTGATGAAGGAGACGATAAACCACATCCTCGACTTTCTCATCAATTACATCCGAGTTAGGCGGTACTCCGCTCCAGAAGCTCAACACCGGGGACTGAAGCGTCATCTGACCCTCAATCAACAGCTTCACCACATACGAGAAGCCGGTGGAACAAGAGGTCACACATTTGATCGAAAATCTATGTGAACTCCTGCACTTCTCCAGGGATCAGCGCACAACACATTTTCAGCACTCAACCAGATATCATCCAGCGTGCAAATAACGCCACCAACACCATCAGTTGAAGAAGTCTCCCTAGTGCCTGGCATTCGATCGACAACATCTCTTTTGGAGAAGAAGATCGCATGACGGATGAAGGACACAACCGAGCATTGTATGTCACTGGTTTCATCAAAGGCACCGAATTTAGAAGAGCTCTTGTTGACACCGGTGCTTCCACCAACATTGTCACCATGAAGACTCTCAGGATGGCCAGGTTCCCACAAGGTAAAATCGTTCGCTATCCCATCCTAATGACAGGATTTGAAGGAAGTCAAAGCCATACATATGGATATGCATACATAGATTTGAGGGTGGGGCCGATTCGATCGAAAGCAAGTTTCATGTGATCGAGCAAGAACCTGACTACCATACTGGGACGCCCATGGCTCCATGATAACAAGGTGGTTCCTTCAACATACCATCAATGCATGAAGGCCCTGCTCGACAACAAGATCGTTCGCATTCCGGCTTCATCATCTCCTTATGCTCCCGTCTATGATACTGAGTTCCTTGAATCTCAAAAAGGCATCCCGGAACCTCCAAGCAGGATTCACAGTACTCCACTTCCAAGCTGGAAGACTATCGAGAAGGCTGATAACGATCCGTCATCCTCAGCTGCTAAATGATCAAGTCACCTACTACACCGACTAAACGCCATAATGATCAAGTCTCAACTCCAGGGACAAACTTCACGACCGATCGAGACGTAGAAGGGAGAGTCATTTATCGCGACGGAAAGATTAGCAATTAATCGGGGAGAACGATGAAAAGTCTCCCCACCATGAAGAATCGTGTCAGAGTGAATCACTTGAAGAAGAAGTCCAAGATGCCCCACGACAACTACAGGACGGCACTGACTCTACCACTGACGATCTTGAAACAATCAACATTGGGACTGAAGACGATCCAAGGCCAATCCTGATCAGTTCAGCGCTATCACCAGAGGAGCGGACCGAGCTGGTAAAATTATTAAAGAATATCAAGATGTCTTCGCCTGGACGTACGAAGAAATGCCGGGTCTGGATGACAAACTCGTCACCCATCACCTGCACATCGTCCCTGGTTCCAAAGCTGTCAAACAACCGCCCAGACAATTTAGACACGAAGTCGAGGAGCAAATCAAGGTCGAAATCCAGAAACTGTTGGCAGCAGGGTTCATCAAACCTATTCTTCATCCAACGTGGCTAGCAAATGTGGTACCTGTTAAGAAGAAAAATGGTCAAATCAGATGTTGTGTCGACTTCAGGAACTTGAATAAATGTTGTCCAAAGGATGATTTTCCTCTACCCAACATTGACATGCTCGTCGATGCAACCAGTGGTCACGGTATGTTCTCATTCATGGACGGCTATAGTGGGTACAACCAGATCAAGATGTATGAACATGACGCCAACAAGACTGCGTTCCGTACTCCCATTGGGAATTTTCACTACACTGTGATGCCCTTTGGATTAAAGAATGCTGGTGCCACCTATCAACGAGCCATGACTGCCATATTCCACGACATGATGCACAAGCAAGTAGAAGACTATGTTGATGATGTGGTGGTAAAATCGAAGACTCGAGCATCTCATCTCGAAGTTCTAAGGCAGGTGTTTGAAAGGTGCAGAGAATACAAATTAAAAATGAATCCTTTAAAGTGCGCATTCGGAGTTTCTTCCGGAAAATTCTTAGGATTCCTGGTCACGGCTGAAGGGATCAAAGTCGACCCCGACAAGGCAAAAGCTATTACCACCATGCCTCCTCCACGTACCGTGAAGGAACTACAGAGCTTTATGGGCAAGGTAAATTATTCGACGCTTCATTCCTGGATTAGCTCAACTCATTGCTTCGTTCACACCTCTGCTGAAGAAAGGAGCAAGCTTCACCTGGACAGCTGTTCAACAAGAAGCTTTCCATAAAATACAACATATTATTGTCACCGGCCGTCATGAGGTCTCCAGTGCAGGGACGAGCCTGATTCTTTACACAGCCTCCAGTGACGTCGCCATCGGCGCACTCCTCGCTCAGGAAGACGACGAAGGCGTCGAACGACCGATTTACTACTTCAGCCGCACAATGAGAGATGCTCAACTCCGATATCCAAAGGCCGAAAGGGCATGCCTGGCATTGGTACATGCAATCCAGAAGTTCAGACATTACTTACTATCTAACAGGGTCGTACTTCTCCAAAGCTGATCCCATAAAGTTCTTGCTATCAAAGCCAGCCTTGATAGGAAGACCAGCGAAGTGGCTACTCCAGATGTCAGAATTTGACATAGCTTGCACGCCACCTAAAGCCATCAAAGGTCAAGCGGTCGCAGACTTGCTCGCCGCTTTTCCAGGGGAAGACACAACAACACTACATGAAGAAGTGCCCGGCGAATTCCCAGACATCTTGGTCATCAAGGAAGAAACATGGCTTCTATACTTTGATGGATCTGCCACCCCTAGTAGTGACACCGGAGGAGCGGGCATAGTGCTGGTGTCTCCATCTGGTGAAGTTTTCTCACATTCGTTCAAGTTGGATTTCCACTGCACCAACAACTCAGCGGAATATGAAGCCTTCCTATTAGGATTATCCTTGGCCAAGCAAGCAGGAGCAACACACCTCGAGATAAGGGGAGATTCAAAATTATTGGTCAACCAGATGAATGGAACGTATTCTCTCAAAGAAATCACACTTGCTCCATTCAGAACCGAAGCTCAGCGACTGTTGACCTATTTTGCTGACGCAACGATCGTCCATACTGGACGGACTAACAATAGGCATGCTGATTGCCTAGCAACTCTCGCCTCCAAGCTGCAATTCGAAGGAGCACAGAAAACGATCACTGTACAGAGCGTACTATCTCAACTTGGCTCACTCAGATCGAAGACATTCCAGCGAACGATTGGCGAGCACCCATCATTCATGAATTGAGCAGCTCTATTCAGAAGGCCAAGTCAGCCTCAAGGAATTGAAGAACTACTTCTTGCTTCATGGAGGGCTATACTATCGAAACCCTGATGGATCTCTATCACGATGTCTTGGGAGCGACGAAGCGGAGAACAGCTCAAGCGCATACATGAGGAAGTCTGTGGGAAACGTTAGTGGTAACACTTTACAGAAAGCTTCAAAGAATGGGGTACTACTGGCCATCCATGGAGACTCAGTCAGAGCTTTACAAGGATCTTGTCCTGATTTCCAAACACCTCCTCATCACTTGGAGGTTTTGACGATCCACCACACTGGGGACTGGAGGGAGCCTTACATCAAATACCTCCGGGACAACGAACTACCACTGGAAAAGAAGCAAGCAGTCAAACTCATTCAGAAAGCTAAGAGATTCGTCTATCTCGATGGGATCTTATACCGCAAAAGCTTTGGTGGAAATTTACTGAGGTGCTTAGCCGAACATGAAATCCCTACAATCCTGAAGGAAGTACATGATGGAGAACATCAAGGAAAGAGGAAACTATTTCTTCAAATTCATGAGAAATATTATTGGCCAACCATGGAAGATGATGCAGCCGCACACGTTCAGAGGTGTCACCAATGCCAAACTCATGGTAATCTCATCCACACTCCTTGTCTCCCGTTGAATTCTGTGAATAGTCCGTGGCCTTTCTACAGCTGGGGACTAGATATCATTGGGAAGATCAATCCAGCATCTTCAAAACAACATGAATACATCATCACTGCGACAGAGTACTTCACCAAGTGGGTCGAAGCTATTCCTCTTCGAAGCACCACTGGAGTTACGATTGCCGCCTTCATCAAAGAGCACATAATATGCAGATTCGGAGTTCCTAAGCATATCATCACAGATAACGGAACTCCTTTTGCCAATCAAGATGTTGAGAAGCTGCTCAA
The DNA here is from genome assembly GCF_003573695.1 of Papaver somniferum. Classification (NCBI taxonomy): domain Eukaryota; kingdom Viridiplantae; phylum Streptophyta; class Magnoliopsida; order Ranunculales; family Papaveraceae; genus Papaver; species Papaver somniferum. The sequence continues at coordinate 2,203,346 of NW_020622270.1, read as the reverse complement.
TAAATATGGGATCAAACAAATCTTCTCCACGCCTTACTATCCACAAGGAAATGGTCAAGCAGAAAGTACCAACAAGACTTTGGTCAGGATTATCAGTCGGACGATTCATGACAATCCTCGATCATGGCATGAGCAATTACCCATGGCTCTATGGGCTTACAGAACTGCACCAAGGAGCTCGATCGGTACTTCGCCATATTCCCTTGTCTATGGAGCCGACGCCATACTTCCAGCAGAAATCAAAGTTCCCTCAGCCAGGATTGCAGCATCCAGTGGTGTACAATGGGATGAGGCCGAAATCTCCAGATCAAGAATCGCTGAGCTAGATATGCTGGAATCAAGGAGAACCAAGGTGGAAAAATATGTGGAAGCTTACAAACAGAGGATCTCCAGAGCCTACAACAAAATGGTAAGACCTCGAACATTTCAAGTAGGAGATTTGGTATTAAAGACGGCAAAGCATATTCAACAAGACATGTCCGCTCCTAAGTTCTCTCCTAAATGGAAAGGGCCATATGTTGTTATCAAAGCAGTGTCTAGCGGATACTACAAAATTTTAGCAATCAGTGGAGGAAAGGAAGGAAACATCATCAATGGAAAATGGCTCAAAGCTTATTATGCCTGATCCATGAAACAAACTACCTCTTTATCATTTCAAGCATTTTCAAAAATGTAATTTCATTCCTCCAAAGAGCATGCAAATGCTCCTTTGTTCATTAAACATTTCAAAAATGAGCAAAATTCGTTCATACCATGATCAACTGTTTCACCTAACTAGAAACTTAGATTTACTCAAAAACAACAACCACAAATGCTCACTCAGAGCAAACCATCCAGCAACGGATAATCCCTGTAAGAAGCGTCGTCAATCTTCTTCTGAAAAATATTGGTCTTTTCCTTCAAGTCTTCGACCGCTTTCTCAACCCTTGCCGACTCCAGAGCCAGTATCCTCTCCTCATCCAGTAAAGCTGCATTCATGGAAATTGCATCAGCAGCCTCTGTCGCCTTATGAACCTTGATTATCTCAAGACAACGACGGAGCCAGCTTACATTGAATCGCAATACCTCACAATACGAGATCATTTCATCCCATTGGTGCAGTTCATGGTTTTTGACGTCTCGAAAGTGCATCTGATTCATTTTCTCGATGATCGGCAATAGCCCCTATAGGATCAGAATCTCGCAACAATAATGTCTCAGCGAAATTATCAAAGGCACATCACAATAGCGTCGCAGAACAATTTCAGGAAGAATATAACAAACGACGTCAGCTAGGATCATGAGAAAGATGTGATGGTCCTGCGAAAATTAGAGAGCTTTCGAAATTAACATTTGTAAGGTTGCGAGAGTGACGCAAGCCATATCCGAAAATAAAGGACAGATTAGTTGTCATCCACTATGTATTTCCCTATAAATAGTCATTCAAGTTATAAAGAGGAGAGAGATCTTTTTTGAGTAAGAAACAAGTAAATAGGAGAGAGAAAGTCTAGAACAGAGATCATTCTTGATTTCTTTATCTTTTCTTGTAAAAACATTCAAAGATTGTTCAATAAAATAAAGAGTTTAAACCTAAAATGAGTTGATTAATAATAAAATCATACGAGGTGTGTAGTGTAGGATTTCCTGCAACTACATAATGGCGCTAGAAACAGGGACATTGAAGATCGAAAGTTGAAGATTGTTGATTCAGAATATTCAAGTCAAGAAAGTGATTAAATAAATCAGTGAATCAATTAGAAGAAAGATGAATAAAATTAATGAAAATGGCAAAAGATTGGAGTGTAATATGATAACAAAAACGGTGATTAATGAATTCCATGAAAACATCAAAGGAAGAATACATAAACGAAATTTTGAAGGAAGAAAATTTATGGCGGCAGAAAAAACATCGTCCTTGAAAGATTGGGAAAAGCAAAAAATTGCATTCATGGCGGAAGAAATACAAAAAGAAAATTTGAACCACACATCTCCGTTGGTCATCACAGTGCCTATTACACGGAAAGAGAAGGAGACAACAATAAAATCCACAGGAGAATCGATGTTGAATAGAACTTTAATTGATATAGGAAGTTCAGTTGATATAATATTTTATCACGCATTCCGAGGAATGGGATTTAAATATGAAGAAATGTCCAGTTCAACATATTTTGTTCTCGGCTTTGGAAAATCCACAACAAAACCTAAAGGAGAGATAGTGGTACGAATTCCACTTGGAGAAATCGAAACACATGTAACATTGTGCGTGGTGGATATGGAATCTCCATATAATATGTTATTAGGAAGACCATGGATACATGCGATAAAAGTTGTGGTATCAACGTTGCATCAATGTATTAAATTCCCCACTCCAAATGGAATAGGTGAAATCAGAGGAGATGTTGACAATGCGAAATTATGTCATCAAATTGAAGTAAAATGTTATGAAGGACAAGCAAAAAGAAACAATTTTGTAGAAAATTGGCAAAGGAAGCAAAGAAGGAAGAAGAATTTAGAGTATATATGATAAGGGCAAAAGAAGGCAAAGGAATACCCAGCGAAATTTCGGAAGAAGGAGAAGGACCCATAAAAGCAATAAAAGAACCAACACCAATGGGAGAACCTAAACCCAGTTACATTGCCGCAAAACCAACAAAAGAAATAAACATTGGGACTATAGAGGAGCCTCTAATGTTGAGAATTGGAACCAAAATGGATATAGAAGAAGAAGAAAGAACTGTTAACCTGTTGTGAGAATATAAAGATATTTTCGCAGGAAGTATGGATGAGATACCAGGAATAGATCCATCAATTGCATGCCACAAATTGGAGATTAACAAAAAATTGAGACCATTTAAACAGAGAATAAGAAAAATTGCAACAACTTACCATTCCCAAATAGAAGAAGAACTACAGAAAATGCTTGAGGCAGGAATTATAAGAGAAGCTAAATACCCAGAATGGATAGCGAATATGGTCATTGTCCCAACGAAAAATAAAGGAATCAGGATTTGCATAGATTTCACTGATTTAAACAAAGCTTCCCCCAAAGACAGTTTTCCGTTACCAGATATTCCTCAAATGGTAGAATCCGCAGCGGGAAACGATAGGGTATCATCTTTAGATGGATACAAAAGGTATAACCAAATCCCTCTCGCTGAAGAAGATCAAGAACATACTGCTTTCTTTGCCCCTAGAGGTTTATATTGTTACACGAAAATGCCATTTGGTTTGCGAAATGCGGGAGCGACATACCAAAGAATGGTAGAGAAGGTGTTTGCAAAATGTATACACAAGACGTTAGAAGTATACGTGGATGACATGTTAGTAAAGAGTAAAGAAGCTAAAGACCATGTACAATATTTTAGGGAGATTTTTGAACAAATGCGGCAGTATAACATTAAATTGAATCCTGAGAAGTGTACTATTGGAGTTGCATCGGGAAAAATTTTAGGCTACATTGTATCAAAAGAAGGAATACAGGTTGATCCAGAAAAAGTGCAAGAAGTTCGTGCCATGCCAACACCAGCAACAATAAAAGATGTACAGAAGTTGAATGGGCTTCTAGCTTCGCTGGGGAGATTCATTTCGTGATCATCAGACAAATGCAAATATTTTTTCGATATACTCAAGAAGTGTGCAAAATTTAAATGGAGTGATGGAGCAAAAAGTCTTTTCAAGGAATCAAAGAACATCTTATGAATACAACTATTTTACAAAAAGCAGAACCAGGAGAAGAATTATTGATCTACCTTGCGACAACATCGCATGCATTGAGTGTTGTGTTATTGCGAGTAGACGCAGGAGTGGAGAAACCCATTTATTACATTAGAAAAACTTTTAATACTGCCGAGAATAATTACTCAAAGATTGAAAAGTTAATCTTAGCATTAGTTTATGCATCATTTAAGCTCCGCATATACTTTCAAGCACATAAGATAAAGGTATTAACAAAAGTACCAATTGAATCAGTGATGAAGAATTCTAAAAGATCAGGAAGGGTGGAGAGATAGAATGCACAAGTAGGCCACTTTGATATTAAATATGAAATTTTGCCTTCACCAAAATCACAAGTTGTTGCGGATTTCTTGGCAGAATTTCCTTTAGAAGAAGATGAAGCAGTAGAAGAAATGATGATGTAGAAGAAGAGCATGGAGATCCAAAAGATTTATTAACAGAACCAAATAAATGGGAAATATTGGTAGATGGATCATCAAATGGAGAAGGAATTGTTTTAATTTCGCCAGAAGGAATAAAGATGGCTTTTTTATTCAGATTGGAATTTTCATCCACTAATAATGAAACAGAATATGAAGCCGTGATACATGCCTTAAAATTCGCAACAGAAATGAAACTAGAAAATTCCAGGATCACTAGTGATTCGCAGCTAGTTATTCGCCAAATAAAAGGAGGGTATACTATAAATGAACCATCCTTGAAGAAATACAAGAAGCTGGTTGAATAATTGTCAGCGAAAATCCCAAAAATAAAATGGAGACACATTTCAAGAAAAGATAATAGACTCGCAGACGCTTTTGATTTCATCTCAAGCATGATGACATATCCAACTGCGAGATGCATAAAAATACAAACACTTCTGTCACCATCAATCAATAAAGAAGAGGAATATGTGGATATTATGATAATATATAATGAAAAAGAAGAACAAATAAACAATGTCGCAGACTGGAGAATGGAACTTCATGCATATTTGGCGAAAGGAGAAACACCAAGAAATAGATTGGAAACACACAAGTTAAAAAGCCGAGCAACGAATTATGAATTAAGAGATGGTTTGCTATATCGAAAATCCTTTAGTGGACCATCACTCAGATGTTTGACACGGGAGGAAGGAGAAAAGGTGCTGAAAATGTTACATAGTGGAGATGCTGGCAATCATAGTGGAGGAAGATCTTTGGCACATAGAGCAAAAATGCAAGGTTATTACTGGCCATACATGCATGAAGATGCAAAACAAATATCAAGACGTTGCGAAGATTTTCAGCGGCATGGAAAGAAAATACATGCACCAGGAGCACCATTGTCATCTTCAACCAGTGTCTGGCCCTTTGAAAAATGGGGCTTAGATATTGTGGGGCCATTTTTACCAGGAACTGGACAAAGAAGATACTTAATAGTTGCAACAGATTATTTCACAAAACGGACAGAAGTGAAGGCAGTACAGCATATTCGCGACAAAGATATCTTTACATTCATATTCGAAAATATCATTTGCAGATTTGGAATTCCTGCACAGTTGGTATCTGATAATGGGAAACAGTTTGAGGGGCAGAATATAGAAATGTTACTTAATGCATTTAAGATAAAATGTGGAAAGTCAACTTTTTTGTATCCACAAGCTAATGGGAAAGTAGAAGCAACAGATAAAACAATTGCAGATATATTAAAGAAGAAATTGGAAGGACATCACAGAGCATGGTGCGAACAAGTACATAATGCAGTATGGGCTTATAATACAACTAGAAGAGAAGCTACTGGAATGTCACCTTTTTGTTTAACATACGGAGTTGAAGCGGTATTACCAACAGAAGTTGTTATTCCGACAACAAAAAGAGAAGCTTGGGAGAAAAATCTTAGTGTGGGATTAATTTTAAACAAACTTGATGAATTAGAAGAAAGAAGAGAAAAAGATTTACAACATATGTAGAATTATCAGCGAAGATTAGCTCGAGAATATAATAAACGTGTCAAAGTACGCGAATTTCAACCAAGAGATTTAGTTCTGCAAGAAACGCCAATATATCGGCGAGAAAATGGTGGAAAATTAGCGAAAAAATGGGATGGACCTTACATCATTAAGGAAACAGTTGGAATAGGAGTTATAGATTAATGGATCCATAAGGAAGAAATGTTGGTCATAGATTGGACAAACCATGGAACAGGTTGTACTTAAAAAGATATTATCCGTAAGAAGCTTTGAGAAGTTATGGAATCTTAAAGAATAATTTCAAGATTACTCATATCAAAACAAGATCATAATGTGCGAAATTTTCGCAGAGATAATCACAGAACAATGACATAAAAGAAAGAGGCGAACCTTTATGGTGTACACCCTAGTTCGCGAATAAAATTTCGCAAGAGGAAAATGTAAGACCAAAAGTACGCCATATTAGGGGGTACCTATTGCATGGCTCAGGGAAAGGATACACCGCCACCGAAACCTGAGTCATGGAGATTTGGGGTCAATAAAGCCCATCCGGGAGAGGCACCTTGGATTCTCAACTTAAGCATATGACTTAGGTTGGGCGACTAAGGTAATAAGAACTCTCCCAAGGAGTGCAGAATATGATCAAGGCGCCGAGGTACACGGTTGAGTCAAGAGTGTCGGGGGCGTTTGAAGCGTCCTTGCCATTCTTGACAAGTCTTGGCTCATACTGCACTCAGCCTGAAGAAAACCCCACCTAGGGTGCAGTATCATAACCATAAGCCCTATAGGTAAAAGGGATAAGAGGCTGCGAAAACAACTGGTTGTTGTTAAGACTGGATAGGAGGAGCTAACCTTGTGTGGTAGAAGTACGCCTCCTTGAAGGGGCAACCAGGGGGGAGATAAGGGCGGCACCCTCCATTAGGGACCTGATAAGTGTCTTAAGACGCAAATGTCATGAGGATTTTTATTCGGAAGGATATTAAGGCTTGTCATATTTGTGCAACAATCCTGAAGAGGCAATAATACAAAAGAAAAAGATAAGACGAGATCAATGGGTTTTCGCATGAAAGTGCGAAGATGTCCTGCGATTTCGTCGCAAGACGACAATGTCATGGGGCTTTATTTTCGCAAAAATATTTAGGCCTGTCATATTGTCGCAACATTCCTGAAGAGGCCATAATACAAAAGAAAAAGTTAAGGCAAGATCAATGGGTTTTTGCATGAAAGTGCAAGGACGTCCTGCGATTTTGTCGCAATGACAAAAGGTGGCATAATAAGACCTTTAATTAGGAAGGCAAAATAAGACCATATGATAAAACAAATTAATTATAAGTATTCGCAACAGATTATTTTTTGCAAGAAAGATAATGAGAGGCAAGTATGGGAATCAATACACAAGAAGCATTTTCTTTCTCATCAACAAAATATTCAAAGAAAAGTTGATTCCAAAGTTGGTAGAAAAATGTAATTCGCAAAAGTGATAAAAATAAGACAATTCAAGGAGACAAAGCTAGATACAGAGCTCAAGATTCAATATTAATTTCAGTAGCAGGAGATGACAAAATTTCTTCGCCAATATTCTCGCAAGCCTCTCCTTCATTTCGATTTTGATCTTCGCCATGATTAGCATCTTCATTATCGCCAGCAATTACTTCTTCAGGAGAAATTTCTTTCTCATTTAGATTAACACCAGTAGACACTCCTTTATAAGGAATCTCTTCTTGATCTTCCAAGAAATTATCCTCTGCACCGCTTTCGTAATCATAATCACTATCAGCAGGACGAGGAACTTCATCGTCATCTACTTCTAAAGGATCAATTGATGTAGGAGGAAGAGAGTTGGATAATAAAATGTCATTTACAAGGACTTCAGCCCGGAGATGAACTTAAAGAAGAAGTGCTCTCTGATGATTCCTATCTTGAATATCCTTAACATAAGCAAGATAATCAAGTCTTGTTTCCGCTCGATCGCGAGAACCAGTAAGAGTAGAGACAAGCAATGTATTTTCTTTGCGAATTTTGGCATATTTAGCCTCCAAAACCGAAGTAGAAGAATGAAGATTTTTCTCAGACTCTGCGAAACATAGAATACAAAATTTCATTAATATAAAGAGTTCAGAGAGATATGACAAAGAAAAGATAATTAAGGCAGTCAAACTATTATGACTAACTTCCTTTTGCGAAATAAGGTGTTGAATCAAAGACAGACAACTATTCTCCCAACGGTCCATTGCGTCATCAAACTTATCTCCAACTAAACCTTTAAGTCGAGACTGAAGATTTTTCTCTTTAGAAATAAGAAAGGCATTTTTCTTCGCAAGAGAAGAATAAGATTCTTCTAATTTGGAATAATGTTCTTTAAGTTGATTCTCCTTTACACTTAAAGTTATTCTACCTTGAATAAGTGTATCTCTTTCAGCGATAGATGACTCTGTTACTTCTTTAAGTTCATTTCTCAAAGAGCGAAGAGATTGCTCTTGGTCAACACATACTTTTTGGAGAATACTAAGTTGTTGCGAAGATATCGCCATCTTGTTTAAATAAGTTCGCTTCTCTTGTAATAAGGTTTTATTCTCATCTGATAAAGTTTCCATCCCTAAATTAGCTTTAGTTAAAGAATAAGAAAGGCGAGATACTTCATTACTTAATAGATCTTGTCATTGAACTAATTGGGTATTTTCATTGGTAAGATTATTTATCTGATCAAGAGAATATGAATAGAGGTTATCTAATTGGTTATATTGATCCATCAAGATTTCTTTATCAACACGGGCTTCTTCAACAACAGATTCAAATTGATACCTCTCCATTATTCGTTTCTGGTTTAATATTTAACATGCGAAAGAGGGATTTCAAGGATAATTAAACATGGGAAGGATAAAACCATCGAAAAGGAAAATTAAAGACATAGATAAGAAAATCATACCTCTTAATTCATCATTCTTATTGCGAAGATTGTCACGATCCAGCAAAACATTCTGAAGCTTCTGATTTTCAAGACGAAGAGCATTACATTCTTTTTCTAAAGCTGTCTGTGAAGCAGCTCTGTCAGAACCCAAATGCTTGCTCAAAATTTCACAAACATTAGACTTGATAGGATCAGTAAAAGACTTCTTGCCATCATCCAGAATTTCAGATAAAAATTTGAAAGCAATATATATCCCTTTCACGGTTTCTTTCGAAAGAGGAAGAGACTTGGGTAGAGAACTGGTAGAGATAGAAGGTTGAGAAATATTCTCAATGGGAAGAGAAGAGGTTTCATTCACAGAAGGATCAACAAGGGGGTTTTCAATCATAGAAAGGTCAGCTGAAGAAATGAAGTCAGAAGAACATTTTCGCGAATTGGAGATAAAGGTTTATCCTGCGAAGATGTCGCAGGAGATTTGGAAGAAATGAGTAGGTGGAAGGGAACAGAAGTTGGAACAGTTTTAAGGTGGCGAGATTTCATGAGAGGTTTATTAAGATCTTTATCACCCTGCAAATTACAATCCAGATAAGAAACAGAGGCAACAATATTGTTATTAGAAAAAGATAGTGTTTCTTACTACCTTCTCATTCGCAGACTTTCTTTTATGTGCGACAACCTTATGCTGTGATTTGGGAAAGTTAGGGTTCTGAACTGAAAATTTAGTGTTGGAGCCGCTTTTGCTGAAATAACAAGAGTATGAGAATCACATAAACAACATCAAATAAGGCAATAAACAAGATCAATTTCAAATATATCAATCTCAACAAAACTCATAAAGAAGAAAAAAGAAGACTAACCTTGATGAATCCATGAAAAATAATAGCAGGGAGATTGTCTCAAAGAAAATTACGAACTATGAAGATCTAGTATGAAGATGAAGAAGAACTTAAAAGATTGAAGAAGAAAGAAGAAAAATTGTAATAATGGAATTTGCAGAAGAACGATGAAGTTGTAGAGAAAATAAAAAGAAAGAAAAAGAGAATGGGAATGAATATATATAGAGGGAATTTCTCCTCGGGAAAATAAACACGATTAATACGGAAAGATATAAGCGGTTAAAAAGCAACGGTTACAAAAGACGTGCCGAGAAATAAATGGAGGAAAGAATACGTGTGATAAATGCAGAATATGAAGAGGAGAACGGCTGCGGCATTTCTCACATCATTCGCAAAGAAGATATGAGAAGAGGCACGATGTAGGATCAGAATCTCGCAACAATAATATCTCAGCGAAATTATCAAAGGCACGGCACAATAGCGTCGGAACAATTTCAGGAAGAATATAACAAACGACGTCAGCTAGAATCATGAGAAAGATGTAATGGTCCTGCGAAAATTAGAGAGCTTGAGAAATTAACATTTGTAAGGTTGCGACAGTTTCGCAAGCCATATCCGAAAATAAAGGACATATTAGCTGTCATCCACTATGTATTTCCCTATAAATAGTCGTTCAAGTTGTAAAGAGGAGAGAGATCTTTTTTGAGTAAGAAACAAGTAAATAGGAGAGAGAAAGTCTAGAACAGAGATCATTATTGATTTCTTTATCTTTTATTGTAAAAATATTCAAAGATTGTTCAATAAAATAAAGAGTTTAAACCTAAAATGAGTTGATTAATAATGAAATCATACGAGGGGTGTAGTGTAGGATTTCCTGCAACTACAGCCCCGCTACCGTGGTTAAAAGGGTTGGAAGAAAACCTTTCCACACTTCTGTGGTAGCAATGTGACCATACTTCTTCCATATATTGATGTACAGAGACGCATGACATTAGGGAATCACGAATCCGCCGACCATTTCATTGTCTGGGAAGGTATTAGTCAATGGGGATTCGAATAAAAGCCAGCGGTTGGGTATTCACGAGCATGGACACCGTCTCCAGTCTCCATGGATCCTACAGAATCTTCACATGCCTGGTTACTGCTTTCCTCAACCTCAACCACAGTCACGGACTTTCCAATCTTTCTTCGTCTAGCATCGACGATGACACGGACATCCGCCTACGATGAAACGAAGAAGTGTTAATCTCAGGACGCAGTACAATCTCAAGAGTCATAGGTTTAATTACAGACAATCCAACTTCAGCACGAGCCGATCCATACCGGGCAGGAGATCTAACAGTCCGCTTAGGCCTTGCATTATGAGGAGTAACATTCTTTTTACAGTCCTACGACAAGTCATTCTCTTGTGATCAAAAATCTCGATTGAACAGAGACAAGAAAGGAGAAGAAGAAGGAGTGTCCAACTTACTGAGATAGACGTTGCTATTTGACGCTTCGACTGAAGATCATCTTGAGAAGAAATGCTATTACTCGACATGAAAGTAAGAGGGTAGGATCAAAACTTCTCTTCACGATGAAACTGACTCAGGAATGGAACAAATATTTGCGTGGATCATAGATTTGGAGTCTTGAGGATATATATATATCAAGAGATAGTCATATATTCAACTCAGTTACGAGTTTCACTGGAACCCTAGGCTTCAAAGATCGATACCGAAGACGCGGAGGAAAATAACACACTGGGGACTGAACGTCACGGGTCAGAGGATAGGACACGTGGCCTTGTACATGTCATGAATTCTCAGCCGTGTGTTGTGATTCTTCTCATAAAAATCGACGAGTCATGATGAATTTGGATATATGGACATTGGTCCATGTCATGGATTAGAAGAAATCGACATTTAAACAGTGAAAAGCAAGATATTCACTATGAAGACTAAAAAGGGAATGCTCTACCATCTACAAGAAGATGGAAGTAAAACTACTCGTCGGACTCATCCGAATTGTCATCTTCATCGTCACTGTCCTTCTCGGAATCATCTTCTTCAGAGTTACTGTCAGGATCATTGGTGAAGTACGGTGGACGGAAGATAACATCATCATCATCTGAATCCGAATTATCTTCTGCTGCAGCTTCAGCTTCAATTTTCTTCATCGTCCTCCGATGCTCTCTTTCATATTGATCAGGCTTAATGTAACGCTCAGATGGTTCCCATGTGATCTCTCCTACGGAAGCATCAGCATCAGAATCATAAGGCACCCCATCCAAGAATTGACGCTTCTCCTCAACCCTCTGTCTTCTACGCCGGGTGCGATCTTGATGAGTGCTAAAAAGTGCATATTTCTATATATTTTTCTTGGCATTTAACTCATCTTTTGTGCATTAATTCTACATTTTATCCCATATTCTGTATTTTCTTTGTTTTCAAGAATAAATATTTTTATTAATTAATTTTGCATTTTTAGGTAATAAATAAAGACTAGATGAGTTGCGGAGCGAAAAGTGCAAAGACACGGAGAAAGCCGGCGGAAACTCTAGAGGAAAAGAAGTGCAGAATGCGGTATGGAAGACTCAAGGATGAAAATGGGCTCACAAAGGAAGAAATTGTTCTTAAAGAAGAAGTGGGCTCAAGATTGTTTAAGCCCAAAACCCATTTTCTAAGCCTAAAATCAATACCCAAACCCGTTTCCCCTCTTAACCGTCAGATTGGATCCATTTCATCATCTAACGGTCGTTACATCAGAGTACATCGAGCTTTGATGTTCCTGTCTAACACTATAGCACCTAACTCCGTCTTGGACCGTCAGTTTTGATGTATCTCAGATCCAACGGTCTTTCCACACCCATCTCCATCACGCCGTTGGATCATTGGAAGCATGGGTGAGAGCTACTGAGTGAATTCATAGAATTAGGTGAGGTTAATTTGTATTTTTAGAAAACCCTAATTTTACTGATTTGGGACTTTTGGGGATATTTTGGGGGAATTGTAATTGACTATAAATTAGAGTCTTGGGGTGTTGTATAGGGCATGCCTGGGATAGCCAGAGCTTCACCCAAGGGGCCTGGAATAGCCAGTGCTTCCAAGTTGTTTTCAGTTCATGTTTTGAAGTCAATATTATTTCAATTTCAGCTATTAATCATTTCCAGCATGTTTTAAGTATCATGTGCTAGGGTTTAGATGAAACTCTTGATTGTATGTTAAGATAGTTAGTAATCATGTCATTGTTCTTGTAGTGCTAAAAATGAGTTAGGACTGCTAGTAGCCATTTGAACAAGTAAGCCTGTGATCAGTTGTGCTGTAGAAAGACAGCTGATGCTAGGGGTAAGTGAGTGATAATGGTTAAGAATTCAGCCCATTAGAAGGATTGTGCTCAAATGCCTTAGGATTGATAGATTAATTGGTTGTTACAAGTAAGCCTGTGATCAGCTGTGCTGTAGAAAGACAGCTGATGCTAGGGGTATGCTAGTAAAATTAGTTGATAAATCACCCATTATAGTATTTCCTGAGATGAAACAAGATATGATTCGATTAGATGCTGCCTTAGCTTAGGACCAAGAAGTGGATTCAATGCCTTAGTAACTTCACACAGTTCTGCATCTTTTTCATTCACTGCACTAGTTCACTGCCTTAGGCTCACTGCCTTTGTTTAACTTCCACTGTCACTATCACTGCCACTGTCACAATCATTGATTCATTAGTTCACTGCCACTGCTTAGCTTAGAGAACTAGCTTAGCTTAGGAAAGCTTCAACTCACACCCAAGTCCCTGTGGAATGACCCTGTTCTTGCACATACATTGCTACAACTGACCCTGTGCACTTGCAGGTATCACTGTAGGCTGTCTTTGCTCTTATTTTATACATATCCCAAAGCCTACCAAGTTTTTGGCGCCGCTGCCGGGGACTTGGTGTTGTTGTGTTGAAGTTGTTCTTTGCAGTTCTTTGGCTGTTATAAATTAGTGTAACTTATTATAATCTTCTGTAACTTAGCTGTGATTTAGTGTAGTTTAGTATACCTGTTTGTAGCTTAGTGTAATTGTTTTAACTGTAACTTAGTCTATCATTGTAAGCATCTGCATCTGCATATTAGTGTAATCATCTGCCTCTTAGTGTAAGCATTGCATCCATACTGCATCTGCATCTTGCATCTGTAGCTTTTCTTCTTTGCATTCTTGCATGCCTTGTAACATACCTGCAACTTTGCAAAGTGTCTGTGGCTTTGTTCATTGCCTGTAGCTTTGCCCTGCCCTGTAAGCATGATGATAATGCATCTACAGCTGCGAACTGCACTGCTTTATGCAGTTTTCCATTTTTTTCCTGCCTTCTCTGTGTACTGATCACACACAATGAGTGTCAGGTGTTGCTACAGCCAGCCTCTGGTGGTGCTGCTGTTTGTCTGCTGCTGCTGAGCTTGCTGCTGTACTTTTGTGCTGTTGCTGCTATTGCTGAGCCTCTGATGCTGCTGCTGTTTGTTTTCTTGCTTCGGCAGCTGGCTGTTACCTGCTTCTTCTCCCTGCTACTGCTGCTGACAACTTCGGCTACTTGCTGTTGCTGCTGCCTGCTAAGCTGAGCCTCTGGTGCTCTTGCTGCTGGTGCTGAGCATCTGCTGCTACTTTCTTATGCTGCTGCTACTTTCTCCTTCTATGCTGCTGCTAAAGCCTGAACCTGCTGTAGCTGCTGTTGCTGAGCCTGGAGCAAAGAACCAAGCCCAACTGGGCTGTGCAACTAAAACAGAACAGCTGGGCTGTGCTACAAGAGTAAGCCTGAACTGTGGGCTTGACCCAAACAAAAGTTGACAACCATTTTCAAACCCAGTTGCACTTCTTTTTGGGCTGTGTAAATTCTAAAAGTGATTATGGGGTTGTGAATTGGACTGTGGACTTAGTTACATTTTGGGCCTCAAACTGAAATTTGTTTAAACTGTAGGCTCCAACCATTCGTGGGTTTAGACTCAACTGAACTTTAAACCCCTACATTGTGAGCTTAGACCCAGACCAAAAATTTGAAAAACGTTTTAAAGTTTTAAAACCCAACTGAGCTCCCCTAATCAAATCGTAAGCCTAAACTAAAAGCCCAACTGGTCTGTGTAATTGTGTTTAATTTGTGGGCTTGCAATGATTTTCTGTTTCTGAACTCTGGGTTGTAACCCCAGCTAAAATTTTCAAAACATCTTCAAACCCAAGTGGGCTTAGTTTTTCAGCGAACCTTGGGCCTTAACCAACTGGGCCAGAACGAATTCAAACCTTCAAACACAACTGGGCTCCTGAACCCAGTTTGTGGGCTTGATTAATTTGTTTTTGAGTTTGTTTAAAACTGTTTTGGGATTGTTTGAATTTACTGTGGGCCTGTAATTGTAACTCTGAAAACCAGAATCTAGGCCAACTTTTTAAACTGAACTTTGGGCCTCAAACAAACTGCAAACCCGCCCTTTTTCTCTAAAGACCAAAATTTTTCTTTTTCCCTTCAAAACCAAATGTCTCCCGACAAAACCAATTTTTTTCCAAAAAGTCCAATCCCGTTAAAAACCAAATTTTCTTGTATAGAATCTAGTAGATAGTTTCTTAGTTAAATCTTTTGTTTCTTTTGTACATATTTTGCTAATCCAATGTGACTCTTAACTGAAATATGTTGGATTTTTTCCTTGAATAACGGAGTTCTAATTTTTCTTTCGCCGTCAAATCGGGTATTCTCTTTCCTTTTTCTCTACTCAGCATAATCCTCTTCGTATGTTATAATTCTTTTCATATTTTGAAACATTGAGGACAATGTTTAGTTTAGGTTTGGGGGTATAGAGTATACACCACGATAACATGTTATAATCAAAAACAGAACTCTTTCTTTTTGAAAAAAAAATGATGAAAAATGAAAAAAAAAAATATAAAAATGAAAAAAATCATAAAACATCGAGCTCATTTACCTTGAAATGTTGACTCTTGTGCATGTATGTAAACATAAGGATTCTTAGTCTAGATATTTAGGCACCCTGATTCTAGCACAATTCACATAGTGATAAGAAACTTGCACGCGCACGATCTACCAATACATGTATAGCCTCGATCTTCAAGGTATTTGATAGGAAGTTATATTGCCAATCACTTTAGAATACTGAATGAGACTTGACTAGCTTGTTCTTTGGTTGGCTGGGATAGAAGTTGGAGGATACGTTAAGAAAAGCAACCATAGAATTTGACCGGATGCATTCGATAAGGGCCACCTCTTGCTAAGAGTCATGTAATTATGTTTTTCTTTTTGTTCATGTATCAAAAGTGTCACTATGTTGTAAAGATCAAAGTTTTTTCTTGAAAAAAAAAATAAAAACAAAAAATCAAGTATTTATTTATTCCATGTTTTGTCATGTTAAAGACAATAGTTCTCTCTTGTTCCAAAAATAAAAGAGAGTAATCAATGTAAATAAGAGTCATGTAAAGAGTCATCTTTTTGTTGTAAATAGTCTTGTAATAAGCAAGGAGGGTGCAGCCATCGATGTATAACGCGGGTAAACTGAAATATCACCAACTCATTGGGTGAACATTCACAATTCTCGTAAAGCCGGACAGCTAGCTTGGCTTAGAATTCGGTTCTTAGCCTAAAAACTATCTCTTGGTGATTAGTAGTCATAACTTCAGGTCATTCTAGACACATGTGTAGATACACTTTACACTCTTATCACATGTCTTTTTTTGTTATCAGTGCTAGGATTGTGCCTTAGATAGCTAGATTGACATCTCCATTTTGCTGCGAGCTTAAACTGACTTGCACATGTCACATTTGATGGAATCTGAGCTTATATTTTGGCCTAGAACTTTGTAGGTACGTTCTAAGCAAACCTTCACGAGACTTCACTCGTCCACTAGGGACACTTAGTGGTTTAAAAGGCTTAGTGCATACGCTAAATGCATTCGAGAAACCAGCGACAGTGGTATAGGTAGGATTTCCTTAGTTTTGTTTTACTTGAGGACAAGTAAAATTCAGGTTTGGGGGTATTTGATGAGTGCTAAAAAGTGCATATTTTTATATATTTTTCTTGGCATTTAACTCATCTTTTGTGCATTAATTCTACATTTTATCCCATATTCTGTATTTTCACTGTTTTCAAGAATAAATATTTTTATTAATTAATTTTGCATTTTTAGGTAATAAATAAAGACTAGATGAGTTGCGGAGCGAAAAGTGCAAAGACACGGAGAAAGCCGGCGGAAACTCTAGAGGAAAAGAAGTGCAGAATGCGGTATGGAAGACTCAAGGATGAAAATGGGCTCACAAAGGAAGAAATTGTTCTTAAAGAAGAAGTGGGCTCAAGATTGTTTAAGCCCAAAACCCATTTTCTAAGCCTAAAATCAATACCCAAACCCGTTTCCCCTCTTAACCGTCAGATTGGATCCATTTCATCATCTAACGGTCGTTACATCAGAGTACATCGAGCTTTGATGTTCCTGTCTAACACTATAGCACCTAACTCCGTCTTGGACCGTCAGTTTTGATGTATCTCAGATCCAACGGTCTTTCCACACCCATCTCCATCACGCCGTTGGATCATTGGAAGCATGGGTGAGAGCTACTGAGTGAATTCATAGAATTAGGTGAGGTTAATTTGTATTTTTAGAAAACCCTAATTTTACTGATTTGGGACTTTTGGGGATATTTTGGGGGAATTGTAATTGACTATAAATTAGAGTCTTGGGGTGTTGTATAGGGCATGCCTGGGATAGCCAGAGCTTCACCCAAGGGGCCTGGAATAGCCAGTGCTTCCAAGTTGTTTTCAGTTCATGTTTTGAAGTCAATATTATTTCAATTTCAGCTATTAATCATTTCCAGCATGTTTTAAGTATCATGTGCTAGGGTTTAGATGAAACTCTTGATTGTATGTTAAGATAGTTAGTAATCATGTCATTGTTCTTGTAGTGCTAAAAATGAGTTAGGACTGCTAGTAGCCATTTGAACAAGTAAGCCTGTGATCAGTTGTGCTGTAGAAAGACAGCTGATGCTAGGGGTAAGTGAGTGATAATGGTTAAGAATTCAGCCCATTAGAAGGATTGTGCTCAAATGCCTTAGGATTGATAGATTAATTGGTTGTTACAAGTAAGCCTGTGATCAGCTGTGCTGTAGAAAGACAGCTGATGCTAGGGGTATGCTAGTAAAATTAGTTGATAAATCACCCATTATAGTATTTCCTGAGATGAA